>NC_061511.1:212370902-212520773 GCF_022539505.1 Lolium rigidum | reverse complement strand
CGATTGATAGGCGTCGTGCCAGCTATACGACCCAACTGAATACCCCGCCCACTCTTTTAGCCTTTGGCACGCCGATGCCCTGAGGCCAGGAAAAATGTCTTTCCCATACACACATGATGTACACGAACTTTTCAATAGAAGTTCACTCTCTACGGCAGCAACAAAAATAATTGCGCCACATAGTTGCTAAGACTATATCTCACCAAGTCGAGCCTGATTTGCTTCACACTCAAGCCCGACTTGGTGGGGGCTTTGTTTGACAGTATTTTGTACCAATATATTCCTAAGATATGGGCACCATTGGTTCAAATTGCGTCTGGTCCGTTGAAAAGAAATTCTTTACACCAAGTCAAGTTCGAATCGCTTCACGTTCGAACTTAACTTGGTGTGGGGGCATTTGTTTGATGATATTTTGTGCAAATGTCCTCATCATATTTGGTACTAATATTCGCGAAGGGAGCGACAAGCGCCCGCGAAATTATTATTAAAAATGCCATGTATATATACGCGTGTGCAAAATGAATACATAAAATAATCTTTATTATGGGCTAGAGCTTAATTGATGAAGCCTGGCCGTATTTATTTAATCAACTGCCCAGAGATATCGGTGATGTGGATTCCATCCATGTATACAGCATATACAAATATGTACGTGACTTGGAACAAAATCAATACCTGGCCGGACGCATCGCTTTGTATGTGCGTGTCACATAGTTTGGAAAGCTATATTTGTACCGTATGTATCCATACAACTGGGTCAATCCTGCTAGCATCGTGCAGCTCACGAAAGAATCTCAACACATTGAGGAATCAAAAGTGATTACGTATGTCTTACTTGCCATGTATGTGTGACTTACCGTATGAAGCCGGACCATCTGCCTATATAAACCACCAAAAGGCTCCACGCCAGAGGAACGAGGACAGACGCAAGAAACCTCCACGCAAGAGATCGCCCCACGCACACGCATCCAGCCGAAAGCTGCTGAGCTTCTCGTTTGGAGAAAGAAGCCACGAACTACATCTTCCTCTCGCGCAGGCGGCCGAGAGGAGAAATCGACTCGGTGTGCGCCGTGAGGAGCACGCCGTGCACCGTAGGCTAACGAGCTTGCCGGAGATTCGACGAGATCATGCCGGTCGTTTTCGCCAATGGTGAGAAGCAACGCTAATATTTATGTCATCTTCTTCCTTGCATCTAGCGTGGCGGTACCAATCTCCCGATCGGTCGAGGCGCGGCCAACGCCGCAGATTGGTCGTCGTGTCCCCTGGACCGCGGGACTACATACCCGCGCTGTTGACAAAGGCGTTGTCGACGGTGCGGTGGTCGCCGATCTACGGCCACCTTCCTCCACTGGCAGGTCATCGGACCGCCGGAAGTGGCGGTGTTGTTCTCGGCATGCCATGCTGGGGGCAGCCTCCGACGCCGGAGGTGCTTCCTAACGCGGCCAACGCCGAGTAATCTTCTTTCACGGCAGCGATGCTCACGCGCCGGACGTCGGCGTGGTGCCGGCAGCGACGCTCTCGCGCCGGACGTCGGCGTGGTGCTGGCAGCGGCGCTCTCGCGCCGGACGTCGGCGTTGTTCCCGCGGCAGCAGCCGCATTGTGATGGGCGTCCGCGTGTTTTATCAGCTGCGGCCATATCGCGCTGGGCGTTGGCTCCATCCGCAGCATCCGCATCGCGCCGGGTGATGGTGTCGTTCTGTCGGCAGCGGCGTTTGTCGCGCCGGACATGCTCATGTCGTGGGCAACATTGGCGCTCTTGTCGCGTCGGTAATCGGCGGCCGCGATGCTGCCGCGCTGAACCTCGGCCGGGCGTGTAGCTGTTCTGGGCGATGGGCTCGTTTGAGTTCGATCTACGCGGCTAGCTGGACTGTGCTTGTTGCACACGCTCTAGCTGAAACTCATGCATTGCATGCGCGTGTACGTTAATACATGTGCAAATATTGTGTTTCACCCGGCCATGCCTACTGGGAACCTACATGTCTACTTCCGCGGACCCTATCTCCGCACGACTCCTCTACTACGACTACTTCCGCGCGAGTGTACCCCTCGCGCCTTCGGCGAAACTACAAGTCGTTGCGACGTCAAGCCAAGCATAATCATGCATGCTACCTCGACACCAACACCCGACGCCGCTCAAGACCGACGAGGCAAGACGGCGAGGCGGGCATGGCCGGAGCAAAGGCCATGCTATCCACGGCGCGTGTACACGCTAGTACACGGACTCTGCCGTCGCCAACACACACCACCACCATGCATGAAGAACGCGAAGCGAAGACCGAAGACGACGACCAAGCAGCTTAATCGGAGGTGTCTCGCGGTTCTATCCGCGGGAGTAATTAACCGGGTGTCTTCCGAGGCCCCGGGAACCAGGAAACCACAATCGCCTAGTCATACCGGCCGCGCCAGCGAGGCCACACGGAGCGCACACTCGGGATTAGTTTATTAGTCGTGATGATTAATATGTACCTTTTCCCTTTTATTTTTGTGTACTTGTACACTGGCACGCCCGCATTATTTTTCCCCGGTGTAAGGGAGACGTTTTTCACCTTAGCGTCCTCTTTTTCGTGTCAAACACCATTGTAAGAGCAAAGTTTACATCCCAAGTTTTGTGTATTTGATGACAACACTTGAGTAATCTCACCGTGTGCCTTCAGTATCATTGTTAGATTTGCAAGTGCACGGTGACCTCGCTGGACACATCAAGATCAGAAGATTGAAGCGTAGTTGATAGGTTTTCTGGTTTTGTGTGTGTATCGTGAGGTGACATGGCCGGAGAGAAAAAGGGGAGAAAACCAGTTTTAGCCAGGCCGGTACTACCGCTACCTGTAGCGGTAGTACCGCTACCCCTATAGGTACCTCCCACGGTACCGCTCTGAGTTCTGCGCTGAAATCGACCCACAGTACGAGTTGCGGTACCTCTGCAGTACCTGGAGCGGTAGTACCGCTCACGAGCGGTAGTACCGCCCACGGTACCGCCCAGGTACCGTAACTAGTTACGGCAGTACCGCTCTGGTACCGCTTCGAGTCCAGTAAGGTTTGGACCCTGTTGCGGTACCTCGAGCGGTAGTACCGCTCTGCATCCACGTGGACCAGATCTGGGGGAATTCGAACTCAGAGCGGTAGTACCGCTTCCCAGAAGCGGTAGTACCGCTTAGGCAAAAATTGGACATAACGGTTGGATTTGGAGGAGCCTATTTAAGGGATCCTTCTTCCCCAACACGATTTTATCTCTTCCCTCTCTCTCTCCTCCATTGTTGCTGAGCTTAATCCTTGGGGATCTCCCTCACCATCCAACCAATCTTGCCCAAACTTTGAGGAGTGGTGGAGGAGACCCCGATCTATAGTTCTACCAAGAGAGATTTCACCAATACTAGCTATTCCTTAGTGGATCTTGGTGGTAGGGTTCCTATGGTGGAGCATTGGAGATGTGCAGCTATGGAGGCTAGCTTGGTGATGTACTAGCTCCATAGAGTGTTGGTGTAGGGATTCGTAGCATAGAAAACAAAAAAATTCCTACCGCGAGAACGCAATCCAAGCCAAGATGCAATCTAGAAGATGGGAGCAACGAGGGGATGATCGAGACTCACCCTTGAAGATTTCCAAAGCCTATAAGATTAGGCTCTTATTGCTGCGGTAGACGATCACTTGTCGCTTGCAAAAGCGCGTAGAAGATCTTGATCACTGTGCCACGATCGGGCAGCACCTCCGTACTCGGTCACACGTTCGGTGTTGATGAAGACGACGTCCTTCTCCCCGTTCCAGCGGGCAGCGGAAGTAGTAGCTCCTCCTTTAATCCGGCAGCACGACGGCGTGGTGGCGGTGGCAGTGGAGATCTCCGGCGGAGCTTCGCTAAGCGTGCGGGAGAGGTGGAGGAGAGAGGGGGCGGCTAGGGTTTGGGAGAGGGGGTGGCCGGCCTCAAGGGGTGCGGCCAGCTTGTGGTCTTGGGGTGGCCGGCCCCCTCCCCTATGCCCCTCATTATATAGGTGGATCCCCAAGTGTTGGACTACAAGTCTTCGAATAAGACCCCAACACAAGAACCTTCCATGTAGTAGGGAAACCTACCCAAGGTGGGACTCCCACCTGAGGTGGGATTCCCCCCTTCCATGTGGGGGGTGGCCGGCCCCCTTAGGTGGAGTCCACCTTGGACTCCCCCACTAGGGTTGGCCGGCCATGGGCAGGTGAAGTCCCTCCGGGACTCCTCCTTCCTTAGTGATTCCTTCCGGACTTTTCTAGAACCTTCTAGAACCTTCCGTAAAATCACCGGATCATTTTCAAACTTATAAAATGACTTCCTATAGATGAATCTTATTCTCCGGACCATTCCGGAACTCCTCGTGATGTCCGGGATCCCATCCGAGACTTCGAACAATACTTCGAACTCCATTCCATATTCAAGTTCTACCATTTCAACATCAAACCTTAAGTGTGTCACCCTACGGTTCGCGAACTATGTGGACATGGTTGAGTACTCTCTCCGACCAATAACCAATAGCGGGATCTCGGAGATCCATAATGGCTCCCACATATTCAACGATGACTTTAGTGATCGAATGAACCATTCACATACGATACCAATTCCCTTTGTCACGCGATATTTTACTTGTCCGAGGTTTGATCATCGGTATCACTCTATACCTTGTTCAACCTCGTCTCCTGACAAGTACTCTTTACCCGTGGTATGTGGTCTCTTATGAACATATTCATATGCTTGAAAGACATTAGACGACATTCCACCGAGAGGGCCCAGAGTATATCTATCCGTCATCGGGATGGACAAATCCCACTGTTGATCCATATGCCTCAACTCATACTTTCCGGATACTTAATCCCACCTTTATAACCACCCATTTACGCGAGTGACGTTTGATGTAATCAAAGTACCTTTCCGGTATAAGTGATTTACATGATCTCATGGTTATAAGGACTAGGTAACTATGTATCGAAAGCTTATAGCAAATAACTTAATGACGTGATCTTATGCTACGCTTAATTGGGTGTGTCCATTACATCATTCATATAATGATATAACGTTGTTATTAATAACATCCAATGTTCATGATTATGAAACTAATCATCCATTAATCAACAAGCTAGTTAAGAGGCATACTAGGGACTCTTTGTTGTTTACATATCACACATGTATCAATATTTCGGTTAATACAATTATAGCATGGTATATAAACATTTATCATAAACACAAAGATATATAATAACCACTTTTATTATTGCCTCTTGGGCATATCTCCAACAAGAACGCATTAAGAATTGCCAATTTTCAAAGTTGTTTGACTCAAGTAACGGTGGTGAACCATGCGACAAGATATGTGGCATAGGTATTGGAACGTTTATGGTGTAATCATTTGGTGGTGGCACCGCATGATTACTCCCTAGGCGTCCCGCAACCGGTGTCTCATCCTTCCCCTTTGTTGAAGTGCCGGTCTCCCCAAGCCCTTCCTTTTGTGGAACATTTGTCGTTTGCGCGACAAAATCAACAAGAGGAAAGGGGTTAGCTTTTGGTGGGGGATCCTCGGCACTTGCTTTAGGATCAACGATAGGGTTCGGTTTTTGAGCAACCAACTCCATCATCATCGCCTTCATTTGGTTAACGATGGATGACTCCAATTTCTTGAGGTCATCCAACGTAGCCGTTGTGGTATCTATGGGTGATGATGGAGCGGGAGGCACAAGGGAAGGTGACCCATTCTTATCCGCCTCTTGTTCGGCCATTTCTTAGGCGGTAAAGCCCGAGCAAGAAAACCTCGCTCTGATACCACTTGAATGGATCGTAGCGAACAAGAGGGGGGGTGAATGGCGCTATGTCAAGTTTTAGTCTTTTTTCAATTTTTTTAGTGCAACGGAAGGTAAAGGTGAGAACATTAGCGATATCGGTGATCCTACAATGATCCTAGGACAAGTGCAACAAGTAAAGGAATCAACAAGATAGTAAGAGTAAGGAGCGAGACAACCGGGGGAGCGGAGACGAGGCGAGATTTGTTTCCCGCAGTTCCTTCCACAATAGGAAGTACATCTGCGTTGAGGAGGTGCTAGTCTCACACAAGAGACTAGACGGCCACACCACGAAGGAAGGCCTCACCTTCTTCCTCGAGAGAGCTCCACGAAAGGTGCTCTCCCTCTTCCACTAAGGCACCGGTCGAGGCGGTGATTCCTTCACAAGGTTGGGGCGAGCTTCACACACAAGGATGTTTTCTCAGAATTTTGAGATTCGTCCTGTTATTTTCTTGTGTGCACTTGAGTCATCCTCTTGCATTTTTTCTTTTACTGTCCTTTGTTCTGTGCTAGGCTTTATTTTGTTATGGGTGGATGTAGCATTTTTACTGAACCCCTTTGATTCTGGAGAGGTCCTCTGGCTGTACCGTCCCTCAATTCCTCCCCACGCTCCCTCTCTTCTTTTCTCCTCCACCGCCCCATCGTCTCCAGCCCAGGCCTGGTGCCCTCCGCCCTGTCCACTTCTTCCTCCTCCGGCGTTCTACACGGCGGCTCTCCGGCGAGGCACGTCCCCACCTCCTTCTTCCCTGGTGGGCTGCCTCCTGGCTTGCTCTGCTTGGTGGGGAGGATGCAGACGAGGTGGCCGTGTTTCCGAGCGGCTCAGCGGAGCTCGGGAAAGCCGGCAGCCACGACGATTTGCGAATGGAGGAGGCCAGCAGCCGGTCGAGGATTCGATGCACGGGTATGCCCTCCTCCATATTTTCTTTCTCCTTAGAAACGGTACTGCCGGTTGAGATGCAGCCTGTACAGAGTAGTTTAGGGTTGATAAATTGATATGCGAGTTCGTGTAGAGCATGGTTGGGCGAGTTGGGCCAAGCTCATAGACTCCGTCTATGGGAGGACCTTTTATTCGGCGGCTTTGGGCAAGCGGCCGTCATGGCGGCCGAGGAGGTGTGGTGAGGAGCACGGTGACCCCATCGAGCTTTGGATTTGACGGCCGCCGTAAGACGAGAAGGTGCCTCGCGCCCACAGAGGCAACATTCAACACGTGGAGGTAGGTAAGGGGTCGTCCTCTTCCTCCTATCCCCAGCTCTTCCTATTGGAAGGCGAGCACGCTCTAGCGAGTGGTCCATCGCGTCTCTTTTGTTTCATAGCCTGCGCTGGTGATGACAAGATGTGCTTGCTTCTGTGTTTGTTTTTCTGTTATTTTCCTCAAATTTTTCCTCTAATATGTTCTTCTTTGTGCGTAGTTCATGTTCTCTTCTATGAGTTTTCCCGGTCGAGACATCCAGATGAGATCCATCGGTGCCTGCTTGGATTGGCCTTCATGTTGGAGTATTCTCTAATGGAAGTTGACACAGCTGGATCTCCCTGTCCTGATTAATTTATCTGTTGTGCAAAGATTCTTAGTGTATGTTGATCACTTTCAATGAAAATAAAGTACTTTTTTCTCACACTATACCTTTTGATGAAAGGTTTATTCTTATCCTGCAGACTCTGTGGGTTGAGACACTTGAAGGCGAGGCCAACCTGGCTGCCGCAGGCAGAGCGGAAGAAGACGTGGTAGGCGAAGCCGAAGCCTTCGCCGCTGACCTTGAGTGTGCTGCTGAAGCCGTCGATGGTGGTGATGTCCGGCTCGGCCCTGTTGTCCGACTCCAGCGAGCTGAAGATGGTGGGCTGCAGGCCGGCTTGGACGGAGCTGCGGATGGTGGGCAACGGCAAAAGTGTGGATGGAACTGCTCTCTTTGCCTTGCTGCGATCTTGCTCCACAAATAAATTCTTCATGCCGCTCATGTATTTTGCAGGTTCAGTTGGCCGTTTGAAGCTGGTGGCATTGCCAAATCCCTCCCTCGGCGTCCTCAGCTGTAGCAAACAATACATCTAGACAGTCCTTTATCTTTTGCCTTTAAAATTAACATTATCTCATGTTAAACATGGTCATCAATTACTTAGCCTATAAGGAATGTAAATATTTTCTCACTTATTTTTATCAAAGAAGTCATATAGTTGCATGGTTTGATTAACTTCAAAAGGGGCTATTGTTTCAACAGTAAGTGATACAAGATATTTTCTCTCTTTTCGAGTGGTATAAAGTTGAAAAGTCATCGATGGCTATTTTTCGTTTGCTTCAAGTCCCTGACATTTTTTATATTCTTTTGGGACCATGACCTATTGATTTGCATGAGTAAAAATGTAGGCAGGTGTCCTGTAAATGCATTCTTTGTTTGTGGACAATACTGCAATTTAATTTTTAGCTAAAGAATAGGTACTCCAACTCTACTTCTTATTCTGAATTTTCAGAAATGCATTCGTTTACTCCACGCTCATACTGATATGCTCCTCACTACCTGATGTGGTCATAGGCAAGAAATGTGTACTTAGTTGACAGGCTAGCCTGGAACCTGCCACTCCCATTTGTTATATCTTTGGCAAGCAACCATTATTGGTAAAATTTACATCATGCAAAATGCAAAGTGAAGTAGACAAGCAAAACTTGAGATTTCTTTTATGTACATCTGCTCACATGCAAAGTGAAGTAGAGCAGTTGCTGATGAGTGTAGCACCTGTTGTTTCCTTCACAGAGAAAATGAGCTGAACAAGTCTTTAAACAGAGGTACACAAATCCTTTCCCTAATACATTCTGTACTTTACCCTCTTTTATGTATAGATTTGTTAGTTCCTTCCACCTTTTGCATTCACAAATGGATTAAGTATTTTAGCTTACACTAACTGTCGTAGCTTATATTATCTGCAAAGAACTTCTACTCCATCCATATTTCTTGGTAGTGCAAACAAAAACATCCGTCTTACCCCATGTTATCAACATACCAATGCCATTATTCATAGATACTGAGATATATAGGAAATGTGGGGCAATTAAGTTATTCTCTACATTTTTTTGCCACTATGGGATTTCGATCATGTCTTTGTTACAAGGAATCCCCATGCCAACAAGAGCTATGTGCTCATATTTCATATCTGAAATTAACACTGGCGTTTGTGCCTCTTCCCCTCGAATTCCGGCAAATTGCTTGGCTATCCATCCGTCAAACACGACGACCAGCGGCACATCTATTCGCTCCTTGAAGGGTGTCATGGTCCAGCCCCTTTCTTCCCACACATGACCAATCATTCAAGCCTTAGGTTCAGGAAAAAAAATTAGTATCCATGATTATTTCATCAAACAGCATTAACTTATAATCTCGCAAGTTTTATTGAGTAAAATGTCGCCGCTTGGAGTTATGCTTTACATAATAACACCCTGTACTACAAGATCTACAAGCTGTATTGCAGAGTGTGTTCCTTCTTTTACATTAATTACTAAATTTGGTTAATATAGTATGTGCCAGTAATATCAGTAAGACCCATGTGTATATCTATGCATTGAAAAATAAGCGTTTTCTCGAATCGCCTCTGCAAATAAGCCATTGTAAATCACCTCTGCAAACAACAGTTTTCACAATTTCTTACATATGAGAACATGTGTAAATCCCATTGTAGTGTTCTCTTTTCATTTGCAAATATTATAGAACATACATGTATGATATATATGCACTCACAAAAAGGAGAGTAATTGGTATGAGTTGGTGATTCATACATATCTTCTAGACTAAATTAGTTTCTACGATGCTGCAACCAGTTTACAAATTTTGAGATACTAATGTTGTCAGCATTTCTGAGGTCTAGGACTTGCTACATTCTGGCCTCTTAACATCACATCTACATTTCAGTTGATACAACATGTACCTTTTACATCTTAATAAGTGATGATACACATAGGGGGTGTGGGTGAGCTCCTCAAGAATTAATTTGAGATTGAGCAGATCTCAAGATTGGTCGTTTTTCCTCTATTCCACCAGTGTCTTGGTATTTTTAGTTAGTCATAGCGTCAGAATTTTTGGCTGCCGGTTGTGAGAACAAAGACTTAACTGATAGTAGAGACAGAAAAAGTGGTTGGGATTATGCAAAAATATGGTATTGGGTAACTTTGTATAAAGTCTACAACAAATATGATGGCTGTATGCAAACCAGTTCGTGAATTTACATGATCTCCTGAATTATATTTTGCCTACACTTTCTACCAGCCATCATGGAAATCTGTTGAACCATGTTTTGCATCGTTTTATATTAATAAGAGTGAATGATCCCACAAAATAACAATTTTCATACATACTAATTCATAAGTAATGTGTACTCCTTGTGAACCTTATTTGCATACACTTTATATCAGCCATATTGGATGAGGTGTCTTTATTTACTTATCTATTAATTAGTATATTGCACTAACTTATATATCGTATACATTGCCTCCCATATAATTTTTTCTCTCTTTATGCTCGATAATCTTAAAATGTTGCACTCGTGGAGAAAGTTAAATAGATGCTCCTATATCTGAACTTCTCCTCAAGCATCAATTTGTTTTGTCATGCTGTCGCCTTTTGATTCATGTTTCTTACAATGTATAGTTAATTTTACCTCCCATTACTGCGAATGAACAATTCTCATACTGTCATACATACTAATTCATTCGTATGCTATAATCTCCTGGATTATAGTTTGCGTACACTATACTAGCCACCATGGAAACCTCGTGAACCATGTTTTGCCTCCTTTTATATTAATCAGGGTGGATAAGGTATTAGAATGTTCTGTTACCCCTGGTTGTTCTTTTTTCTTTTTTAGACAGTTAATATTAGAAAGATGCTTCCTACCTGTTTAGACGAGTTTCTGAAGTCAATTACTTATTCCACGTTGTCAACACAATTTATTCCTTAGATTGATGTGGAGGTTGAACGATTTTTTTTACAAGATCCCCACACAGATCCCAAGGCTAAAATGCAGTTTCATAGACAGTTTTTGGTAGGTTCCGAAACTCTATTAGTGAAGGAAACTGTCATGTGATGTGTAGATTTTTTTATAGCTGTGGGCTGTGATTGACAGACAGCACATGCTTTTGGCATATTTTGGAAATGTTGCTTCTCCACTTTCCCCAAGATTCAGCTATGCTGTTGTGTCCTTGTGTTTTAGGATGCAAATATAGAGTAAAAAACACTTCCAGGTCAGGACCTGATAACAGCTATAAATTTGTGAGATCCAAAGTACATCATCTACTTATTCAGATAGCATTTAGTTAACTTGCGTGTTAGTATTCAGTTAGCTTAAATTCAATTGCCATCAGATATGTATTAGTGCATTATTTGGTTAGTATTCATATAACACAACACCTTACACTTTTAGCCTGCAGTTTGTGTCTGGTCGTTCGTTTGCCCAGCTGCTGCTTCCATTGCTGTTTCTTCTGTGCTTACTCCTTCGCCTGCTGCTCGGGATGCTGCTTCTTCCTTTGTTGCTTTGTCTGATGTGGATGCTCGCAGGCGAGATATTCTGCCTGGCAAGCAGACGGTTGGATGTTCTGAAGGTTCTCCGTTTTCTGCAGTGTTCAGTCACTCTGCTTTTTCTTTTGACTTTGTTTAGTGACTTCACTGCATATCAGTTGGAGCATGTCCTTCCTCTTGGCCCTTCGGTTTATTCTTCAAGGAAAGATCATGGACAATACCAGATAAACATTGATGGGACGAAAGTGAACCTGTTAAGGAGTTTGTGGAGGCATTTCACTCTTCCCACGTTGGTCAGGCTATAAATAGTGAGTTAGCACTCCATCGACTGTGTTGCCTAGAATATGTACACATATAAGTTTCTTTCATGAGCAATATCTCCCTTTAAGGCTAGCTTCACATTGGTCTTTCATAAGCAACCCTCCAGCTGCTCTGTAGACTTGGCAATTTGCGGTTCATTGACTGATGAAAATCTGGTGCATCCTAATTGACTTATTAGATGATGCGCTCTGCTTTGAAATACATGATCAAGAAACATATAGTTTCTGATTATTGACCAACTCTGGATAACAACTTGTTAGTACATCAGAGAATGGTGAAGCCAGCAGGGAGAATTTACAGAAAATTAAGGAGATTTTAAATGAGTAAGGGTACTGTATGCTAAGTAGAACACATGGTTTCACATACCAAATTGTATAAATATGTGTGTACATTTCTGAAACAATTATCTTATTATAGCACACTATGTACTCATTTGAATGCGTGTTTATGTCAAACCATGATCACTTTAGAACAATTATCTTACTATAGCAGACTATGTACTCATATGAATGCGTGTTTATGTCAAACCGTGATCACTATAGAGCTACTTCGATGAACCAGCTGCCACTGTTTGTATTATCTCATGGTTGGCTGTGCATGAAACCATCTTTAAACTCACTGCTTAAAGAAGAAAATATGTGTTACTTCAATCAATTCAAGTGTGGTCTTATAATTAGTTCCTCCGATCCATATTATTTCATGCTAAAATGGATGTATCTACAACTAAATGTCTCTAGATACATCTATATTAGCATTAATATTAGCATCAAGTAATATGAATCGGAGAAATTATTACAACCATTATATTACAAAGTCTGCGCGGCGTGCCGCCGCGCCCATCCATGCTAGTTCCTGTAAAAAACATACGTTTCTTCAAAGAATGTAGGCTTTATTCGTTTCATAGCTCGCGTGTTGAGAAGAGCATACATTGAACTACACAATTACAAAGTAATTTTCTTTAACTTTTTTCCTTCACAATGGCCTGATATATTTATCAGTCATCAAGAAATACTATTTATCGTCAATGAGTATATTTTTTTGCTAACACTGAAATATCAAACAATCCCAAAATATTCTTTTGTAAATGAGGAATATTTTTGTTATTTATATCTATGCCGGTGGTGTAACATAGTGCAAGGAAAAAGAAAAGAACTTGGATCATATGGGGAGAGCAAAGAAATTAGTTCCGCCAAATGTTCCACTCCATCAAGCCAGATGTTCGGCTCCATCCCACATTTTCGATTTGTCCCTGGTCTACAGGAACTATATCATTGTCGAGGTTTATTTGTTGCTAAAATCTCTTGCGTTTCTTTTAATTTTTTTATTTATAAAATCAGTGTTAAGGTGGATCTCGAACAAGTACGAGAGAGCAATTTTGTCGTAGTATTGGAGCCCTGCGGGCAGCCTAAGATGTCTAAATCGACAATCTTGAGTTGCGAAAATTGAAGAACAAATGTTTGGCAATTCTGACGTGTTATTGCAAATACAACTGATCGTTTACTAGCAATCACAATAATTTGTTATCCGATTTAGAATATTTCCAATGCTCAATAACTCAGCTGGCTCGCTAAATATTTTTACCATGTCAAATATGTGGTTTCTACACATTTATTTATTCGCTATACTCACCGGTGACCACTCACAAATAGGGTGGTCAACATAAAAAATTTAAACTGCAATTTATAACGATATTTTCCGCAGCAACGCGCGGGGTATCATCTAGTTTCTAAAAAGTGTATTATTTCTGAAATTAAATAAAAAAATAGCTAGCTGAAAAGCTGTGGACGGTCTAACCTTGGTTCCTTTAGCTTTGCTTTTGGCGCTACGCAGGATTATAGCGGAAGGATGATAGCAGAGTATTTAGCTAGACTTGAATATTACGTAGGTACAAGCCGCGTGAAGCAAGGTCGCTGCTACAAAGGATCGTACGGGTATCAGACTTTTGGCATGGGGCGATTTACACAAAAATAACCTTTTGTTGCAACTATAGCAGAGACTGATCCTCCGGGCAAACTATTTTACTCATCTAACCCTTTTGTGTGGCGTCCACGGGCAAACTATTTTACTCATCTAACCCTTTTGTGTGGCGTCCCTCCCATGGACGCCACACATGCCAGTGTGGCGCCCCTCCCGCCGGCACCACACACCCATCCGACGTGGCGCCCTCGACGCTGGGCTGGTGCGCCGATCCGACGTGGCAGCATGTGTGACGCCCCTCCCATCGGCGCCACACTGTGGAACCTGTGGCGCCGCTCGGAAGGGCGCCACTCTGCTCACAGGAAACCGCCGCCGCCCGCCTCCCCTTCCCCCCCCCACCACCACCAAATCCACCAAGGATTCGTCAGATCTGGCCGGCCAACTCCTTCCTCATCCATTCCTCAAGGTATTCCCCTTCGATTCCCTCCAATTCATCCACTAGTGTTGGTGGATTTGGTAGATTTGGATATGAACCCTAGACATGGAAATTTATGTTGGTGTATTTGGATATGAACCATTGATATGGAAATTAATGATGGTGGAATCTACATTGTAGTCTATGTGTTTGAACCAAAGATTTATTTGAACCCTAGATATGAAATTTTACATGTATGTGTTCAAACCCTATGTATGTATGTGTTGAAATGTCTAATATTTGCCTAGCAAATGCATTCAAATGTGTTATGTATGCCTAGTATTTGTGATGCAATAACTCATACGGAGTATTTGTTAGGAATGGCTCATATTTGTGATGCAATAACTCATATTTGTTAGGAATGCCTAGATATGAATGTATATGTATGTATATGATGTATGTGTGATGGCTTATTTGGATATATTCTCATGTATGTGTTGCTCATATTTGTTACGAATGGCTCATAATATGGTGTATTTGTGTAAACATGTAGGATGGTGTGGCTCCTAGATCAAGAGTATGACAGGGATCACCGGGCTTTTCATATGACGGAGAGGACAACAGATCTTCACCCTTTGAAGATTCATTACCATGGCACAGTGGATATACCGTATGACGAGAGGTACACGGAGTTCATCGAGCCTACCGGTCTTCTCCCATTCATATCGCTTGTAAGCCGTGGGGGGGCGAACATGAACGCCGCGGCACTCACCGCTCTTGTCGACCGGTGGAGGCCGGAGACGCACACCTTCCACTTGAGGGCCGGCGAGATGACCCCTACTCTTCAGGATGTTTCCATGATCCTTGGACTACCTATTCAGGGCGAGCCACTGTGTATGAACACAGCTTCTGATGGGTGGCGCCAGCAGATGGAGGCGCTTATTGGCAGGGATCCTCGGCTGCCAGCAGATCCAAAGGCGAGGGCTCCCGCCGGCGCATCTTTCTCTTGGATTAGGCTTAACTTCGGACAATGCCCGGAAGGGGCCAACAGGGACACTCTGAGGACGTACACCCACGTGTACTTATGGTACATGATTTCGAGGACTCTCTTTCCTGACAGTGGGGGGAAGCTGGCCCATTGGTGTTGGCTGATGACCCACAAGTATAGGGGATCGCGATAGTCTTCGAGGGTAGTATAACCCAAATTTATTGATTCGACACAAGGGGAGGTAAAGAATACTTATAAGCCTTAACAACTGAGTTGTCAATTCAGCTGCACCTGGAAAAGCACTAGTAACAGGGGTGATGTGAAAGTAGCAGTAATATGAGAGCAGTAGTAAAAGTAACACAGCAGCAGTAATAGCAATATGAGAGCAATGGCACCAGAAAATAGTTGATACTACTTCCAATGACATATAGAACAAGTATATAATGATGAGAGATGGACCGGGGTTCCCAGCGATCTACACTAGTGGTAACTCTCCAATAAGTGACAAGTGTTGGGTGAACAAATTACAGTTGGGCAATTGATAGGAATCAAAGCATTAAGAAAGAACATCAGGCTTATTGATTATGTAGGCATGTTTTCCGTATATAGTCGTACGTGCTCGCAATGAGAAACTTGCACAACATCTTTTGTCCTACCAGCCGGTGGCAGCCGGGCCTCAAGGGAAACTATCTGGATATTAAGGTACTCCTTTTAATAGAGTACCGGAGCAAAGCATTAACACACCGTGAAAACATGTGATCCTCACATCACTACCATCCCCTCCGGTTGTCCCGATTCTTCTCACTTCGGGGCCTTTGGTTCCGGACAGTGACATGTGCATACAACTTGTAGATACAATCTAAGCAACAAGTATAGAGCTCAAATCTAAGATCATGCCACTCGGGCCCTAGTGACAAGCATTAAGCATAACAAGATTGCAGCAACAATAACTTCACAAACTTTATAGATAGACTAATCATAATGTATCATCCATCGGATCCCAACAAACACAACACCGATTACATCAGATGGATCTCAATCATGTAAGGCAGCTCATGAGACCATTGTATTGAAGTACATGGGGGAGAGAATACCGACATAGCTACTGCTAGAACCCGTAGTCCATGGGGGAACTACTCACGGAGCATGATGGAGGCGATGGCGTTGATGGAGATGGCTTCCGGGGGCACTTCCCCGTCCCGGCAGGGTGCCGGGACAGAGTTCTGTCCCCCGAATTGGAGTTTCGCGACGGTGGCGGCGCCCCTGGAGTCTTTCTGGAGTTTCGTCAATTCGTACGGTGTTTTTAGGTCGAAAGGGATTTTATAGGTGAAGAGGCGGCGCAGGAGGGTGCCTGGGGGCGCCACACCATAGGCCGGCGCGGGCCCAGGCCAGGCCGCGCCGCCTTATGGTCTGGTGGCCCTCTGGCCCCTCTCCGACTCTTCTTCGGTGTTCTGGAGCCTTCCGGGAAAAATAGGAGGTTTGGCGTTGATTTCGTCCAATTCCGAGAATATTGCCCGAACAGCCTTTCCGGAACCAAAAACAGCAGAAAACGAGAACCGGCACCGTGGCATCTCGTTAATAGGTTAGTTCCGGAAAATGCATGAAATCATCATAAAGTGCAAGCAAAACATGTAAGTATTGTCATAAAACAAACATGGAACGACAGAAATTATGGATACGTCGGGGACGTATCAGCATCCCCAAGCTTAGTTCCTGCTTGTCCCGAGCAGGTAAACGATAAAAAGAATAATTTCTGTAGTGACATGCTACTTACATAACCTTGATCATACTATTACAAAGCATATGAAATGAATGAAGTGACTCAAGGCAATGATCTATAGTTGCTAACAAGTAGATAACATATAGCAAAACTTTTCATGGAGAGTACTTTCAAGACAAGCATCAAAAGTCTTGCACAAGAGTTAACTCATAAAGCAATAAATTCAAAGTAAAGGCATCGAAGCAACACAAAGGAAGATTAAAGTTTCAGCGGTTGCTTTCAACTTTCAACATGCATATCTCATGGATATTGTCAACATAAAGTAATATGATGAATGCAAATATGCAAGTATGTAAGAATCAATGCACAGTTGACACAAGTGTTTGCTTCTAAGGTGGAAGGAAGTAGGTAAACTGACTCAACATAAAGTAAAAGAATGGCCCTTCAAAGAGGAAAGCATCGATTGCTATATTTGTGCTAGAGCTTTGGTTTTGAAAACATAAAGAGAGCATAAAGGGTAAAATTTTGAGAGGTGTTTGTTGTTGTCAACGAATGGTAATGGGTACACTAACTACCTCGCCAACCGGACTTCCAAGAGCGGCTCCCATGAATTATTTTTATTTTTGGGTGGCACTCCTTCCAACCTTTCTTTCACAAACCATGGCTAACCGAATCCTCGGGTGCCTGCCGACAATCTCATACCATGAAGGAGTGCCCTTTTATTTTAGTTTTATTATGATGACACTCCTCCCAACCTTTGCTTACACAAGCCATGGCTAACCGAGTCCTTCGGGTGCCGTCCAACAATCACATACCATGGAGGAGTGTCTATTTTTGTTAATTAATTTGGGACTGGGAATCCCATTGCCAGCTCTTTTTGCAAAATTATTGGATAAACGGATGTGCCACTAGTCCATATGAGAGTCCGTCAAAAGTAAATGACAAGGTTGAAAGCTAAACACCACATACTTCCTCATGAGCTATAAAACATTAACACAAATTGAGAAGCATTTTGAATCATTTAAAGGTAGCACTCAAGCAATTTACTTTGGAATGGCAGGAAATACCACATAGTAGGTAGGTATGGTGGACACAAATGGCATAGTGGTTGGCTCAAGGATTTTGGATGTATGAGAAGTATTCCCTCTCGATACAAGGCTTAGGCTAGCAAGGTTGTTTGAAGCAAACACAAGTATGAACCGGTACAGCAAAACTTACATAAGAACATATTGCAAGCATTATAATACTCTACACTGTCTTCCTTGTTGCTCAAACACTTTTACCATAAAATATCTAGACCTTAAGAGAGATCAATTATGCAAACCAATTTTAACAAGCTTTACAGTAGTTCTCCACTAATAGGTTTAAACTACATGCAAAAACTTATGATCTACTTGAGAGCTCAAAACAATTGCCAAGTATCAAATTATCCAAGACATATGAGGCATTTTCCTTTTCCAACCAAATAAAGATAAGTATTGTAGCTTCCAACTTTTATCATTGAACATTAAAAGTAAAACGAAGAACAAGTGTTCATATGAAAAAGCAGAGCGTGTCTCTCTCCCAAACAAGGATTGCTAGGATCCGAATTTATTCAAACAAAAACAAAAATAAAAGCACACAGACGCTCCAAGTAAAGCACATATGATGTGACCGAATAAAAATATAGTTTCAGGGGAGGAACCCGATAAGTTGATGAAGAAGGGGATGCCTTGGGCATCCCCAAGCTTAGACGCTTGAGTCTTCTTGAAATATGTAGGGATGAACCACGGGGGCATCCCCAAGCTTAGACTTTTCACTCTTCTTGATCATATATCATCCTCCTCTCTTGACCTTTGAAAACTTCCTTCACACCAAACTTCTCATAAACTTCATTAGAGGGGTTAGTACTCAAAAAATTTGAATCCACCTTGGTCTTGTAGTGGCACATTGCAAGAACTCAATAAAACATTAGCTACAGCCCTCTACGTCTAGAAAACCTCGCTTAAAGTCCACAAGAGACAATGCAAAAAACAGAGACAGAATCTGCCAAAACAGAACAGTCAGTAAAGACGAATTTTAAATAAATAATTCCGTTGCTCAAATCAGAAAACTCAAAACTAATGAAAGTTGCGTACATATCTGAGGAACACGCACGTAAATTGGCATAATTTTCTGAGTTTCCTACAGAGAATTAGACCCAGATTCGTGACAGATAGAAATCTGTTTCTGCGCAGAAATCCAAATCTAGTATCAACCTTCGATTAGAGGCTTCACTTGGCACAAAAAAACACAAAACTAAGATAAGGAGAGGTTGCTACAGTAGTAAACAACTTCCAAGACACAAATATAAAACAAATTACTGTAGCAAAATAACACATGGGTTATCTCCCAAGAAGTTGCTTTCTTTATAGCCATTAAGATGGGCTCAGCAGTTTTAATGATGCACTCGCAAGAAATAGTATTTGAAGCAAAAGAGAGCATCAAGAGGCAAATCCAAAACAAGTTTAAGCCTAACATGCTTCCTATGCAAAGGAATCTTGTAAATAAACAAGTTCATGAAAAGCAAAGTAACAAGCGTAGGAAGATAGAACCAGTGTAACTTCAAAATTTTAAGCATATAGAGAGGTGTTTTAGTACCATGCAAATTTCTACAACCATATTTCCCTCTCTCATAATAATTTTCAGTAGCTTCATGAACAAAATCAACAATATAACTATCACATGCAGCATACTTTTCATGATTTCCATACACATAATTTTTATCAAGTTCAAGAATAGTGGAATTAAAACTTTCAAACTTACTCTTATTAATAATATAACAAGGTAGTTGATCAATCTCAAGAGATATGGGACTCATAGAATAAGTCAAGAATTCTCCAATCCCATTTTCATTAGTAGTACAATTAATATTATCAAGTAACATAGGACCGTCATCTAGAGCTTTATCATAAACATTTGCTAAGCAAAATTCTTTAGTACCATGCATTTCGACATCAGGCACAAACAAAGCATTATCATAAGATTTATCAAAGTAGCATGGATTATTATAAATAACAGTAGCATAATTATTCTCACAAGTTTTATCAATAGGGAATATTTCAAGAGAATCCACATGAACATAACATTCAACCTCTTTCGGTAAGCATGGAGGGCAATCAAATAGTGTAAGAGATAAAGAGTTACTCTCATCAGAAGGTTGGCATGGGTAGCTAATCCATTCTTCCCCCTTTTGTTCGTCGCTCTCCTCTTCTTTTTCATCCAATGAGCTTTCAAGTTCATCAATTTCCTCCTCTTTTTCATCCAATGAGCTTTCGAGTTCATCAATTTCTTCTTCCATCGGTTCCCGCAAATTGTGAGTGCATTCTTGTGCATTAATGTGTCTCTCTTTATAATCAAGGATATAAGGATTCCTACTGTAGCATTCTATGCAAGAATTAAGGATAGTAGAGACATAATCTTTAAGGTCCTTACAAATAGCACAAGTTTCATAATTCTCAACCATGAAGGATTCTATCTCGAAGGCTCCCATAAATAAGACAAATTGTTCTACCTCTTCGAACCCATAATGAATATAGCAATTCCGATTATAGCTCTTAATAAAATATTCCTCACTAAAGCCACATTGAAATTTAAGATGTTTAGTATCCTGTCGAGAGCAACAGTTTATATCATGGCGTCTAAGCAAGATTTTAGCAATTGTATTCAATTTTTCTAGCATAGCACTCATTACTTTACCAGTTCTCGATTCTCTATAACAATTATAACATTCCATAAGCTCCAAGTAGGTTGTTGGTTCTCCCATAACAGCAGTTTTTAATTTTTTGGTTTTTCAAATTTTTATGGATTTTTTGGTATATGAGACAAATAAAACAAGACAAAAATAAACTAAGCAAAAGTAAACTATGCAAACTAATACTAGACAGAAATAAACTAAGCACAAATAAACTAGACAGAAATAAACTAAGCAAAACAAAATAAAATAAAACAGAGAGAGAGGTAGAGTGTACTCCCCAGGTGAACTTATGAGTAGAGCTATGCCTCCCCGGCAACGGCGCCAGAAAACAGTCTTGATGACCCACAAGTATAGGGGATCGCGATAGTCTTCGAGGGTAGTATAACCCAAATTTATTGATTCGACACAAGGGGAGGTAAAGAATACTTATAAGCCTTAACAACTGAGTTGTCAATTCAGCTGCACCTGGAAAAGCATTAGTAACAGGGGTGATGTGAAAGTAGCAGTAATATGAGAGCAGAAGTAACAGTAACACAGCAGCAGTAATAGCAATATGAGAGCAATGGCACCAGAAAATAGTTGATACTACTTCCAATGACATATAGAACAAGTATATAATGATGAGAGATGGACCGGGGTTCCCAGCGATCTACACTAGTGGTAACTCTCCAATAAGTGACAAGTGTTGGGTGAACGAATTACAGTTGGGCAATTGATAGGAATCAAAGCATTAAGAAAGAACATCAGGCTTATTAATTATGCAGGCATGTTTTCCGTATATAGTCGTACGTGCTCGCAATGAGAAACTTGCACAACATCTTTTGTCCTACCAGCCGGTGGCAGCCGGGCCTCAAGGAAAACTACTGGATATTAAGGTACTCCTTTTAATAGAGTACCGGAGCAAAGCATTAACACACCGTGAAAACATGTGATCCTCACATCACTACCATCCCCTCCGGTTGTCCCGATTCTTCTCACTTCGGGGCCTTTGGTTCCGGACAGTGACATGTGCATACAACTTGTAGATACAATCTAAGCAACAAGTATAGAGCTCAAATCTAAGATCATGCCACTCGGGCCCTAGTGACAAGCATTAAGCATAACAAGATTGCAGCAACAATAACTTCACAAACTTTATAGATAGACTAATCATAATGTATCATCCATCGGATCCCAACAAACACAACACCGATTACATCAGATGGATCTCAATCATGTAAGGCAGCTCATGAGACCATTGTATTGAAGTACATGGGGGAGAGTATACCGACATAGCTACCGCTAGAACCCGTAGTCCATGGGGGAACTACTCACGGAGCATGATGGAGGCGATGGCGTTGATGGAGATGGCTTCCGGGGCACTTCCCCGTCCCGGCAGGGTGCCGGGACAGAGTTCTGTCCCCCGAATTGGAGTTTCGCGACGGTGGCGGCGCCCCTGGAGTCTTTCTGGAGTTTCGTCAATTCGTACGGTGTTTTTAGGTCGAAAGGGATTTTATAGGCGAAGAGGCGGCGCAGGAGGGTGCCTGGGGGCGCCACACCATAGGCCGGCGCGGGCCTAGGCCAGGCCGCGCCGCCTTATGGTCTGGTGGCCCTCTGGCCCCTCTCCGACTCTTCTTCGGTGTTCTGGAGCCTTCCGGGAAAAATAGGAGGTTTGGCGTTGATTTCGTCCAATTCCGAGAATATTGCCCGAACAGCCTTTCTGGAACCAAAAACAGCGGAAAACAGGAACTGGCACTGTGGCATCTCGTTAATAGGTTAGTTCCGGAAAATGCATGAAATCATCATAAAGTGCAAGCAAAACATGTAAGTATTGTCATAAAACAAACATGGAACGACAGAAATTATGGATACGTCGGGGACGTATCATTGGCTGAAGGCGCTTACGGTGTTGGAGCACCGGTGGAGTTGGGGAACAGCGGCACTTGCCTACCTCTACCGGCAGGTGATGATTTGTTCTATGTACTATTTTTCTATAGTAGTGTGCTAGACAAATTACTAACCAAATGTCTTATGTACGCAGTTGGACGAAGCTTGTCGCAGGACTAGGAGCGGCGGTATTGGTGGATGCTTGCTCCTACTTTCCGTATGGAGCTGGGACCGCCTATCAGTTGGGCGGCCTAGGACACTCACCGAGAGGCCATGGCCTCATCACCATGAGAACCTTGATCGGGAGCCGACTTGGGCATATCTTTGGGACAGTGTCTCGGAGATGACGAGCGATCCAAAGATCATGTACAGGCACTACACTGAGGAGTTGGACACTCTTACCGCTGAGCAGGTAACCGATCACTCTTTTGCAATCTGAATTCATAAATTCTACTGGCATGTTGTAAATTCTGAAATATTTGTATGCTGCATGTGGATTGGGAGCCATATGGTACCTACTACCTTATTGGCACGGGGATGCCTGACCTCAACCAGAAATGCACGGAGGAGGCGCGGTTCTGGCGTATGCGCTGCCCACTCATATGCATGTGGCTTGTTGAGTACCACCAGCCGTACAGAGTGATGAGACAGTTTGGGCTGTATCAGGAGTGCCCACCTCAGTGGCAAGACACGGACAAGGCGCTTCATAGGTAAACTTTTGGAATCATGCGATGGAAGATTCTTGATAGAAGAGGTAGAATCTAACTTCTTGATTGTTGCAGGCTTGATAGGCAGCGGCAGAGGAAGATCACAAATTGGCCAGTCCATTATAGCGGCCACGTCACAGCGTTCCAACACTGTTTGGAAGCGACACGGACTGCTGGCCCTGTGGAGATTGTGCCTCACGACTTGGCCGCTTTCAACAAATACCTCCAGTGATTCCATGAAAACACGCGTATCGAGTTAGTGAAGCACGCGTATGCTGACAACATCTTGGACGACCCCATCGAGTTTGATGAGGTTGCGCAAAGCCAGCACGACATCTTTGCTCGCAGAGGGAGATCGATTTCTATTGCTTCCGAGCTGAACTTCGTGGTAATGGATTCTCTCATTAACTAGTACATCATCTACTAGGATTTGCTACGTGTTGTTGTGAACTCTATCTTCATAAGTATCATATTGTGAACCCTATGTCATTTCGAACCATGTCTGTAATGCTACTTGTTGTTTGAATCTACGTGCTACGATGTGAGCTATGAAGTGTTATATGTGTATGTTCTGAAATTGCTACTTGTTGTGTCCAATGTTGTACTCAAAACTGTTGGAGTATGGTAGGGTTTTTCATGGTTTTAACACAAGTCAATGTGTGGCGCCCTTCACACTGGCGCCACACTGCACTGTGTGGCGCCCGTGGCATCGGCGCCACATATGCCAACTTATATCAACTTTTGGATCGAAAACATCCAGGAGCTCCGGACGATAAGTCCTTAGCCGTTTTGGCGAGCCTCTTTGTGTGGCGCTCGTGGCATCGGCGCCACACTGTGAGCCGTGCCGTCGGCGCCACACAAACAGGGTCGCAAAACGGCTAAGTCCCAGACGATTTGCCTTACAGTATGTTTTGGGCAATTACAAATGCATGTGTGGCGCCGATGGGAGGGGCGTCACACATGCTGCCACGTCGGATCGGCGCACCAGCTCAGCGTCGAGGGCGCCACGTCGGATGGGTGTGTGGCGCCGGCACGAGGGGCGCCACACTGGCATGTGTGGCGTCCATGGGAGGGGCGCCACATACAAAAGGGTTAGATGGGTGAAATAGTTTGCATGTCTGTGCTATAGTTGCAACAAAGGGTTATTTTTGTGTAAATCGCCTTGGCAAGGCGAGCGTGACGGGGAACTTGTTCCTTCATTAATTCCTTGCTGAAAAAGAAAAGGGAAGAAAACGGGTGCACGATATCCTAAAGACACAACATATTACTCCCGCGCCAGGAGGAGCTAGGCGACGTCGACGTACCATCCAAGGAAATTTGAGCTAGATCGGCAAATGGCGGCGGCGTTCCGACACGCGGCGAGGAGGCTGTATGGTAGCGTCGCGCCGCGGCAGACGCAGGAGGCCGTCTCTCGGCTCTCGCCGGCGGCCGAGCAGCTCGCGCATCGCCGGCTCTCGCCGCTTTTCACCCACACCACCGAGGTCGGGCAGCCTTACATTAGCTGCGGGAAGCAGGACAAGCACGGCACGCTGAAGCTGATCGAGAAGAAGAAGGAGGAGCTGTACGATCTGATGGCCGAGGCGCACATGACGTACGGGACGGACCAGAACTCTAGGGCATCCCTGATGAACCAGCAGCTGTTGCAGTATCTCTCCGGACACGTCAAGCCCAGACCCGACGACCGCACTTGGTAATTTTCATATGCATATGCACTTGATTTTTTTTTCCTAGCTCCCTTTTTACATGATGCTGACGGAACCCTACGACCGCACTTGGTAATTTCATATGCATATGCACTTGTTTTTTTTTCCCTAGCTCCCTTTTTACATGATGCTGACGGAATCCCTTTCCTCTTCCTGCCAGGAGGTGGTATCGAGACTCAAAAGCAATAGGCGACTACGTAGAGAAGATTGGTGTGGTGACATTATGCGCTGTGTGGATGGATATCATGTGGATGGCGTTGGTCCGGTTGTGCTCCCTCTAGTCTAGCTACAAAGATCCAAGTTCGTTAATTTGGTATTGTTTCTCCGGACAAGTATCATCCAACGTACCTCTCTTTTTCTTTTGTTTTATTTTAAGTACGGTCGACCATTATTCTGCATTTCATTTGTCTCGGTTATACATTTTCTTGTGGGGAAAAAATATATTTCTATGCTTTTTGATACATAAAGTCTCGTTTTTATACTGAAAGTCCATAGAAGTTTCTAATTTGGTATGTATATATACGCCAAAAATTCTTCAATACTAGTATCTTATTATTAAGGAATTGCTAAGTTTTAGCTAGCTGAGACGTAGCTTATGTCTCAAACACGTGCTCCACCGTTGAATTTTATTTCTGCTTGAAAATTCGTGTTTGTTGCTATTTATACTTTGTTTAGGCCCACATCAGGTTATTCGACATATCTCAATCGACTGAGACTTAGATACACCCTTATTATTATTCATCAGCACACGAAAGAGTTGTACATGTAAGTCGGGTGCACGGGTACGAGCCCCCAAGAAAAAGTAAAATGTAATACTCTACTTCCCAAAAAGCTTCAACCCACCCAGTTGATGTGGCCGGGATTAACCGAAGACGGCCTCTAGCATCTTACGAGACAGATAAAAGCTCCCAGCGACCATGGTTGCAACACCTGTCGCGTGTACCAACTTGTGCTTGACTTGGGCTGTTTGAGATGAGAATAATGAGATCATGTCAACAACATGGTCCAACTCCAAATACGTAGTAGCGACAAGCAAAAAAGAAGAAGCTTAATTTGGGCTAGCTAATGAAATCTTACCAGGCGGGGTCGGAGCTGCGGTTTTGAGTTTTGACGTGGTCGGAGTGCTCTCGGAGCAGAGCCCCGTTCTTCACGGACGGGTACGTCTTGTTCACCGCGGTGACGGCGTCGTACAGATCCTCCTTGTGCTTCTGGAGCTGGTTCATGACGGCGTCCCTCTCGAATTTCCCGCAGGTGCAATGATGCTGAACCTCCGTGTGGGCGAACCGCCGTTTGACGGCCGACTCCTGCGTCTGCCGCAGCACGCCACTGGCCGCCCAGCCTGGCAGCCTCCTCGCCGCGTGCCCCAGCAATGCCGCCGCCATAGCCTGTTCCCGTTGATATCAGTTTTCTTCTTGGTTCTGATCGATCGTCGGCTTCGTCGCTTCGACCGTGTGTTCACTAGTAGAGAACCAGTTCCAGAGAGCCTTTAGTTTCGATTTTGAAACCGATACTAGAGATTTGGGACTAAAACCTTCCCCCTTTGGTACCGGCTCGTGCCTCCACGTGAGCACGGAGAAGCCTGCGGGGCTGCAGACCTTTGGTACCAGTTCGTGTTAGGAACCGGTACTAAAGGATATTGATCCATTTTTTATATTAATTTTTTAAATCTATTTTTACTTCCTCTTTTTATCTATTTTTTGAATTATTTTTCACTCTCTCTATTATCTATTTTTCAGATTTTTTAATATTTTAGTTATTTAACAAGTTTAGTCTCTAACTACACTTATCTCTACTCAAATTACTTACTCGTGGTTAAACTTCCTACTCAATCACCCATCATCCCACTACTCCACCACTAGTACGTTTAACTTCTGAGTTCCTTCCCATCTCACTTTCAAGTGCTTCGCGCGCATGTTATTAATAGTAGTATCATATCAATCTTGTTAACATGCTGGTCACGATATCACACTTCTTTATTGTTTGAATTCCACATGATTATTTTAATAAAAAAGTAACGATATAAAAATAATATTAAATAAATAATTAATTTTAATTATTTTTTTACTTTTAAATATATTTTAAATTTAAATTTTAATTTGTTTTTGCAAAATCTAAAACCTCAAAATTTGTCAATCTAAAAATTTACTAACCTTTATGGTTAAGTAGTAGTAATCTTTATGCAGGAAGAAATTATTACTTTAAATTTAAAAAATATAAAAAAATATAAAATCCTGAATTTCTGGCGAAAACTAAAATGTTTCTGCTTTCATATTTCCATTTGGAAATTTGAGAAAATAAAAATTGGCTAACCGGGTAAACCCGGGTAGAATCGGATGAACTTTTTCCCACGATGATTTTGATATATTATACTTTTTTTCCGATATCGTATGCAACGAGAAAAGCCGTTTGACCATTTTTCAAATTTATTATGGAAAGAAGTCAAAATTTGAATTTCTTAATTTCACCGAATAGTACGTTGCATAACATCCAAGAATCTCGAAGGATTTTATTTTTTGAATTTTCTATCATTTTCTTTTTGATACAAGGGTGGAGGGTGCATTGGGAGCAAAAAAAAAAAGAGGCTGGAGACCCTTTAGTACCAATTCTTTATACGAATCGGTACTAAAGGTGCAGCGCTGGCTTCAACTCTGTCTCAAATTTAACGTGAAACCCTTTAGTACCGGTTCTTTATACGAACCGGTACTAAAGATCCAACGGTTTTTTATAGAACCGGTACTAAAGATCCCAACGAACCAGAAACTAAAAGTTGTTGTCGTCCTACGCAGCGAAACCGGTACTAATGCAACCTTTAGTACCGATTCATAAGGAAACTTGTATTAAAGATACTAATGCAACCTTTAGTACCGGTTCATAATGAATCTTGTATTAAAGATCAAATTCTTTAGTAGGTTTTCTACTAGTGGTTGTGTTGTTGTCTTGGTTTCGATTCAGGAGCGTGGGTTTATATGTAGGCGTTCGTGGCCACAGGGAACACCGAGTTCTTGGGCGACTCCACCGATTGTGTTGCGCGGCGTACATGGATACGGAAAGGGCTTCTTTGACTCGTAACCCTTACGGACTCGAACACCGATCTCCCAGAAAAAACCTGATGTGCCGTTCATGTTAAATAGCACCCTCCGTCTAGTTCGTCCATTGATACAGTTTGCAACCCATCACAATGACAACAACCACAAGCGTGCTTCTGTTTCCTGAATCGGATCCATCTAACTATGCAGACGGACACGTCCGTGAAATCCGCTCCATTAATCACATAAGCCGTGTTAGCTAATTCCCTTGTCCGTGGAGTCCGTATTAACAAGTTGGCATATCCACGGACGTCCACCGGTCGCTCGCGGACGTCGATGGGGGGAGAAACAGACCTTTCTCACCGGATTCATGATCTCCTCCTCAGCAATTTCTTGGATCAATTGCAACAAGGGGAGGGATCAGACCTGCTCCTTGCCCTCTAGGTTGACGCTGATACCTCCGCACTCCCTTGCCGAGCGGGGGTCGGGCGGTGGCCGGCGGCCAGGCCCTCGCCGGCGGAGACCTTCTCAGAATCTTCAATGAGCTCCTACCTGAGGTAGAGGGGAGGCACTGGGAGGAGCGGAGGAGTGTGGAGGGCGGAGGGCGGCGACGAGCTGGGCGCAGGCTAGCGGCGAGGAGCGGGGCGCCGGCCCAGCAGTGGCGAACGGCGTGCCGCCGTGCCGTCTATCGAGGGGGATGGAGAAGTGGAGATACTGATGTTTCGTTCTTCCTTCTTTTTTTCGCAGGACAGATGGGCCTGGCAGGCTGAACGGACGCTGTCCGTGAGTCCGTATAAAATACACGGCCGGTCCGTGATGTCGTTTAGCTGTTTTGACGGACACGGACAAGCAGACTTCACGGACGTCCGCGTCCATCTACATCCTGAGATCCATCCCTCGCCGCCACTACAGCCGCCGTCAACACAGGTCACCGGCCGATCTCGAGAACGAGACCCCGACGCACTCTGATCCCAGACGACGATGAATCTCGTCACACAAAACCTCGTCCCCAAAGGGCCCGGCTCCGTGAAGCTCGTGCCGCAGGTTGAGGACGACCTGTGGGACGCGTACAACCTGATCACCGCCGGCGTTATTGCGTCCAACGACCCGTTGTCGCTTCGCATGCCGCTGCTGTACATTAAGAGGCCCTGTGGTTCATCTCAATCTCTCGCCGCTCCCAAATCTTCTCCTCGCCGCTCCAACCAATGTCGTTGTCCTCTCGCAAGATCGCTGCGGCGAACAACTTTGGCCACGGCAGCCTCACCGTGAAGGAGGCGTGGGCGCTGTACCGCCCGGGATATCCCGTCCCTCCGGACATGCGCCTGCCAAGCAGCGGCGGCTGGAAGATGGCCGTGAACGGCATAGGCGTCCCGTTGCCACCGTCGCCGGGCATAGAGCGCTGGATGGATGCCATCAGGCCCCGACGGTCTGCACTCGACGCCGACGAGCGGGTCGATCCGACCTAGGCAGCCAAAGGCAACGATGCCTGGTGGGCGCCTACTTCCAGGCGCAGTACGACATGGAGATGCACAGCACCACTAGCCTCGTCGGCGGGCCGAACAGCTGGAACAGGGACGGGCGCGTCGTCTTCTGGGGTGTTCCGGGGCGCACCCTGGAGAACGTCACCGAAGGCATCCACAACGGCGCTCCAAGGTTGGAGGCGCCGTCCTCACCGCCACCGTCTCCCGCAACGCGCTGGCAGCCGAGGAGGACGTACTCATCCTCCTCCAACTCTTCGTCGTTAGGACCGGCCCGATCGACGCCGTCCTCGACGCACCGCTCCGCGCCCTACACCGTCCCCAAGTGCGTGGTGAAGGAGGAGCCGGCGACGCCCGTCAATCCGAGGCGCGGCGGCAGCGGCAGCCGGCGGCAGCAAAGGCGCGGCGGCGCCCTCCTCATCCCGAAGCCGGAGGTGATGGAGGATCAGGACAACGAGGAAGCGGCGAAGGCGACGCAGCTGGCGGAGTAAGAGCGGCATCAGTGGCTCATCGCCAACAGCGACGACCCCGAGGACTGCCCAGTGTTGCATGCGGCGTCGCTGAACGACAAGGACGCCTGGAGGGGCGACCTCGACGCAGCGATCTCCATGTCCCTCCGCGACACCGGCAACGGCGAGGCAGGACCAAGCGGCCTGATGAAGGACGAGCCCGACGAGCGCGTCAAGCAGGAGGTCATCACCGACGACATGTACAACTTCCACCAGTACTACGACGCCTCCGGCAGCCACAAGTACTTCTAGATTAGGTTTAGTTTAAATTTAATCAAATTTTATTCGAATCTATATAATATATAATATATAGCAAGTTTAGATGAATTTAATCGAATCTCGCTCAAGTTTTAAATTTCTAAAATTTTATTTGAGGAACGCGACTAGGAAGTCCCAAACACGGTACGAATAAAACACGCCGTTTAAAGGACGGTTTGGGAACGCAACTCAAAATGCTCTTAGTGCCGGCTATTCTCGGCGTTGGCAGCCATGCCTACCTGCATCTTACAGAAACTAGATTTAGATGTGCGCCTTGGCGCACGACCACGTTAATTTAGCTTAATTAGCCGATTATATCCAAAAGGTAAAGAAAATTAGTTGTTACCAAATGGATGATCACAGCGTCAAGACCCAAGTTTGAACTGAGATTTAGAGGTGTGCATGCACCCGTGGCTCTCGCATGTGTTTATATTTTGTATAATAACACTATTAAAAAATAAGTGTGGACCTTGGCCTTTTGTAGAAACAACAAAGAAAACTTCTTAAACAGGGGTGATAACACATGGTGTGTCATATAAGATATAAAATAGCCGAGTCAAGTGGCCTATAAGCAATCCTACTGGTACTTAAGGAGTGCACAACGATATTTAGGGAGATGATCTTGATTCTAAGTTTAGCAATAGCTCATCCTCATTCTCAATCGGCTCAAGACAACAACTCCGAGCCACAGGGTCAATGAGGAAATAGAAGAAGATGTAGGCCAAAGATGTTCAATCTTTTTCTAAATCCTGCTCGCTGCACACAAAAATATTGAAAATAGAAGTGCTCAATACAAACAACCAAAGGAAATATATAAATCCAACAACAACATAACTGAGCAAAACCACTTTGGAACAAACTTGCCAAAAAATGTAAATAGTAGGAAAACAAGTGAAACTCAGCAAAATTTCCACATAACTCGAGAGCAGCCACTGTTAGAACTATAATCGATCTAGAGGTATAATAGATGCAATAAAAGATAAATAGTACTCCGTAGGATAGTATAGCAGGCACAAAAGCACCACAAATCAATGGAAGTATAACATTTCAGGATACATTCTGAATATCGCAGTTGGTCCTAAATAACTAAATAAAGTTAACTTAAACCATCAATCTAAGAAAACCTTTAATACTTGTAGCATGGTTTCAAAACTTTTCAAATGACGGTGTTTCCTTCAGCCTTTATGACATGTGAGAACTTGACTACATTAAAAAACTGAGTAAATAACAAAGCACAAAGAACCTGAGTGTGTTGGCTCGGTCACCTCATTGACATGATAAAGTACAAAATCAAATGGTAGAAAGTTTGCTCATCGTATTGTCTTTCAGCTAACTGAAGTGAAATGGTACTAAAAAAACAAACAAAAAACAGGTACACCTATTTTATTCCAGCGGATATATGACTTCATTTCACATTATTCATGTAGCACATCAGACCTTTTAGTGAGGCAAGAGGTTTCATTCAAGGAACTTACTAAATCTGAACCACATACTCCAATTTTCGTAGACATATCTGTGGATATTCACACGTTGGTAAAGTCCATTTTTACAAAGGAGGGTGGCAAATCAGGGGTTACAATATAATCAAAGAAATGGCAGTTGGCCAAACTTAATAAGATGCAGATGTAAATTAGTTTCAGTTACAAAGAAGTACAAACCTAAATCAACCTAATACTCAAGCTACACAGCAACAGTTCTAAGATTAAAGATACATATTGTACTTTTCAGAGATCAGCATGCATCTTTGTTAGAATCAGAAAATACATGTATATGCTGGACAATAGTGTTCCATGGAAAATAGATAAATTCTTACTGAATTATGCTTATGCAGCTAGCCATGAATCTCTATACAACCTTTATTGAAAATATAGAAGGGTCTATAAATTGACGAATAACACCATTATGAACCAACTTCCGATGTCATTGCCAGGATATAAAATAGGAAATCATAAGAACATCACTTATGCTTCCTAAAAATACAAAAAGCATTTAGCAGCAGAAGGGTGACATTAATTATCTACTACCAACAACTTTGATATCTAAAAAATAAGCTGGTATGAGTTTCGCAAGAAAGGGACAAAGAGCAACCAACAATTTCCATGAGTAGAAGGGAAGCAATAATCTTTCAGGACCCTAGAAACACATACTTTCTTGCAAAATTGTTGACACTTGCAGAAAACCAAGGGTCGGGATAGTGTCCAGAACGGCTTCTTGTCTTCTTTGGTACATACAACCTGGAAACCTCAAAATCAGTTTTGATGAACCAAGTGAGTTGCTCATCTCATCAAGAAAGAAATCAGCAATCGGTATTGATTGTATAGAGAACACAGATAGCAATCATTGTGTGCTTGTTTCTGCAGCATTCCAAGGGTAGCAAGTCTGCATTAGCAAATATGTAATGCATCAGTAGGAACCTTATCTACTATAAATGGTCAGATGAAGGAGAAATAAATTGTGTAAACTGTAGAGTATAAAGTTCGATGGCAAACAATAGAACTGTTGCAGGGGTCCGTGTTGTTCTCTGTTGCCCAGGCTTAGTCATACAAGTAAAACAGTAACAATATGCTCTCTTCTTCTCAACGGAATGTAATATACTTTGCTAGCCTTTTTTCAGCTAAAGCAAAGTTACCAATGCAGAAATATGTATGCAGATAAAGATATAGCATAAGGGGAAATTTACATGCCTACTTCACACTGATGAATTTGATGTTAGCAACATCAAAAACAAAGGCAATCAGGATCCAAGTTCACAACATCAAAATAGGAAGATACTGAGATTAAATTTTGCAAACCACAACAGCCGAAGATTTTCAGACGGTTGCTGAAATAATAAAAATAAAAGTTCAGGTTGAATCAAGCATACCTAGGACAATGTGGAGCCGGCGAGACCACCGATGCCGATACTTTGTCCCCGAGTGCTGCCAGGACATGGCCGACTACCACAAACTTCACCAATAATTTACTCGAGACAATTTGCTGGCATCCTTAATGCCTTGCTCACCACGCTCTTGATCAGCAGAACAAACCTACTCTTGATGGGCAAGACCGATACTCGGAGACAGACACGCCGAACGCCGATGTTTTCTTCCCTGCACTCCACCACCAACATCCATCAAGAAAAACACAAAACTTTGAGTAGGAACAGGAGCAGCAGCAAAAGACTCACCGACACAACGCTGGCGTGATCCGCCTTAGCTCGGTGCAATAGGGAAATCATACGCAATTGAATACCTGTAAGCACAACTGATTCATCATCATAAATTTAATTTTACAACGAAAAAATGTAAGATCTACTTTTCATATAGCTCCTATTAACCTACAGAAATAAACAGCATTCAACAAGTGGTAAATCCATCTAAAAAGGAAGCCTCCACTAATGGTAAATCCATCTAAAAAGGAAGCCTCCACAAGTGGTAAATCCATCCTGCGGGCACTTCTTACCATAAATGTAGATTGCACAAAAAGTTCATCCATTGCACATAACCACCGAGTCCAACAAGCTGCATGAAGAAAAGATATCAGAACAGAGATAGATAGACAGAGAGAGAGCCTGAGCGACGTAATGCTCCTAAACGGTGTTTCCAATCAAGAAAGTCCTTTCATATAAGGTTAACACGAAACAACAATTGTGACTTCTTTTTCACAGTCGAATCTATGCTTACAAAGACGAAGATGATCCATTATATAATAAAATTATTAGTTCATACCATGTTTCGCTAAGCAGTATGGCAGTTTATAATCTTGCATAAATCTCTGAACCAATCTATCTACAACACGAGCTGTGAATAAGCACATACAAATGATATACACACAGACCGAGGAACATAATTTAAGGACGTGTGCCGCTATATATATGCTTTAAAATTGTTAGAATTTTCTAGCTTTTAGACAACCAGTAAGCTTAACTACAAAATGGATTTCCACAAGAACCTTGTGCTATACGCAGTAGTATATGCATATAAATAGGAGAAAAGGATGCACATATTCAATACATGGTTATATATTTTTTTATTCTAGACAGCGCATCTAATATCCAATGTTATGGGATTGAGTGAATACCTTTTGGAGAAAATTAAAGTGACAACGTACCAAAGATATCCTTTTTAGAATTAATCATACTCAAAAGTAGACCATGGCCTGAAATATCAATAAGGACGTGTCATTACAAAAACTACCAGAGATCGATAAGTGAATGTATTAGCCGTAAGACCTTATATATTAGGAAATGCAAAGAAGGATTTTACCTCAAACTCATGGCCATTAATTGGCAGCAAGATCAGAGTCCGCAATCTGTGATGCCATGGTCCAAACAACAAGTAACCTTCCACCCAATAAAATTCAACAAATATTTAGTGAGAATTTATATTCCTTGAGAATATGAAATATCAGTGGATGTTGTTCATACGGAAGTATCACAGTCGAGATGAATTCATTTGCTCTCAAGCATATCAGCAGAAAGATGAGATCCTCAGATTTCTCAACTCCCGTCACCAAATCTAGGTAAAACAACAACTAAAACAATCCCTCACGGCCCAGATCCCAATCCAATCAAGCCAGATAGCGGATCCACAAAATCGAAGGAGAAGAAGCTCACCTCGGGTCTTGAGACCTTCCATCTAGCCATGGGACGAAGAGCTTGGGACCACGACGAGGTGGAGAGGGGCGGCGGCGGAGGCCGACCGCGCCACCCCTTGCCCGCGTTGGCGGCCCATGCCACCCCCACGCGCTCGCAGCACGCTCTACCAGCCGTCGCCGCTCCCGCGCCCGCGACGAGCTCCACCGGCGGCGCCGCTCCCACGCCCGCGACGCACTCCACCGGCGGTGCCTCTCCCCCGCGCTCCACTTGCGGCGGCTCCACCGGCGGCGCCTCTCCTCGGCGCTCGCGACGTGTTCCACTTGCGGCAGCGCCGCTCCCGCTCTCAACCAGCGGTGCGGGGAGAGAAGGAGAGGGAGAGAGGCGTGCGGCGGCGGGGATGCGGGCGCGAGGGGAGAGGAAGGGGAGGATGGCGAGGCGGCGGCTGGAGGCGACGGCGGGCGACGAGGGCGGGCGCGGAGGACGGGCGCGGAGTGGGGGCGCGGAGCGGCGGGCGGCAAGGGAGGCGGAGCGGCGCCGCCGGGCGAGGGATTGGGGGAGGAGGCGCAGCAGCCGCCGCCTCTCACGAGGAAGAGGGAGAACGAAGGGGCGCGGGCGTGGGTGTGGCTGGGGCGCTCATTTTGTCTCCTCGCACGACCGGGCCAGGCGGGCTTTTAGTGACCCATGGATAAAAAGTGGGTCTGCGGGAGGGCCTCAGCGCCCTGGACGAACGGCTGGCCGAGATCGCGCCACGTCAGCTTGATCGGACGGCTGAAAATCCAAACGCCTGTGAGAGCCCCATGGAGGTGCAGCAATCATACCGTGGGATAGTCTCTGGTCCACTCCGTCAAAATTGCGTGTACCGGTTGAGCACGTCGGGGGAGTTTGCCATCAATACGTGTGCACACATGGGTCCTAGCGCTGCATACCATTGCTTCATAAAAAGGGTACACGATACGGAACACGCCGATGCCACCAATCAGAAAATGGGCTCATCTGTGCCCGGGTTCAGTTTAACATTTTCTTTACATAAGGTTGGCAACAACATACAATTATTACAAATCTACCGTACAAGTCGGTGCAGTGATAGCCTCGTAATATCATATTATATGGAGTAACAATGTTACTTATTATACTATATCGATGTTTGAGTTGCTGACAAAGTTTATATTAGGAGTTAATAATGTAATTTATAAATAGGAGAAAATGTGATCATCGATGTCGATGGTGGACCCGAGGAGCAGTGTCATCACGGATAATTCACTGAAATTTTGAGATTTTATTTCTCCCGATGCAACACATGGACAATTTTGCTAGTATAATAAGTAGAATAAATTACAAAACGTTGCTATAAAGGGAAAGCCATGTTGACTTGTACTTTACCCATTGTCCGTGGGAAACAGACCATAATCTGTAGTATATCCGTGGTTTTTCCAGCAGCCATTTGAGAATGTGAGATGTTGATACGAGACATGGGTTTCCTAGCTAGTGATATTGGCTTCCTTAATTAAGCCGATCTAACACCCATAAACCCGCTTTAACCTGTAGATAAATCCCGCCGGTGAGCAGCGTAAGAGCACCAGTCAGTTTTAGCCCGTCGTGATTGGTTTTTTCTTTGACAGCCCGTTCCCTACATCGTAGAGAGTGAGAGAGCTTAAAATAAATACGGATAAGAAAGAAGGAAAACTCTGAGATTGTTTGTTAATTTGATTTGATCGGCCGAGCTAGCGAGGATCGTACCATGTGGGGTCGCCGGAGCGAGGCTTGACTTGCTTCGAGAGTTCGCGGAGCAACGAGTTGTTCTGCAGGATGGCGCGGTCCGTATCCTTCCCGTACTTCTTGCTCGCCGCGGTCATGGCGTCGTACAGATTCTCCTTCTGCTTCTGGATCCCGTTCAGGACGGCGTGCTTGTCGAATTTCCCGCAGGTGCAAGGATGCTGGACCTCCGTGTGGGCGAGCCGCCGTTCCACGGCCGACGAGACGAGACGCGACGCGGCCGACTCCTGCCGCAGCACGCCGCCGCCCAGCCTCCTCGCCGCGTGTCCCAGCACTGCCGCCGCCATAGCCCGTTCCCACCTTCCCGTTGATATCGATCGGTTTTCTGCTTGTTGGTTCTGATCGATCGTCGGCTTCGTCGCCTCGACCGTGCGTTGTGTTGTTGTCCTTGGTTTCGATTCAGGAGCATATATATATGGGTATATATATGTACGCGTTCGTGGCCACCGGGAAATACCAGTCCATGTCGGTCTCCATCGATCAAGTTGCCAGGCCAGGAGTACATGGATACGGAAAGGGGTTCTTCGACTCGTAACCCTTACAGACTCGAACACGATCTCCCAGCAAAAACCTAACGTGCGGTTCATGTTAAATAGACCCTCCGTCCGTCCGTCCGTTCATCGATACAGCTCGCAATTCATCACAACCACAACAACCACAAGCGCAGCAGATTCGTATATGCTTCTGTTTCCTGAATCGCATCCAGCCCTCGCCGCCGCCGTCGACACAGGTCTCCTCCGGCCGATCTCCAGAACGAGACCGCGGCGCACTCTGATCCCGGACGACGATGAAGCTCGTCACGCGAAACCTCGTCCCCAACGGGCCCGGCTCCGTCAAGCTGCTGCCGCAGATTGAGGACGACCTGTGGGACGCGTACAACCTCATCGCCGTCGGTGACACCGTGGAGGCCGTCACGGTTCGGAAGATCGGGGGCCGCGACACGGAGCGCGTGAAGCTGACGCTGGAGATCGCGGTGCAGTCGGTGGAGTACGCCACGGAGGACTCGCTGATGCGCGTGCGCGGCAAGAACCAGACCAAGAACGAGTACGTCCAGATCGGGCAGTACCACACGCTGGAGCTGGAGATCAAGCGGCCCTTCATCCTCCGGAAGGAGGTCTGGGACTGGCCGGCGCTCGACAGGATCCAGCAGTCGTGCGACGAGACGGCCGCCAACGCCGACCTTGCGGTGCTCCTCATGCAGGAGGGGCTGGCCCACCTCTTCCTCGTGGGGCGGAGCGTGACGGCCACCAGGGCGCGCATCGAGGTGCCCATCCCCAGGAAGCACGGCTGCGCCATGGCCGCCTACGACACGGCGCTCAACGACTTCTTCGGCCGCGTCCTCGACGCCTTCCTCAACCACGTCGACTTCGGCCTCGTCCAGTGTGTCGTCATCGCCAGCCCCGGATTCACCAAGGACCAGTTCCGCGACTACATGCTCCTGCAGGCCACGCGGCGGGGCGACATGCGCGCCGTCACCGAGAACAAGGCGCGCATCGTGCTCGCCAGGGCGCCCTCCGGGTACCCGCACAGCCTCAAGGACGTCCTCGGCGAGAAGAGCGTCATGGCGCAGATCAAGGACACCAAGGCCGCGCAGGAGGTCCCGGCCATGCAGGAGTTCTACGACATGATCACCAAGGACTCGGACCGGGCCTGCTATGGCCCCAAGCACGTGGAGTTTGCCAATGAGCGGCTGGCCATCAAGACTCTCCTGCTGACGGATACGTGGTTCAGGAGCCCCGACGTTGCTGCCAGACGCAAGTATGTCGACCTCGCCGAAGCCGTGAAGAAGCTCGGCGGCACCGTGCGGGTCTTTTCGTCCATGAATGTCTCCGGCCATCAGCTCGAGCAGGTCACGGGAATAGCTGCCGTACTTCGTTTTCCACTTCCCGATTTGGACCACATCGAGATGTGATGTCATTTTCTATTACCATTCTTGTCTACAATAGGATTATCTATGTCGTCAGAGTGCTTATTTTCTCACGCAAAGTTCGCTTATCCAAAATAAAGTTCTACATCGGTACGATGTTTATTTTTTCACATATCTATGCACATGCGTTCCAGGTATATCGAATCCAAATTTTATGTCTTGTATTATACTATCACATATCACAATGTACGAGTTATTGAATTTAGATCGCTACTCACCAAGTTTTCATCAAAAAATTCATAATGGTATAGTTTAGGCCAAACTAGTATATTAGTTATGTTTTAAGTATGGTCTATGGTATATAAGGTTGGCTTCATATTTTGTAGAAAAATCATGTTTTAGTAGCCCAATTAACTTAGTTTGGTCTGGAAATTTACATAATTGTATGTGTTCAGATTTCTTACGTTCAAATGCATGTGCTAGTTTTCATAGGATATTTCCCCAGATTATAAGAAAGAGAAGGACTTAGATGAATTATTTTTGTGGCACACTACACTAAGTCATAAGAGAAAATAATATTATAACACCAATTTTGGCCCCTTCTCCTCAAGCTACGGGTCTGTTTTGCGGAGTTTGTTAGACAACATAGGCTGATTCTACACTGCAAGGTTGGTTTTTTTTTTGAAGATGTGGGTATTTAAATGGAGAGATATATTTCATGATGTTTTCTTAAATCACAATCTGCTATCAAGACTCACCTATATGATGTGTTTGTCAAGCGTGGTCTCCATTTCCTTTGTACTTCTTCTCCTTTATCTTCACTCGCCATGTATTCTTTGGCTTCGGAAGAAATAGCACAAAGCTAGGGCCAACAATTATGCTTTGGGTGCTCTAGGGGGCAGTCGCCTCAATGGCGTTTCTGTTAGCACATTGCACGCCCATCAATCAGCCATGTATTGAATCATATTGACCCCACTTTGAAGAAACTGGATAGATTTTTGATGAGTAGCTCTTGGGAAGATTTATTTCCTTTGTTACTCTTCATAAGCTTGTGAGAGAGGTATCAGGTCACAATCCTTTGATTCTTGATACATTGGACATCAGAGTTCAGATTTGAGAAAAGATGGATCAATGAGGAAAATTTCTTGGATAGAATCAAAAGAAGTTGGTCTCAACATGTGGTGGCCAATAATAGCATGGATAGATTACAGAAGAAATTAAAAAATGTAAAAAATTCCTTGAAAGGGTGGGGTGCTAACCTAAGAGGTGCTGATATCAAGAAAAAGAGGAATATTTCCATGGAGTTGAAGGAACTTGAAGATATTGAAGAAAATGGAAATTTGTCTCTATACCAAAGAAAAAGGAAGATTCTGTTACAGCAAGAGCTTCTGAAAGTCCTTGACAATGAGGAATGCTTCTGTAGATAGAGATCAAGAGAAAATTGGCTTCTACAGGGAGATAGCAATTATGCTTTCTTTCATAGAGCTTCCAATGGTTGCAAAAGAAAAAGAACAATTTCTCTTTTAAAAAAGGAGATACTGTTATCCAAGGGGATGTTGCCTTGCTGGAGCATGCCACTTCCATTTATAAGGATTTGTTTGGGCATGTAGGTGACACAGGTATCAGATTAAATAGTGAAATCTGGACAGATGAGGAAAAGATTGATGCCCAAGATCGTATGGACATGGATAGGAGATTTTCCCTGGAAGGAATCAAGGAGGTTATTGACCATATGGAGAAAAACAAGGCAGCAGGGCCTGATAGCTTTCCCATTGAATTTTACCAGCACTGCTGGGATATAATTAAGTATGACATCATGGATGTGTTTGATGATTTGTTTGAACATAGGATTGATCTTGATAGAATCAACTATGGGATTATTAATTTTCCCTAAGACTGCTGATGCTGATATCATCCAGAAATTCAGACCAATTTGTCTGCTGCAAGTTTTCTTCAAGATTGTAATAAAGGCTTTGACTCTTTGAGCAAATTCTGTGATGAGCAAACTACTGCTTCCCTGCCAATCTGCTTTTATCAAAGGTAGGTACATTACTGATGGTGTGATGTTGCTACAAGAAATGCTGAGAGAAAGCAAATTTAGAAAACACCAGGGTGGTGTACTGAAAATTGATTTTGAAAAAGCATATGATAAAGTGAATTGGGATTTTCTGTTTGAGTGCTGTAAGCAAAAAGGATTTAGTGATAACTGGTTGATTTGGATCAAGAAGGTTGTTACTGGTGGGACCCTCAGTGTCAAAGTAAATGATAAAGTGGGCCCATATTTCACTAGTCATAAGGAAGTAAGGCAAGGTGATCCCTTTGCCCCATTCCTGTTTAATATGGCAGCAAACAGCTTGGCAAAAATGATCAATCTGGCACAACAAAATGGCTTAATCACAGGTCTGGCTGGTAACTTAATTCATCAAGGAGCAGCAGTATTGAAGTACACTGATGATACCATACTTCTAATCCAAGATGATGCTCAATAAGTTGTCAACTTGAAACTCCTATACATTTATTTTTTTCTGAAAGAAAACTCCTATACATTTTTGAATCAATGTCTGGTCTGAAAATTAATTTTTAGAAGAGTGAAGTGATGATGATTTTGGAGGATGACATCAAAATAATTTCTTTGATGACCTGTTCAACTGTCAGAGAGGCAGCTGGCCTATCAAATATCCGGGGACTCCAGTTTGTGCTAGGAGGACTACTATTGCAGAAATGGGGTTCCTTGGGGATAAAAAAAGAAGAAAATGAGTGGGTGGATAGGAAATTCCATGTCTATTGGAGGGATATTAGTGAAAATTGATGCTTGTCTGTCCAGCACTGTTGTCTATCAAATGTCTTTGAGACGTTTACACAAAACAAATATAGAACAAATGGATAAACCCATCAGGTCCTTTTTCTAGGCTGGTAGTGCTGACAAGAAGAAATATCACTTTGTGAAATGTAAATGGATATGTAAACCAAAACAAACAGGTGGCCTGGGTGTGAATGACTTACTCAAATTTAATATCAGCTTGATGTGTAAGTGGTGATGGACATTAGAACTGTTATCACCAGAATTTGACCGAGTCAGAGGTGGGCCGCGATCAAGATGGACGTGAAGAATATATATATATATATAGAAGAAATACGTGAATCGGCCTTTTACCAAGTTGGGCTTAATTGCCCGTGTATCTGTAACATATTAGATCGCCTCTTAGTTTAGAAGTTGGAATCTTACTCGTGCACGGTTTGGTGCACGCCCACATTAGAAAGTCCGCTGGACTATAAATATGTACCTAGGGTTTATGGAATAAACAACAACCAACGTTCAACCACAAACAAATCTCGGCGCATCGCCAACTCCTTCGTCTCGAGGGTTTCTACTGGTAAGCGTCATGCTGCCTAGATCGCATCTTGCGATCTAGGCAGCACAAGCCTTCCTACGTTGTTCACGCGTTGCTCGTACTCGAAGCCTTTTTGATGGCGAGCAACGTAGTTATCTTAGACATGTTAGGGTTAGCATTGTTCTTCATGTTACATGCTTTCGTAGTGCAACCCTTGCATGTCTAGCCGCCCTTACACCTATCTTAGGTGTAGGGGCGGCACCCCGCTTGATCATAGTTTAGTAGATCTGATCCATTACGATTGCTCCTTGTTCTACAAGGGTTAGTTTAATATCTGCAATAGTTAGGCCTTACAAAGGGGGGAGGATCCAGCGGCACGTAGGGTGTCGTTCGTTGGCCCTAAGCAGGATGTTCCGAGGATCAACCTCGTGTTGGTTTTTAGGCCTTGTTTAGGATCGGCTTACGATCACCGTGCGTGGCCGCGAGGCCCAACCCGGAGTAGGACGATCCGATTATGCGGTGAAAACCCCACATCGTCGTAGATCTCATTAGCTTTACCTTGATCAAGCAGGACCACCATATATTCGGACACCTCGTCTGAATCATGGGTGGATCGGCTCCTTGAGCCGATTCACAGGATAACCTGAGAGCCGATCGAGGCTCGTATTTAACGTTTACGTGTGTGCCCTGCAGGAAACTAAGCGAGGCATCATCCACACCTTCCTGACCAGGTATAGGTCGGTGGCACGCCCTTGTGATAAACATCGGTGCGTGCGACCAGGAGGCTTTGCGGGCCGTCGCTCTGAGGGACTGGGGCCAGCCGCAGCCCTAGTTGTTCCCGGCTCTACGGTGTTGCCCGTCTCTGCCCGCCAGTGGGTTTCTGACGTCAACACATTCTGGCACGCCCGGTGGGACCGCCTTCGACATCCGCAACATCGCCATCTACATCCGAGATGGCGGAAGACACTCCGGTCACGTATAAGGATCTGCCTGATGAGCTCAAGAAGAAGCATGACGAGATCAAGGCAACCCTCGAAGCCGAACTCATCGGCTCCTTCCACCGAACCCGCTCCCATGGCGTCAGGTGGAAGGGTTTCACGCCTGAAGGCGCGCTCGATGGAGTGGACCTGTCCGCCCCGTCGAAGAACGCACCGTGTCGCCGCGGCAGGAGATCAACTACATGGTGGCTCATTCGCTGCACCGCCACTCCGAGAGCCTGGTGAACACCTTGGAGCGTGTCGCTCCGCGCGTCGTCCAGGAAATCATGAGTCACCGGTACTCCCCGTCGGGACCGGCTGCGGGGACTTTCAAAGGAGAGATGCCGCTCCAGCCCCAGCCGTTCGCATGGGTAGCACCGGAACTGCCGAACTCATCGGCACACGTCGTCTACAAGGTTGGTGGTGATCCTAGTGACTACCAATTCCTGCCTGAGCCACCTAAGGAGGTCCCGCACGGATACTCGTGCGCATACGTGCCGGACTGCAACGCTCGGGCACTCTCGAACCAGAGCTGCAATAACAGCGGCCTCTCGGAACGGCAGGAGGAACGTCAGAGCCGATCTCGAGAAGCGATCGTGGCTGGCCAAGTACGCCGCCCGACAAACCTCCAAAGCCCAGCTCCTGCAGTTGGCTTAGAACCGGAAAAACAAGCATGGCTGGTTAAGTATGCCACCCCGGCGAATCTTCGTGGTTCAACACCTTCAGCCATCACAATGGATCAGATTTGTGCAATTCCGAAAGATCAGTTCGGCATGATGCCGAAAAGGAAGGCGTTCGGCTACACCAAGCCGTACCCCAACAGCTACGAACCGATCCGCTGCCACCTAAATATCGGCTCCCGGACTTCACAAAGTTCGGTGGATCGGACGGGTCCAGCTCCATCGAGCATGTGAGCCGATATTTGGCACAGCTGGGCACGATCTCAGCGTCGGATGAGTTGCGCGTGAGGTTCTTCTCGCAGTCCCTCACGAGATCGGCTTTCGGGTGGTACACATCGCTACCACCGAACTCCATCCAAACCTCGGAAGCAGTTGGAAGAGCAGTTCCATGAGCAGTACCATTCGAAGCTTCCGAGTCTAGCATTGCCGATCTAGCACAACTACGTCGAAGCGCGGAGAAACGTGACAGAATACATCCAGCGCTTCGAGAATCTTAGGAACCGATGTTATTCGGTTCGTATCAACCGAAAAGGAAGCGACCGAGTTGGCGTAGCAGGCCTTGCAACACGGCTCAAGGACATGGCCTCCCAAGAAGATTATCCTCGCCGGCGCACATGGTTCGTAAACTTTCAGCATATGAACAGCGCCACCCGGACCTGTACCAAGACAAGTTCAAGCGTGCAGTAGCCCCGGTTGATGCGAGAGGAAGACGAAGTTCCTGCGGGAGACCAAGAAGTAGCAAGTGGCTGAGTGGACTCGGGGAGGAACCCCCGTGTCCCGCAAATGGGTAAAGCCACCGGGCCCGCCTAGGGGATTTGATTTTGACGTGACCAAGACCGAGCAAATCTTCGACCTCCTACTCAAGGAAAAGCGATTGAAGATACCCGAAGTTCTCAAGTTCCCCACGGCGCAAGAGCTGAATGGAAAGCCATACCGCAAATGGCATAACTCGCTCTCCCATGCCACCAACGACCGCAGGGTGTGGCGTCAGCACATCCAAGCGGCGATAGAGAACGGGCGTCTAATTTTCAACCAGTACGCCATGAAGGTCGACACACACCCCTTCCCCGCCGTAAACATGGTGGAGTATGCTTGCCATGCAGGGTGCCAGCCGGGTTTCCTGTGCAATATCAACATGGTAGATCTTGGACATCACGCTGGCAAGGATGGAGATGAGGGCAGCTGCTCTCATAGCAAAGATACAGAGGAAGCCGCTCCACGCGATCGGCTCCGCCAAGACGGCAAGCGCTACGTAACAGAGGGAGAAGTGAAGAACATAAGATATCAACGACCTCTCTCTGATCACCTCCTCAACAAGTATGTGAGTCAGTACGACCAACGCCGACGGTCCGGCGATGATGATGAAAGAGATCGTCTGGCTAGAAGACATCGTCGGCATAATCGCGATGAGGAGGAGCACGAGCGTTGCGCCAAGGGAAAGGCAAGGGAGAAAGACGACGAGGACAGGCACTGGGATTGTCCCTTCTTCGTGCACTCGCCGGGATTCAGGAATGAGCCGATTGCCAACAATCGGCAATTGCCCGAATGCAACCGGAAGAAGAAGGAGGCAGCCAACGTGTCCGTGTTCGAGCGCTTGGGACCTCTCCCGCCACGTAGCAAACGAACCGAGTCCCCTCGGTTGGAAGATCTCGAAGATTCAGAAGGCGAGGGAGAAGAAGAAGACAGGTACCACCGGCCAAGGTGGTGCCCTGACGGACTCAGCCGTTCCCGTAAACGCAGGGTTCAACGATTGCGCGGCCTGGAAGAAGCCGAGAGGTTATACTTGCATACATTGAGGAAGGCAAGGCCTGATCCGGCTGCGAAGGTTCAGCGAACCCTGGATGAAGAGGGTCGTCCACGAAAAATGGAGTGGCGCCCCAAGCAAAGGAAAGCCGATGATGAAACATCGGCTGGCACAAACATGGTGCTCGTTCTTCCGACGAAGCTCGGTGCTCCACGGTTACACGATACCTCCAAGGTGGACGACAGCAAGCGCACCAACATGATAAAGTCAGAGATTGGGCTGGTTTTGTCTACCGGCCTGAACGAGTAGCAAGAGCACGTCAAGGAGCAAACATGGCGAGGCTGATCCTTGTGATCGGCCCCAAAAATTTATGAAGGGAACTTACAAAACCTTCACCGAGCAAGCAACGTGGAGGCCGATTCCAGCAATCGGCCAAAATTATCCTCACCCACCATTCTGCCTAGGTTCAACATGTTATCCAACAGAGCCGATACCATCAATTCTCTTGACAGAATCGGCTCGGGGGGGCACCCAGGTAGATAGAACACGAGGATATGTAATGGAAGCGTCTCATCTTTTGGTGATGGGTATTGGAATATGGGGGCCGATGCATTAGTCGGCCGTAAAAAAAAAATCTGAAAATTCGAAAATTTTCGAGCACAGCCGATGCAGCAGACATCGACTTAAGGATATGAAAGCCGATGCATGGCCATCGACTCAAGAGGAATAACTGGTTCGTTCAGAGGGTCAATGAAGCACGAAGGGAGATTTTAATGGAAGAACTCCTCAATGGAGTGGTTTAAGGGCTCGGATCCTGGATGTGCGAATCAGGGTAAGGAAGGAACTGATCTGATCTGCAAGGCGCAAGGAGTAGATTGAAGAAGCTCGGGGGGCAGTTCACCCTGAAGGTTCTCTACTTAGGGCTACGTCATGAGTTGAGGCTAATGTCGGCACATGTGGCTGACTCGCCTTGATTAAGGCTCGGGGGGCAGCTCGCCCTAAAAGTCTTGGCTCTGGGGAGCCGATTTAGTTGGAATCGGCTAGCCCTACGACACAACCTGGTCCGGAGGGTGGTGTTCGTTACGCAGTCATCGTCCGAGCGTCCAAGACAGTTCCAGTGGCTCTTTTAAAGTCGCTCTGCTCAAAGATCAAGTCGCCAGCTTACTAAGATCGGCTGTGCCATCGTCATCGGCAGAGCTAGCTAGCTTGGAGGGATGGCTAAGTTGGCCTGTATCACAGATGATCATGAAACTGATGCGTTACCATCAGTCACTAAGCATGGATTAGGCCAACAGTCGACAAACTCAGCATGAAAGAAATCGGCGAAATCAAGCTAAGGGAATTCTTCATTAGCATTGGGATTTCTTACAATGGGGAGCCGATTGCTCAAGGAGGGAAGAACAAAAGAAGGGTCTATTGACCAATCTACTACTACTAGGCCTATACTATTGGATCCTAATCTACGGGCCATCACTGCCCTCATCGTCATCCTCAGAACTCTCATCGGCACTACTGCCGATGGGATCCTCGTCGCTACTCCCGTAGCCCTCCACGGGGGCTTCATCCCCGTCTTCGTCGTCGCCGCCGTCGTCGTCCCACCACATGCGGAGGCGCTTCGCCGGCGGGTAGCCCTCGAGGGAGTCGTCGTCGTCGTCTTCTTCTCCCTCCTCTTCGGAGGTGGGGCAGCCGTCCCGTGAGAACCGGTCGTCCTCGCTTTTGGCTCCAGCTTCCCCATCGGCGAGGAACCGAAGATCTTCATCCCCGCTGGTCAAGGACTTGTCGTCCTCGGACCAAATGGAGGAGGCATGGCTCTCCTCGTCCCGCTCATCCGGGGCACGACTTCCGGCGGCGTCTCGCGGGAGGAGTCGGACCCGTAGGAAAACTCGGAGGATGAGGAAGAAGACATGGCGGCACAGAGGGTTTTTGGTGCTAATGCGAGGAGGACGAAGGAGGCGGAAGCTGTTTAGAACGGTTAAATAAAGGGGATATGAGAGAGATTCAATGCCACAGCAGCTTCCGAGGAGATGTTGCCCAACAGGAAAATTTTACGGCCACGTGGAGAAGTGGAAGGGGCAAGGCATAATGATGAAGATTCTGCGGCAGTTCTGCTCTGCTACGACATGACCCGACGAAAGAAAGCGTAATGATTTTGGAAATGTCATTTCCAAAACCAGGGGGGCATGTGTTATCACCAGAATTTGACCGAGTCAGAGGTGGGCCGCGATCAAGATGGACGTGAAGAATATATATATATATATATAGAAGAAATACGTGAATCGGCCTTTTACCAAGTTGGGCTTAATTGCCCGTGTATCTGTAACATATTAGATCGCCTCTTAGTTTAGAAGTTGGAATCTTACTCGTGCACGGTTTGGTGCACGCCCACATTAGAATGTCCGCTGGACTATAAATATGTACCTAGGGTTTATGGAATAAACAACAACCAACGTTCAACCACAAACAAATCTCGGCGCATCGCCAACTCCTTCGTCTCGAGGGTTTCTACCGGTAAGCGTCATGCTGCCTAGATCGCATCTTGCGATCTAGGCAGCACAAGCCTGCCTACGTTGTTCACGCGTTGCTCGTACCGAAGCCTTTTTGATGGCGAGCAACGTAGTTATCTTAGACATGTTAGGGTTAGCATTGTTCTTCATGTTACATGCTTTCGTAGTGCAACCCTTGCATGTCTAGCCGCCCTTACACCTATCTTAGGTGTAGGGGCGGCACCCCGCTTGATCATAGTTTAGTAGATCTGATCCGTTACGATTGCTCCTTGTTCTACAAGGATTAGTTTAATATCCGCAATAGTTAGGCCTTACAAAGGGGGAGGATCCAGCGGCACGTAGGGTGTCGTTCGTTGGCCCTAAGCAGGATGTTCCGAGGATCAACCTCGTGTTGGTTTTTAGGCCTTGTTTAGGATCGGCTTACGATCACCGTGCGTGGCCGCGAGGCCCAACCTCGGAGTAGGACGATCCGATTATGCGGTGAAAACCCCACATCGTCGTAGATCTCATTAGCTTTACCTTGATCAAGCAGGACCACCATATATTCGGACACCTCGTCTCGAATCATGGGTGGATCGGCTCCTTGAGCCGATTCACGGGATAACCCGAGAGCCGATCGAGGCTCGTATTTAACGTTTACGTGTGTGCCCTGCAGGAAACTAAGCGAGGCATCATCCACACCTTCCTGACCAGGTATAGGTCAGGTGGCACGCCCTTGTGATAAACATCGGTGCGTGCGACCAGGAGGCTTTGCGGGCCGTCGCTCTGAGGGACTGGGGCCAGCCGCAGCCCTAGTTGTTCCCGGCTCTACGGTGTTGCCCGTCTCTGCCCGCCAGTGGGTTTCTGACGTCAACAAGAACATGATCCTGGGCCTTAGTAAGATTTCATGAATTTGAAATATCTCAAGGACACTCGGGTTTATTATACCAAGCACAGACCTGGAGACTCTCCCTTGTGGACTTATATGCTACATGTGAAAGATATATATCTCTGTGGCAGAAGGATGCAGGTAGGGAGTGGAACCTTAACCAGCTTTTGGGGTGATTCATGGTGTAGTATTAGTCCTCTCAAAGATATGTTTCCTGACTTGTATAATATCTGCAATAAACAAAAGACCACTGTTGCTGGTGCAGATGCCATGGGCTGGACTTTTTTCTACAGAAGATGGTTGACACCTGACTTGATTCTGCAAGAAGCAGGTCTGTTACAGCTAATGAATCAAGTAAATTTATCCCAGAAAATAGATATTCCACGCTGGAAATGGTCTAAAGATGGCAAGTTTTCTGTTAAATCTGTTTACAAGCATCTATGCAAAAAAATGGTACTGACAGATCTTTTCATCATCTATGTAAGAGTTGGATACCTCTGAAAATTAAGATTTGTCCCTGGTTAATTTGGCACAATGTCATTGCCACCAAAGACAATTTGATCAGGCGTAATTGGGCAGGAGATCCTCTTTTCCAATTCTGTAGAGAACAGGAGTCCATCAACCATTTGTTCTTCGGATGTATAGCTGCTAAGTTTCTGTTGTTATTGCCATAAACTCTCCCACTCGTCCTGGGAGTTTCTCCCAATTTTTCTGGTGGTTCCTAAATTTTGTTCCTGCAAGCCGCAACACGTAGATAGCTGGTTTGGCAGCAATCTGTTGGGCTGTTTGGAAACTAAGAAAGAGAGCTTGCTTTGAAAAGAAAATGATTAACTCGCCTTTTGAGCTAATTAGTTATGCGGTTGTGTTTATGAATTACTGGGCAGGGATCCATGGCGAAAAGGACGCCGCTGACATTCGAGCTGGAGCTGATATCCTTATGTGTTTGGCTGCGACAGGACTGGATCTTCTTCTTCTGGAAATGTTGATCATACTGGTCCGCTTCGCTTGGAGGATAAGAAACCTGGAGATGCTGACGATTCAAATGCCACTTGATGCTGCTGCGCCCAAAAGCTTCTTCCCCGGAAAGATGTAGATGAGATGAATCTGCGTGTTGTGCTCCTGATGGTAGTTTTTGGTCTAGGCGTTTTTGCTGGCCACGTCCTAGCATGTTACCAATTCCCGTTTTATGCATCATAGAAACTGTCGTTTGATCTTGGTCTGTAATATAACTCCTCCTCTATAATGCTAGAAGTAGGCGGCGTCCCCCTCCCTTTCTCTCTTTATGCTTTTGAGAACACTGTTGTGTTTTCGTTATCCTTGATAATGAAAATCGATCCCCCTGGTGGATCGCTTGGAAAAAAACGCCATGTATTGAATGATTACCCCCACGTGGTGGACGCCAGCGTTGTTGTGTTGCATCATGTTGATTTCCACAGTGCTAGTCATGTCGATACTTTTGTAGTTGATGTACAGCTTGTGGAGGATACTCTCTCCTTGCTCTTGCGGGCGGGGCACACTAAATGTTGTTGTGACTACTCTCTGTTATCTCCACAAACGAGCGACTTCAAAATGCACACATGAAGATTGATTTTTTTTATGAGTGTACGAACTGAGTAATATTGATTTAAACTAAAAGATAAATTCAAACTAGCTATTAGAAGAAAGATAATCAAACTTCTACAACAAAAGTCATAAATTAGTGTGCGCCTCATGAACAAGGAAAAAAATAGCTGGCTATAGCTTCGCTATAGCGCCGCTATAGCTTCTGGGACAGCCTTCCGCTATGCTAAGCCTGTTTCGTCCGCTATGGACGCTAAGTCCGCTAAGGTGCCGCTAATTACCGCTAAAGAGTATAGCCGCTAGAGGAGCTATAGCGCCGTAAACAAAATTTCTCCATCACACTAGAATTTGAAGCCTAATGCATGTTTTCATTGGCCGAAAACCAATCCCTCGATGCATAGTCAACTGTTTTCATCCGTAACCTAGCCATTCCTCTCATTTTCGCTCGGTAGCTAGCGAAGGATTGAATCCTGATGCAGCTAGACAATCCACGATCTCTAGCACCAAGCCGGTTGTGCTCCACGGCTTGTACGCCCATGCCGTGACAACCGTGGCTAGGGAGACATGGGCTGAATTGAGACGACAGAAAACACCGTGATGTCTCATCCTGAAACTCAAGATGGATTGTCGCAACTCCTATATCCTTTACTCTTTGTTCCTCGGTGTATTGGTTTAGATGCCAGACAGTAGAACCACAAAATTAATTTGTATACAGAAGCTTGTTTGTCTATTCAAGAACTAGAACTGCTACGTCGAGGCTTGCTTCTCTATCCTTTCCTCTTTGTACTATACTTCTATATGTGGAACAAATGCAACCTGTCTATTCAATTCCATTCAACCCCTTGTAATTTTTTAGAAATAAGGATCGTAGATAGAATTGGCGTATCTAGTTTAGGTCCATAGCAGATTAGAAGAAATGCAATAGTCTTGGAGATGAAGAAAAATATTATATTTCATGATGCATGATGAGATTCTCTGTTTCTGCGACATATATTCCTTTTGTTAGGGAAAACCGCTAAATGGTTTAGCTTCCGCTATTGCGCCGCTATAGCTTCTGTCTGGACGAGGCATCCGCTAAATCAAATAGCCCGCTATTTTTTTCCTTGCTCATGAATGCAATGCTTGCAACCGATACCTAGAGGCTTCGTTAGAAGTTATGTGTCTGGTTTACAAAAATACACACACGAGTTTCCATATCTCAACAATAACACCTGCATCATGGACATGCAAAGTAATCACAACATGTCGCTTCTCTATCTGCCACAAAACACACACCAAATTGCAACATGCAAAAAATAAGATTTGCAAACACTGTATGAGAGTAATCGTAGCATATCACATGTGGTGACCCAGCATACCACTGCATGTTGTAGTATGCAAGTCGTTGACATTACGTCAATGAAACATTGTTTCACTAGTATTATATCCCTCTGAGTGGCACAATACACTAGTAGAAAAAGGATCTTTGGTCAGGCACCTTTGGTCCCGGCCATGTCCTGGGCCGGGACCCAAGGCCTGGCTACGTCGCTCTGTAAACGCTACAGCGTACGACACCCATAGGTCCCGGCCCGTAAAGACCCAAAGGTCCCGGCTCGTCTCCCAAACCGGGACTAAAGGGTTTTGCGCCACGCGGCGTCTGCGGCACCCCCTTTAATCCCGACACGTATTCCCAACCGGGACGTAAAGTCAAACGATACAGTTTTCCACGGATCCCGATCGCGCGTCGCCAAATCGAGCGTCGGCGTGGAATCCGAGCCGCCGGCGCCAGCGCAGCCAGCCACTGCTCATCTTCCTCTTCCCATTGATTTATAAGCTCCACCATTCTTAACCATTACCACACACACTCTCCATCCGGCCTCCTCTCCTCCTCTACCATTGCAAAACTCTCTCACTTCCCACTTCATCGATGGAGCACCTCGTGCGCGACCCGGCTCGTCGGACATGGGTGTACTACCTCAAGGCCGAAGGGATGGGGGCGCTTAAGGTCACGGTCACGCTCCGTGCAAGAATGGTGGAAAAGTGGATCTGGGGCGTGAAGAGGGACTTTCTCGATGCCGCAATGGCCAAGTGTGTCAGGTTGGACTACGAGTTCACCGACCCTCGCAAGGCCAGTGAGGAGCAGCGCACCGCCGTCCTTCAACTCTCGGTGGCGTCTGAGACGTTGGTGTTCCAGATTATTCATGCCGATATAAAAGTGCCACAAGTGCTCAAGGATTTCTTGGAGGACGGGAACATAAGATTCTGCGGCGCCGCTATCGGCAATGATGTGAAAAAACTAAGACTCGACGGCATTCACATCACTTCTGCGTACGACCTCCAGAAGGTAGTCCCGAACCCCACCACCAAGCCCACTCCAAGTCTATATGATTTGGCAAACCATACCATTGGGACAAACCTTAAGCAGAAGAATAAGTACAACCACAAGAAGAAGATGGACGTCGCCACGCAAGAAAAAGAAGATGAGCTCATTTTTGGATGAGGCAATTATCCATTGAACTACGAGCAAGTGCACTATGCAGCACTAGTGGAAGGATCGTATGCCGCACCTAGAGGGGGGGTGAATAGGTGCTAACCAATTTTTAGTTCTTTTTGAATTTAGGCTTGACACAAAGGTAAATTCTCTAGATATGCAACTATGTGAATTTACCTATATGACAAGGTCAACGACTAAGCAAGATATAGCAATGCAATATAGAGGAGATAAAGGATAGAGGTAACTGAGAGTGGAGCACACGGAGACACGGAATTGATTCCCGTAGTTCCCTTCCTTTGCAAGAAGGTACGTCTACGTTCGGAGGAGTGTGGTCGCTACGAAAGCCAGACCAACAGTCACGAAGACTTCACTCAGGTCTCCTGTGAGCAACGCCACGAAGGCCTATCCCACTTCCACTAAGGGATTTCCTCGAGGCGGAAACCGGGCCTTTACAAAGTTTTTGGGGCACACATCCACAACCAAATTGGAGGCTCCCAAATCTGTAACAACACAACAATCAACAACAATACATCAACAAAAAACAACTAGGGATCCAAAGAGGAACACTAGCAAGAGAGCCCTCAAGCATATGCGGGGGAAATGTAAATCGCTTCGGTGAGGATGTAGATCGGTGTCTTCTCCTTCGAATCTCCAAAGATCAAGAGCTTTGGTTGGGTGAGGAAGGAGATCGTGCAAATCTTGAGTTCTTGAGGTGGCTCTAATGGTGGTGAGGCTTGGTAGAATTTCTTCAATGATTGAGCAAGGAGGAAGGTAGGAGAAGGGGGTATAAATACCCCCTCTCAAAATCCAGGCGTTGGAGACTTTCGAGGGCCGGATAATCCGGCCTGAGTTGGGGCCGGATAATCCGGCCCCCCAAAAAAATCTGGCCCTAGAAAAAACCGGCCAAAACTCCGACCCCATGCCAGGGAAGTACTGCGCGACACTGCCTCTGGTCCTTAGCCAAATTTTGGGGGCCGGATATTTTGCAAATATCCGGCCCGGATTATCCGGCCTGGTGAAACTTTTCCAGCTTCTTTTTGACTTGTTTTTCCACACAAGTCACTCATATACATGTATCTATATAATCCTTGCACCACTTCATCAAACATTAGTGTATCACATACATTGACATCAAACACACAAAACATATTGTGAGAGATGTTCTTTCAACTAGATGCTCACCTAGGCTTCGAGATTGCTAGGAAGCATTGGATGCTAGTTGGCTACTAGCCATGTTGATCATCTCAATATTTAGAGATGATGAGTAGTGGTGGTCTTCTATATTTGTATGAACTATGAATCGATCGTTTCAATATATATGAACTATGTGTCTTTCATATATATGAACTATGTGTCTTTTCATATATATGAACTATGTGTCTTGTGTCCGTGCTTGCTTGATAATAATAATAATAAGGGATTTCTATTTTCGTGCCCTCGGTTCCTTAGTTGTGCCCATTTTTCCCCAGCCCCTTAGTTTTTCCTCAGTTTTCCCCAAGCCTTTGTCTGAAACCCGCAGAAAGAGCTCAGACGGAAGAAATCCGTTTATTTGAACGTTCCGTGCTGACGTGTGGGGCCGCGTCGTCTGTGGGCCCGCGTCGTGTGGGGTTGGTAGGAAGGGACCGCGTGGGACAGTACGAGACCGTGTTTGGTTGTACGTGAGAGCTGGGTTTTGTCTCTCTCGGCCCAAATTGGCATTTTTAAGAGCACCTTTTCCCCTCTTTCTCTCTCTGTCCTTTTCACCAAATTAGTATCAAATCTAGAGAAGCTTCTATTTCTGTCTTTCTTCAATTATTTATGCCTTTTGGCCCTCGTTTTTTGCCCAATATGGCAGCAAATCTAGTAGCAAATCTAGAAGCTATTATATGATAAATTCACAGCAGCATAATCAGAAAACTAAGTATAATACATAAACTGCATACAGCAGCCAAAAGCAGCCAATAACATTGTTAATGTTCACGACAAACTAAGGTGGAAAAAAATACAAGACGCACGCAATGTATGGCCAACAAGAAGATTAGGATACCCCAGGATGAATGAATTTGTTATTCATTCCTCATATATTTCTGCGTCGCTCCATTCGTGCATTATCCCAAGGAAATATTCATTGAACTCCCGCCGTCTGCAGTGTGCGGACAATACATCCTCCAAACGGTATGGCCTGTGTTCATTTCTCAGACAGTAGCTTCCTAATCTATTCACATATTGTGGCCACTCATCCCAGGACTTTGTATCATGAAAGTACTCTCTGGTATAACCCAAATCAGCGTAGTAGATGCAGCCAGGTCGAAGTGTCGGGTGCACTCTGGTGTCGACGGAGATACACCGGATATAATGCGCGAAGAAGGCATGAATGCCAATGTTACACCAATGGCATGTTGTGCATCAACACAAGCAGCAGATCACCATCCGACTTCACAAGGTAGAACTTGTCACTTCCAAGTTCTGGAAATGAAATTAGTGTCTCCATCTTGACAGTGCTCGCGTGCTGCTGCAACTGTACATTGGTGCACACTATTCTTCCGGACTAAAAATTGTCCACATCTATTGCATACAGTTCACCATTGAACGGGGTAATGCAACGCATACTATGGTTCTCGATCGAAAATCTTCCTTCTCCCCAATCTTCAGATATATCCTTAGTTGGAGTTCTCTCATCGACCCAACCAAGTTCCTCCGGGTAATGTCCGCAAGCGAAGACCATAGTCGGGGAGTTGATTACATCGACTAAATCCAGAAAAATAGATGGCATCTGCGCCTCAAACATAGTCTTCGATGTCTTTGTGAGTGGGTTCAGAAGCTGTATCTTGTGCGGCGGGTTCTTCTGGGCAAGCATGATGACGCCACGGCAAAAGCCGACGAAGTAGTATCTAAAATATATTGATGAAGATAACATTCAGCACTAAGATTGAAAATAAGAATAGATTAACCCTATAGATATGGAGGAATTTGAACCTTGCACGAACTTCAGATAGATCTATGGTGACGTAGCGGGATGTGTCGAGTTGGAGGAAGGTGAACTCAGCGGCGCGTGGAAGGGCGTGGTCTACCATGATCCATTCGTGCAGGTGCACGTCAGGCTCAGGTAAACCTGAGCGCCAATTTCTAGAGACTTGCCTCATAGCAGAGTAGGTGTCCACGTACTCCTCATTCGCCAGTAAGCATTCGCCGATCTTGTGAAGTGGTCCGTCAGCAGTGAGAGAGGCCCAGTTCACGGAGGGCGCTTGGATGCGTGGCCCTCGGAGGCGACGGGCTCGGCGGCGACGGGCTCGGATGCGACGGGCTCGAAGGCGACGGGCTGGGCGGCGACGGGATCGGAGGCGACGGTCTCGGGGGCGATGGCCGCCGGTGCATTCTTCTTCTCCATCGTCGGCAGGGGAGCGCTCGTACGACGGTTGGGGTTTTTTGGAGAAGTTGATGGGACGTGAGAGGGGTGGTTTCGTGCGTGAGCGAGAATGAGACGTACTGTGTGCAGAGGGAGGGAGAGAGGGGCTTACGCGTCCTAAATGCGACCCGCGTCCTACGCGTCCACTATTGCACGTCTGCACCGCGACACGCGTCAACAATGGCACGTCTTCCACTTCTGCACCGCAACACGCATCCTCGAGTCTAACCCTGGAAATTTAGATATACTCAGGTATACCCTCGAGTCATATACTAGCATTTTTTATGTGCTCAGTTTTCTCCTTGAGTGCTAATACTGGCTAGTGCAATATACTCAGTTTTACCCTCAAGTGGCTGGTCAACAGAGAGTCAACAAATGGGATTAACTAGTTAAATGAGTTATTTAATGTGCAAAAATTCCGAAAAAGAGTGGCACTTACTCATGGAGTCTTTACCACAAATTGCCACTTCTCAAATCATAGATAAATCCTAGATAAATCAAGTTTCACCACAAATTGCCACTTCTCAAATCACCTAGTAGCTATGAAGGTGCATGGTTTTCCATAATAAGCCCTACCCAAAACAGCTTTCTCCAAAACATACTTTGTCTGAATGAGGCCATAATTTTCACACTTATGTAGATTTGTATTGCAAATAGTTTGAGGTAGGCCAAGATGGGTTTCATTGTACAAAACACGCATTTTCCATTTTTTAAATCTCATATTTGAATCCCTTAGTCTGTTTACTACTCACTTGCTTTGATACTACTCAGTTTTGCCCTCTCCCTTCGCAAACTCTCACAGACGCCCAACATTGCCCTGATTTACCTCTCTCATCTCTTCTTTCTGTCCCGGTCTGCTCCCCACGCCGGCCACATCCGGAGCCGCCACCGTCCGGCTTAGTCATCGGGGAAGCTGTCGCCGATCTAGCCACCACACAGCATCGGGAGAGAGTTGGGTGGTGGCGCCGTCGTCGGCATGAAGGCAGGGCAGCCAGATGCCATCAATAAACGATACACAGGGGCTCTCCCGACGCTCTCTCTCTCCCTAGGCTCCTCTAGCTGTCGTTCCCCTGCCACCGCAGCCTCCTCGCCGGCGATTCCCAGCCGCCGGGCCACCCCATTCCCAGCCTCCTCGCCCTCCCTGCTCGCCACTCCTTCCGGCCATGTCCTCGTGCGGCTCCCCGGACGGCCGTCGCTCGGGCCGCGATCTGCGCTGGAGGAGCTCCAACTCTGAGTCCAGCTCCAACCGCTCCTACCGGGATGTTGTCCGCGGCGCGGCGGCCTGTCCCCACCGCTCCCCTCACCAAAGCCCGTCTCGCCTCTCGTGGATGCTCCCTCTCGGCTCGGCCCACTGACGTCGCTCCCATGCCTCGCATCCTACACGCGGCCGCTCCCCTAGGGCGTCACACGCTCCCTGTGAACAACGGCCTCTACTTCCGCTGTCAAGAGGAGGGCCACCGTGTGAGGGATTGCCCCAATGAAGCCCAATGCCGTGCCAAGTTGCTGCAGCAGAGGTGATTTCGTGTATGAATTGCATTGTTTCTATGTGTGAATTTTTCAGCCGTGTTTTTTGGTCTGGCGTAAGCACTGAACCATGCAGTTTAGTCTCATTTCCACAATATTGCTTGAATATAAGATGCCTACATGATCAAATATATCTCTGACAATCAGCTTTTATTTCTCCAGCTTTCCTTGTGACGATTAGGCTTGATTTTTGAAATCTCTGTAGAGTTAAAGCATTAAAAATAGATGGGTGCTATTGCTGCGAGAGGATATTTTTCAAGGTGATATTGTTATTTTTTTCATATATAATCGACTGCTGAGTTCTGGCCATTTTCAATATGAATTCTTATATATTTTTTCTTCTGTGGTCTATGAAAAGAAATTAACTTGGGGATGCATATACACACCTCTGTATGCAGGTTATTTAGACATGGGAGTGAACTGTCAGATAACACTAACCGAGATTTGTTATATGTTAGTTAATATCCTAGTGTTCAAATGTTTGGTAGTGTCTATTTCACTTGCACCACTGTCAAACATTTTCACCTCTTATGAGCTACCATGTTTGACCTTCGATCTCTTGCAATATTCATCTTATTGCCACCAAGCTTTATTTTATATATTACATATATTTTACTGTATAGCTTGCTAGCTTCTTTTGATTTTCTTTGTATTATGTCTTTTCCAGTTGCAGGCCGCTTGCATGTGTCGCGTCTCTCCAACATATGAACTGAACTACCGCAAATAAAAACAGCGCCATCTCATGCTAAATTATGTGTAATCTTCCAAGTGGGGTATAAAATCTGAATATTGGGGGATATAAGCAAAAGATTTATGCAAATCTAAGCAAGCAGCAGATATTAATACAACTTCCATAAGTAATGTAGTACCGACAGGTTTACTGTTCTTATGATTGATGGTCATCCCAAACTAAAGAAAGGATTAGAGGTACTTTAATTACTACCCTCGAGGGCGGCAGCCGCAAGGTCAATGAGAACAAGCTCCTCTCCAAGAAGAATAGGTTTGTTTCATCCTTCACTCCGCCGGACGCCGGCGCATCGTTTTCCTCAGTCGGGTAGGTGAGGTTATTCTATCTGATTCACGACGCCGGGATATTTTTCCTGCTCATTCGCCTTCTCACTACCTCCAAGCAACCTCTGAACTTGCATTCCTTTGTCATATTGCTAGATAAGGGCTTCAGATTTGGAAGAGGGTGCGGACAGTCAAGGGAGTTGCTGCTGTTACAGCAGCACAACAGCACCACAAGAGACAACAGGAGAGAATGAGAAGGAAGTGCGGCGCAAGATTTTAGGGCCCATTGGTGAGGTGGTTCTTCAGTGGGGGTGAGTCGGTGGCTGTTTACCAGAGGTGGCAATTGTTGGTACTTGGGTTGATCCTTTAGGCCCATATGATGGTAAGGTGGATTAAGGAGGTGATGAAGTCATGGCGGAGTTTCGTACTGATTTCCATCTGGTCCCTGGCATCTTCTCTACAGTTTCTTATGTTACATGCTTTGGCAATATGTCATAAGTTCTGCAGTCCTTTTATTCTGATTTTCTTATCTTACTGATTTAGGTTAACACCTATCATGATATTTGTCATTTAGTAGGACATATGTTCTTCATATACAATATGCATGACTTCTAAGTTTCATAAGTTTTCTCTGTTCATTCACAAGTCTCCTACTTTCTGATTGCTCTCATGGCGGTATTCGCGTAAGCTGAGTACCAAAAATGCATACATAGTGGACATTTTATTTAGTATTTCACACATGATTCATTGGAATGACTGTAGGCAAAGTAGATTGGTATATAGTTAAATTTGTTGCTACCTGAGTTCTATTCTCCTTTGGCAATCCCGGGTTGCTGATCTTTGCCTTCAGCCTGGAGTTTTATTGTGCCGACGTCGGTGTACTTACCATCCCTGCTCCGGCTCTCCGCCTCTCGCTACGTACGTGTGCAGCTCGCAGGTTGCAGCACCGAGACATGGAGCACTTGCTACATGGTGTCACATACCGACGTCTAATATTTTGTCTGCATGGTTTGCAGATAGAGACTGATATAGATGATGACCAGATCTTAAACTGAGGTAAATGAACAAACTTCTCCAATCCGTTTTTTTAACTTACTTTATTAAGAAAAAGTTATTTTTTCTCTGTGGTTGCGATTAGATGTTTGTAATACATAGGATTGTGGAATTTCAGCTGCACACACTCTTCTCTGTATACGTTGATCGTCCGTGAGCTGAGCTACGATGAGCTTTGCTGAACTGCGGGTATAGAGGAGGAATGTAGGACCAAGCCTGCAGCTAAAAGAAAGAAGCCATCATAAAAGGAATAGACAAATAAAAGCTACAGCCACAGTTTTATTACTCCTTCCACAAGTAATGAATATTCTCCTAAGATATTACCATGCCACAGTACTTTGTAATAGCCAATTTGCATTGCCATCGGTCTGTATTAAATATGTACCCATGCATATAAGCTGATTTTCAGTGGAGTTTGATGGTAGATTTTTTTGGTCTTCACAAACTGCTTAAAACTTCGTATCTAGCTTAGTGAAATGTTGGCTTAATGTGACTAAAAAGGAATAGTGTAGAATAGGATCAGTGAACGATCATGTGTCCTTTATTATTTACGAATGACCACAACTAACATGAATGTATTCATATGTGCTTTTTCACCTAGACCGAATGAGAATGGAATCCTAGCTTCAGAATATTTTTTCAGGGGTAATTTTGATTTGCTATCAGTACATCCTGAAATATATGTTTCCCTTGTAGCTTATGGTGATAGTTATGCATTTCATCAATTTAGATATTCTCAGATGTTGATTTTAATAAGCAGTGCCGTCATCAACCTTGTGGACTCCACTCACATGCTTCTTTATTACTTTGTACTTCTTATGAGAAAAGTTTGCTGACAGAGTTTACTTACTCACAACTATCCTGCAAGTTAGCTATGTCAAATGTTTTCTTAGGCCCTTCTTCCGTAGAGCTATATGTATATACATTTACCAGTATTATACAAAATAAGGTCTTTGCCTTTGGATGGAGATTATATAGAGCGGACAAGCAGAGAACTCACTTATATCCCCATGCTACTGCGGCACAGAGTGCCATTTTAGTCATTTTTTGTTATAGGTGGTTGAGAAATGAAAAAGAAAACTGAACCATTTCCCCTCCATTAGATCATGTTCTTTGACCACTAACTTACTAGAATAATTGAAATGAGTGACCTAGATCAATCAGGGGTAACTGTTGTGCTTTTCCTCATCTCGATGGGTTTATGTTTGCTAAACTGTACCAGTAATGCAAACAACCTTAAACAAATGTGCGTCGAAATAGGCAACGTAGGAAACTTGCGCGTGGTCGAATCTGGGAAACAGAGATGGAAGAATTGTATACGAATTATGTTCTCCGCCATGGTAGATTACCTGGTAGAGGTTACATAAAGCGTCTTTGCTTCAGTTTTCCTTCTTAGAATAACTATTGTTTACTCATGCCACTATTACAGGGGAGAAGCTAAGGAAGGCTCAATACCATAGAATCTGGAGTATAGTACACATGTAATTCCTCATAAACCAATTGGTAATTTCTTTTATTTTCTGCTCATTGGATAAACTTCATTGACCTACTGCATAATTTTCATGTAACACTGTTGCAAGGTATTTTCGTAAAAACGGACATCGGAAGTAGCTAGAATATTTACCTTTTCTAATTCTTGCGGATAACTGAACTAATTAGTAATTCAGTTGTTGAGCCTGTTGTTATAAGGAGCCAATTTATTTTGGTCTGACAAGTTGTAAAAGAAACCATAGCTTAATAGCTTCTTGCTCGAAAAATTAGGAGACTAGAGGCATTGTCATGAGTTTCTTAAAAGCACACACAAAACCAATCTTAGCATTACTGTAACATTTGAGAGGATGATCTGAGTACGTAGTGTTATATACATATATGAATATATAATAATGGTGTTGTTATTATGATATAGTTTGTTATGTCCCATTCATGTTTAATAGGCAAATTTCTTGCTTCGGTGCATGTCATGAAAAACTGAGTAATGTCGTAATAGAAGCAGCAAGGGCCCTATCACTATTGGAATGTTATGGTTATAACATGTTCTCTGAATTACATAGGGCTAGAAGTCATTTTTGCATTGATACTACATAAAACTAGCTAGGGGCAATTGATTTCTTGAAAGAAATAGCACTTGGAAGTATTTGCATCCATTTACCGAACATTGTTCCGAGTCCTCTGTTTTAAGATTGATTATAGTACATGGAAGCTCCTCTTAATGAAACAAAAACACCACATGCATTCTATAGGATGAACTATTATATCAAGTCAACTGATATTTTACTTTGGAACATAATCTAATTGGACATGTATCTACTAAGATATATTTACTGTATTACTATCACATTTTGGGGCTCTGAAGTGCCTGGGAGATTGGCAATAGATTATGGTTATTCGATGGTGCTTGAGATGTTTGAGATTTTTATGAATGGACCCCTATTTTTATTTAGTCTTGAAACAGTGGGTACATGGTACATTTTATTTTAAGGAAGTAAAAAGAATAATTTCGAGACTTGTGGTCTCAGTGTTTGCTTACTTGCTATTTATTTAGATCACGGGCGGACAAGTGATTGTGGAAGGGCCAGTGCACGGATGGAATGATTCCACCGACGACAACAACATTGCAGAAGGTGATACTCTGTTCTTGATTTACACTGTAGAATCTTCAATGGAGGTGGCCATCTTTGGAAGCAATATGGCTGTGAGAAAATCTCGGGCCGCATTGAGTGCAGTGGTGACTAGGGCTCGCTTTTACTTAGCACGATGTAATCCATGTTAAAACATGTGATATATCTATCCGTGAACTTCTGAACAACAGTAACTCTATACTGATGTGTCCAACTAACTTACAAATCGTATTCTATGATCAATTTGCACTCATACTTTCATGTTTTATCTGTCAAACTTCGGAGTTACAGCAGCTCTGTATTTCCATGTCCAACTACCATGCGAAGCATGCTATATGTATGATCAGAACACACTTATATTCCCATGATTTATCTGCATATGTCCAGTTTACCCCTTTGTTGATCTTCTTGGTAGAATAAGGCTATGTATTACATTGGTATTAATAAATTCAGTTCTAAATAAACAATGTCAGTCTTATCCCTTTAGCAACTCACTAACGAAACAAACATTGAACAGTGGTATTGCTTACTCTTTGTTCGTCCTTTTATTAGTATTCTACCAGCAATATAAAAGAATGTCATGAATTGGTCGTTGTACTCAGTTTATGAATTCGTGTGCCATTAGAATTATTACCGCTCACACACTTACTCATAGGTTCAGTAAAAATGTAATCACCGAGTGTTTTAAATTTTTTTGCTTATCACACACAGATCTCCATTCATGACGTAAGGTGTACACAACATAAGAAATCTTGGCAATAAACATGCGAGCTATTTTAGATGCTCATCATCCGGTCTCTAGCACATCTCTACGCCGCCATATTAACTTGATAGTAGAAATATCTTTTGTTCATCTTAAAACCCATGGTTTAAAGTGTGAGAAAAACATGTAGGTATTGTCATAAAACTAGCATGGAACATCAGAAATTATAGATACGTTGGAGACGTATCAAGGGACAAGTTGTGAAAAACCATGCCAAGAAAAACTTTCACAAATAAGATCCACAAAGATATTAGCAATGAAGTTATTTAAGCAAATTGGAGCTTGTTTGAGCAAACATGCCACATAGGAGAGAGATAATTTACGATATCAATTCTATGTGACACAACCTCAAATGTTCACATTTTCTAAGCCCTTGATGAGGTGAAACCCTTACGTCCTGCCTGTCTGTTCTTGATTATGATGATAATGGGTTACAATGGGGTGCCGAATAATTCGGCTGAGATCTCGTCGAGATGGCAAATCGCTAAGGTGACCTAGCTCTAAGCTTTTGTTGGCTATGATTGCTAAGATTGATCGTGTCCCTCGGCAGCCCCTCTCCTGGCCTTTATATAGGAGGCCAGGTCTCAAGAGGTCTAACCGAATACGACTAGATTTACAATAGTTTTAGATCCGATCTTTCCTTGTTCGACCGCTTCCTTGTCTTGCCCGTCAAGGAACCTTCTGGTGCACCGTCCTAGTGGGCCGCCTTGCTTCCGAGTGTCTTCATGGGCCTCCAACTAGATGGTACAGGATAGGGCAACATCGGTTACCCGAAGGGTAGTGCCCACGTCAGTAGCCCCCAAGTGTCTAGCCGAAGATAATTCGGGTAGAGACTAAAACACGTCTCCTCCTGATGTTCTTCTCCTTCATTGTCCTTGTTCATCTTGAATCTGCTTCACCTTCTTCTATCGGGTGCGCGTCAGCGCTCCCGATGGGAGTAGCCCCCGAGTCTAGGTACGGATGCTTGCAATCCGTGCGTAGACTCAAGTTGTACCACTCGACTATTTTGTTCTGCAAATCTTCATAGGTCATCCGATATATTTTCTTTATGCAAAGGATAATGAGTAACGTGCCCAACTTTTGTTGGTTAACTGCCGATGGCGAAACAACGTTACCCTACACAGAATCAAGTCCCCGGGCATGATCATGGAGTGCAAAAAACTTCTATCGGGTGCGCGTCACGCGCTCCCGATGGGAGTAGCCCTCGAGTCTGGGTGCGAATGCTTGTAACCGAGTGCAGACTCGAGCTATTCAAACAATTCTTCTTCAATCCCTTCTCCTTTCAACTGCTCATTCTGTCGGGTGCGCATCACGCACTCCCGATGGGAGTAGCCCCCGAGTCTGGGCGCGGGTGTTTGCAGCCGGGTGCAGACTTAAGTCGAACAATTATCTCTTCTTCCAAAACGTTTTTCCTTCGAGTCTTCATTTTATCGGGTGCACGTCAGCGCTCCCGATGGGAGTAGCCGCCGAGTCTAGGTACGGATGCTTGCAATCCGTGCGTAGACTCAAGTCTTTCATCCGATAACTTTTCATTTTTCCTTCGAATGCTTCTAGCTTTTTTCATGACGTCACTGATGACGCTATACTGAAACCTTGATTCTGACTGATAGGACGTATCCAGCTGGGCCTATTCTTTATTTGTCTGGCCCTTCTCGCACAGTCACCAAGGCGTCTCCTCAATTTCTGCAATCTTTAATTGAAAAGATCCATTAAAGGAACCGGTAGCAACGACACGTGCCTACACAGCTCTTAACTTCTCCTCAAAATCTCCAAAGGGCGTGAGATCCCTAATCTTCTCCACGTTCTCCGTAGCATCTTCTCATTCTTCTCTTTCTTCCTTCCTTTGCCGTTGCTGCGCCGCCACCACTGCTTTTCCAATCTTCACCAGATCTCACAATGGTGAAGAAGAAGAATCCTGCCACCGCCGCCAGTTCCACCAGCGGAGGCGCCGCCGCCAAGTCCTCCTCTTCTCTTCCGAAGGGGAGCGCTTCAAACTCTCCTCCCCCAGCTCCGGCGCCGCCAGCGCCGTCGAGCTCAACGGTCAAGCCCGGAGATTGGGTAGCATCAACCGTCACCAAGCGTGACGATAAGAGATCCCGAAGCCTGGGATTAATATCTTCTGACGAGGGAAACGTGATCTTTCCAGGTGCGATTTCTCGGCCTGATCCCCCTGCTGGCTTTACCGTGATGTTCTTATCTTTCCTATATCGAGGCCTTTCGCTTCCCACTCATGAATTCCTCCTCCATCTCTTGCGAACGTACGAAATTCAACTATGGCAACTTACCCCCAACTCAATCCTCCACGTTGCTGTGTTCATCACCCTTTGCGAGGCGTTTCTGGGTATCGAACCTCATTTCGGGCTGTGGAAAAAGATCTTCTATGTGAAGAGATACAGCAGCAGTAATGGATACTTTGTCACCGGAGGAGTGGGGTTTGTAGCCCGTTCGGAGGTCAATTACTTCAATTTCCCAATGAGAGAATCCGTGCAAGGGTGGAGGCTGAAATGGTTTTACATCAAGGACTCCCTGTCACCCGAATCTCAGCTTCCTTGCTTTGCCGACGTCTCCGAAGCCAAGCCCAAGAATTCCTGGAAGAATATCCTCTCACCCGACGAAAGAGTAACAGCCGAAGAACTATTTGCCAAATTCCTTCGAATCAAAGAGGCCGACGGCCAAACTATGATTGGCACGGAGGTGGCAGCGGTATTCTTAAAACGCCGAGTCCAACCAGTCATGGCCAGAGTTCACCCGATGTGGTTGTACTCAGGTCCAAAGGACGAAACCACGATTAATGCTGCCGATCTGTCGGAAAAGGAGTTGCTTGACGAAGTCCGTCGCCTTACTTCCTTCAGCTAGGAAGATTCGATTCCGTTGATTTCTTCTTATGCTCCCCTTGACGCTGACCATCCGCCATCAAAGGTATTTTTCTTTCTTCACGTTCCCATTATGCTGCTTTTACTTAGCCGAAATGATTACCATTGTTCTTACTTGTCATTTTCTTTGATAGATCCCCATAGTTTCTGGAAATATGCATGATTCGTCGGATGATACTTCTGAGGGGAGAGGCTCCTCAATCCCCGTAGATTTTCACACTGTCGAGCACACAGGCCCATAGGACGAATATAATGGTCCGATAGATTTTGAAGTTGCTCACACCGACCTTCCTTCCTCAGCCGATGATGCTCGCGACGTAGCTGGATCAGTGCGTAATGACGACGCTGATCGTGATGCCTTTGTTGATGCAGATGCGGAGGAAGCCAGGGCTTCACCTGCGAAGAGATCAACCGGCGGCTTTGCCGATGAAGATGATCTCTTCGACATGTAAGCGGTTTCTTTTCTGAAGTTGCATTTTGCCCTTTTATTCTTCATACTCCTTTTATAACCATTGTCAATCATTCATCTTTGCAGCGACGAAGGCTTTATCGAGCCTCCGTCTAAAAAAGCCAAATCTGACGCTGCCCCGCCGGTCGTAGTGGCTTCCGAAGCTTCGGCTCCTAAGGCAGCCCCTGTGGCTCAAGCATCGACAGCTTCTTCCCTTTCCAAGGGGAAAGATGTTCCTTCAACTGCCGCCGCCGCGACTCCTCCTTCTGTAAGTCTTTTTCTGATTGTGATGCAAATCTCTTGGAGCGTGCTTTTCTTAACAATTTCCGGTAAATCATCCTTCTTTCTTAAGGACCTGCGAGGCGTTATTTCCTCTTTGGAGGCCTTCGCCTCCCAATTCACTTCTCTGGAAGCTGACAAGGCTCGGCTACAAGAGGAAGTCAAATCTTCCTCCTCAAAATTGGATGGCGCAGTCAAGATAGCTGATGAGGCTCGCCAAGAGGTCGACTCTTTGAAGGAGGAACTGGGCAAGCTGAAGGAGAAGCTGAAGGAGGAGGAAGCATCCAGGCTGGCTGCTGAAGCTCGGGCAGCCGAAAAGGATGAACTCCTTCGTCAATCTTCCTTGGCTTTACTTGGTAATCTTCTTCGTACACCTCTGTCGATTGATGCGCTTATGGATTCGATCCTTTTGCCAATGTATATATTTTTTTCTTTGTTTCCTCTGCAGAAGCGGCGAACATCCCTGCTGATGCCCTGGACAGAGTTCCAAACAATTCTCCAGCAAATGCTATGTCGATGACTCTTGCCTCTCATCAGCTTACGCGGGAGCTTCTTGTAAAGGGAAAGGGTGCCCTGGCGCGGATGCACTTGATGATTTTCCCCAAGATCAAGCAGGACAAGACCCTGGGGCAGCTGATCGATGCCTTCGCGGCTGATACCAAGGAGGTTATCGAGGTATTAAAGCGTACATCGCGCACTTATGGTGTCGTCCTTGCTTTCCAACTTATGATGGGTTACGGCTTTAAGGGTGATATCGAAGAGATGACTAAGGAGCTGCCGAAAGAACAAGACGGGCAGCTTATTGACTTAAGCGCCTTTAAAGCGTCTGCCCTTACTTGTGCTCGCCAGCTCCTTGAATTGGTTTCATCAAGAAAATCATCGGCTGGTCCCAGTTTATCGGCTCAGACCCAATCCTCTTGATTTTTGTAACAAACTTATGCTCGAGCTGATGTGAAACATTGTTCTGCTGCAAAACTTATGCTTGTAATAAACTCCGTGCTAGCAATGTTGTTAGCACACTTTTGTTATGATATTTCTTCTTGTACTTCTCCCGATGGGAGTTACTTCGGATGCTCAGCTGTACCATATCCATCATCCTTTGTAACGGCGTTTCCTGCAGGTCTTCCCAGTGCCCTCATTTGTCGACGACTCTTCGAGTGCTCTTCCTCAAGGTCATCGGATCCAGCGTATGAAGGATCGGATTACGCGGATGGAGAAGGACTTGCGCAGCACTTATGCCTTAGCTGCTATTGTCAATAAGAAGAGCGACATTGCAGCCGACGTGGAGCGGTACGCTCTTACTGAGCTGCATAAAGCTACCGAGAGTTTGAACTGTAAGTTTCCTGATTCCTTTGCCCTTTTGTCAACAACGCCTTGTCTGATTCTTTATTTATTCCTTTGCCAGTCATAGCTTTGAACCGTGCGGAAGAGAACAAGCGGATACACGAGCGAGTGCATGCTTTAATCCAGCTATCCTCATCCGAAGAGATTTTCCGGGGGAACACTCGAAGGCTTCGGCTGTCGCGAAATTTCAGGATCGGGTCCAACAAGTCCACCAATTCTTTGACAAGTGCTACAAAGCTATGAGGGTAGTTTGGAAGACGATGTTCCCTTTAAACGCAATTCCCCCTACGCTTTTGACTTTGATGTCCGAGTTTGGAAACGCCAAGAAGATTCGGGACTTAGTGCGAGCTCAAGTTTTTGCAAGGGCCAAGTGTACGCTTGCCCTTGTGCTTGCTTGTTATCCCTCAGCAAGTTTGCTGTCTATTGCCAACGCAACTGGCGATTTAGAAGCACTGTATCCGAAGGTATTATTGCCCGCCAATATAATTGTCGACAGGCTTGAGGAGGAGTCCAAGGTACCTGGAGAAAGGGAAACTCCGCAAGGGTGATATCAGGGTGTAAAGTTGTTTTTGTAAAATGAATTGCTTTGGCTAGTCCATCCAAGTGTTAGGATTGTTAAGCCAAAACTTTTTATTTAGTAAATACATGAATATGTACTTTTACCATGTTGATGCTGTTGGCAAATTTTTGAAGGAGCAAATCTTAATTGCCCGTTAAATGTATGTATACTGGTTGGTCAGCAAATCATTATGAGTGATCAGCTCGTGTTGCAGGTTTTGCTAAACCTGTTGTATGCGCAACTTTGCTTTCAACCGATTGTAAGTTTCGACAATCATTCCCAAATATTTCGGTGTAATGATTCTGCCGATGAGCCCGTTGCTCTTTGATATTTCCATATGTGAAATATCGAACGTGGGTTGCGTTTATATTTTCCAAACTCTTGCTTTGTACGGCACTCGTAGAGGCATCTGAAGCAGAGGGAAGGATTAATGTCCTTGTTTTTCTTTGCAGCACTCGTAGAGGCTTTTCCCTTGGGGCGCGATCTTCTGCCACGTGTTACGTTGTACCGTTGCTTGTAAGCAAGGTTCACGGTGGCGTGGTCATAGGTGCTTTAAATTACTGCAATGCTCAACAAGGAATCGAAACTTAAGTTCTCATTAATAGGGTAAATACGAAACTAGAGGGCGAAAAAGGGAGGCCCTGTGTAAAGTAAATGGAAAAGTTTAAAGGCTAAGGAAGTGCTTAATCGAGGAAGGGGTTCTTCTCATCTTCGACAACATCTTCTGACTTCTTCATCATGCTATGGTTGCTGCGCGTTGTTGATTTCGCCGTGGCTTGGGCAGTGATTGTCAACGTCTTGCCGTCTCCTATGTCTTCTGCTTGACCGCCGAAACTTGTGCTGCCGGAGCTTTTGCCGCCGAAGCTTCAAGAGCAGGGTCGTCGGCTTCTTCTTGGTCTCCTCGTCGCGTTTTTCCTCCTTGATTTCTCGTATCGCAGGTCTTCGGCGGGAGGTCGACAATTTCCTACCTCAGGCCAAACTTAGCAGCGATCCTATGAAAGTCCCGATCACAATTGTCCGAGCGTGAGAAACTTCCATGGACTGTAATGTTTGTCCCATTGTTCCCAGGCATTTTCAGCTTGAGGTATGCGTAGTGTGGTACAGCCATGAACTTGGCATAAGCTAGTCTCCCGAGTATAGCGTGATACTGCGACTCCCAGTTCACGACTTCGAACTCGATCTTCTCCTTCCTGAAATTGTCGGGTTTGCCGAAGACGACGTTCAGGTATGCTTTGCCAAGAGAGTACGCTGGTGAAGTAGGGAGGATCCCATGGAAGCGGGTGTCTGATTCTTCTAGCATTCTCATGGTGATCCCCATACTTTGGATTGTGTCAAGGAATATCAGGTTGAGTCCACTTCCTCCGTCCATGAAGACTTTGCTCATCTTGAACCCTCCTATCTGTGCTTCGACCACTAGGGCAGCGTGTCCTGGTTTTGGTATAGTCATCGGGTGATCCGCTCGGCTGAACGTGATGTTCTGAGACGACCACTCGACATACTCAGGGATGTTCGCCATGATGCTTTCTGCCAGGTTGATTTCTCCGTTGAGCTTCTTCATTTCTCTCCTTGAAACGCATGTCCTGTGGATCATACTCATATGCCCGCGTGGTGGTGGAAATGCCTCGTTGGGTTGATGAGGTTGAGCTTGCTGGACCTGGTGTTGCGGTGGAGGTGGTGGTGGTGGTGGTGGTAGCTGTTGCTGGGCTGCCTGCTGGATGATTTTATGCATATCGATGAACTGCCGACAGTCCCTGAGCAGGTGGCTAGACTTTATTTTACCATCCTTGGAATCGGTATATGAATGCAGGTAGCGAGGGGCGTTGATCCGCTCAGCCGTAGGGTAGTTCGGGGGTTCTCTCGTTGTCGTGGTTTATAGTTGCCACGGTTCCCGCAGTTGTTCCGATTACCGTCCCGTCGATCATCTCGCCCGTCATCGTACCGATCATCCTCGCCGATCGTAGTAGCCTGCGGCCACCAAGTTGTTGTCATCGTAGCCGTGGTTCTTCCTTCTCTTGTTGCGATCCCTTCGACCACCCGAATCATGCTTCGGCTGGTCATCTTCTTCATCGTCGCCGCGCTCGTCATGGCTTTCGAACGTTGTCTTCGCCATTGGCCCAACTCGTTGGCGATTTCCATTAACTTGTTTATGGTTTTCGGCTTTTTGCGTCCAAGTTCTTCTATATAGCTTTCACGTCGGATGCCATCACCGAAGGCGTCGATTGCTCGTCGACGGATACGTCTTCCGCAGCGTTCAGAGCTTGGTGAATCTCCCGATGTATGCGCGCATCGACTCCTTCTGCTTTTGCTGACATTGCCGTAACTCTTCAATCCCGACGGGCCTTTTGTAGGTTGCTTGGAAGTTGGCGACGAAGGCTTCTACTAGGTCGTCCCATGACTTGATGGAACCCTTCGGCAGACCTCTTAGCTGTGCTCGCGCCGAGTCCTTTAGGTAAAGCCGTAGGCACCGCATTGCTGCTATCCGGTTCCCTTTTGCGAATCACTGTCTGCAGATAATCCTCTATCCAGGATCTCGGCTCCTGCTGCCCATCGTACTTGGCAGCGTCGGTAGGGGTGGGTTTGAACTTCTTGGGTGGCATCGCCTCCCGAATTTTGTAGCTTAAACAATCGGCTCCCCTAAGCTCGTCGTCGTTCTCCTGGGTCTCATCCGAAGAATCGCTGTCGAGTTCCTCTCTGGCGGCGCGTCGCCGCCTTGCTTTGTCGATCCTACTCTGAGTAATTTCATCCCGAGCGTCTCTTGCGTGGTGTTTTGAGCCACTTGCTTGCAACGTAGTCTTGTCCTTTCTTGGGACCAGATTGTCTCCCAATATCGCGAGACTTTCTAGGGCACCTCGGTGGGCTTGAGCCATGGATCCTTCGGACGCCGATTGATGAGATATGCAGCGAGGTTGGCGGTCGCTCCCGCGACGGTCTTTGGTCGTGGCATGCCCGCGGTGTCCGTGGTCATGAAGGACTTGGTCAAGTTTGATGTTATTTCTCTAGCATCGTCTTCCGAGAGCCTCGGACATCCTTGATCGATGTTTGCCTCCTCCGTGGGTACTTCGAGAGGCACTGCCCTGCGAGCCCCTTCGTCGCTCGTTGGATCGGTCTGCCGCAGATAGGCGTCTCTCGAGGGTGGCTTGCTCCTTAGATAGGCGCTCCCGATTTTTCTCCAATATGGAGCGGTAAGCATTGAGAGTGCCAACCGTAGTTCCCGCCGGAAGTGGTGTGTTGTTAAGCACAGTTGCCTTGGCTGCTGCCCACTCCTCCTCTGCGATGGTGTGGTCGCTGTTGTTGTTGCTGGCGCTGTTCTCAAAATTAGCTCGCCTCGCCGGAACGGGGGTGCGATCTCCGTCTCCCCTGTTAGCAACATAAACTTGAAGGGGCGCCACTCTTCGGGTGTCTCCTTGGGTGATGCTGTCGATGCTGTCCTCTCCCGACGAATAGTGGGCATTGCAGATGAACGGCGTGTCGCTCGACCCTAGCCCGTGCCTGGTGTCGCAGTTCATGCAGTAGTACGAGGTTAGCTCCGAGGATGCGGGATCATCGGATCCGACCGACATGGAGGATGCTGAACGGGGAGTCGAAGGCGCGGGCGAACTCGATGGGCTTGTCAGGCCAGCCGAAAGGTCGAGTGACGACGATGCGCTTGGACTCGTCGACCTGGAGATGGGAGATTCCAGCAGCCGACGAATTCCTTCTGAGTTGATGTTGTAGTGGATGCTCCCGAAGGTCATCTCCATGTTGCCTTGTAGACTGGAGAAAGTCGAGCGAGACGAATCGCTATGTGGGGTGAACTCGTAGGAGCCGAAACGAATCGGGCTTCCCAGACGAGGCGATGATGGTGTTCATGAAGCTGTCGATGACATGACGGGTTCAGCCGATGTCCGATCTTGTGCCGACAGGGTTCCCACAGACGGTGCCAATTGTCGAGGGTACTCCTCGCCAATGCCCTCCGATAGGGGCTTAGGGTTGATGGAATCCTGCAAGCTGACACGAGACATCGGTTCACAGACAAGCGGGGAGAGCAATTTACCCAGGTTCGGGGCCCTCGATGAGGTAAAACCCTTACGTCCTGCATGTCTGTTCTTGATTATGATGATAATGGGTTCAATGGGGTGCCGAATAATTCGGCTGAGATCTCGTCGAGATGGCTAATCGCTAAGGTGACCTAGCTCTAAGCTTTTGTTGGCTATGATTGCTAAGATTGATCGTGTCCCTCGGCAGCCCCTCTCCTGGCCTTTATATAGGAGGCCAGGTCTCAAGAGGTCTAACCGAATACGACTAGATTTACAATAGTTTTAGATCCGATCTTTCCTTGTTCGACCGATTCCTCGTCTTGCCCGTCAAGGAACCTTCTGGTGCACCGTCCTAGTGGGCCGCCTTGCTTCCGAGTGTCTTCATGGGCCTCCAACTAGATGGTACAGGATAGGGCAACATCGGTTACCCGAAGGGTAGTGCCCACGTCACTTGTAATATGCACAAAGCTTATTACTCCCCCATAATGTGATAAGGAATTTATTTTCACAAGAGGCAAATAAGATCCAACTAGAGATATTAATGAACATTTGGAATTTGAATTTCTCATGAAGATGACATACCACATAGAGACTAGATAATCTTGCAATATCAATTCTAAGTGATATTCCTCATGTACACACATTGTTAGGATCATGAAATTCCCAAAGGAATATCACTCCCCCAAAATGGGATAGTCCATTAATCGCTCATAAGAGCCATATAAGATACAACAAGATGCAAAGAGGCTCCAACACAAACACAAATACATGGTGTGCAACCTAACATACATAGACTTGATTTCTCAAGAAAAACAAGTAGGAAGCACAACATATACAACCACATGTTAGGAACAAAACTAACACATGCAAAGGGGCGAGTAACTTTCAATATAAATGAGTTGAGCACATGTTACCGCAAGGAGGAACATTGAATATATGATAGAAGCAAGATAACCAAAAGACTTGGCTTGATATAATATAAATGATGAAGATCCCTTAATTCTTCATGATGTAGCCAAGTCTCCAATGTCCTCCAACAAGCACCTATTGATCCAGTTTTGGATTGTTGGTCCCCAACTAAGTTGGGTCCTAAGAGGTTAGTCACAATAGGCTTGGCAACCCAAATGGTTCTTTTCTTGACACCACTTTGAGCACCAACATATTTGGCAAACACATTGCCACCCTCATCCTTACAAAGAGAATAAACATCATCAATGGTGATAGAGTTGGATGAGGTACCAATAGTGCAAAAGGAGGAGATGTGGCCCTTCTCACGACATATGTAGCAAGTTCTTTTCTTCTCCTTCTTCTCACTAGATTTCTCCACAATGGGAGCATTGGCTTGATTCTTCTTGGGAAGTGGCATTTCTTCAACTTGAGGTTGAATGTGAGTTTGAGCTTGAGGCCGCTTCCCTTTTTGCTTCTTCTTCAAAGGGCAAGATCTATCATGATGCCCTTCAATTTTGCACTTGAAGCAAACAATCTTGGCCGGGTCTTTGACTTCTAGTTGGCCCTTCTTAATCTTGTTGTTCTTGGACTTGTTCTTGTTGTTGGAGTTGAATCCAAGTCCACTCTTGTCATTGGGGTATTGTTGCACACTAAACATCTTGTCAAGGTTGCATTTCCCTTCATGACCCTTTACCAAGTCGTTCATCAAAGAAGAGAGTTGGGCCTTGAGCTCTTTGATTTCCTCTACATGGTTAGTAACAACACAAGTACTAGAGGAAGTAGAACCTTCATTGTTAGAGCAACACGGCAAGGAAGATAATTCATCACAAGATTTAGCAATACTATGAGTGGATGAATTACTAGGACTAGCACATGGCAATATAGCATTTTGAGTAGTAGTGCTACTATCCACATGAGGCTCACAAGGTGTTTCCTTTGATATGATAGCCTCATGAGCTAACTTTATCCTATCATGGGAAGCTAAAAGATGCTCATGGAAGCTAGAAAGCTTTCCATGTTTTTCTTCCAATTTCCCATAATTGCTAGTTAGCAATTCAAGTTGAGCCCTTAGCTCAACATTCTCCTTCAAGATAGATGTTTCACAAGAAGTAGAGTTAGTAGCACAAGCATCATTATTAATAGCAATGGGAGAAGGCAAGTTGGCATGCTCTTTTAGATAAGAAGCTTTAAGTTGCTCATGCGACTCGGTGAGTTTGGTGAGCGCACTCTCAATGACCCTTGAGCCCTTTTTGAGTTGCTCAAAATCCTCAAGGAGTTTAGCATTAACAAACACAAGCTTATCATTTTTTAGCTTTAGTTCATTTTCCACCTCAAGAGCTCTATCATGGTTTTCCTTTTCTCTAGACAATTCTAGAGCAAAGGTTTCCTCAAGAGCTTCCTTGGTGGTTTGTTCTTCTTCAAGTTCATACTTTAGGGATGCCACATCATTAGCGTACTCACATTCAAGAGCACCCTTTTTATCAATGGTGTTCTAATGCATCCAAATAAGTTTTTGGCTCTCAATAGCGGTAGTCTAGATTTCAAAGAAGTGAGAGCTAGCAATTTTATCTTTGCAAAGAACCTTGAATACACTCTTACCCTTATCGCGTAGAGAGACAACCCAATCCTCTTCATATTCATCCTCATCCTTATCACCACGAGAAGTATGAGGTTCCATGGTAGGAGGTACCGTGGAACCCTTGGCCATAAGGCATATATGAGGACCGTGAGATAAAGATGAGGAGTTACTTGGGGATCCTTTCAAGACCTTGTCTTGACCAATAGAATATTTGGTTTCCTATACATTGTTAGTCACATAGCAACTAGAGGAAATGGAAGCATTTTTATCATGGCCACAAGACAAAGCAAGCATATCATCATTAGATTTATTCAAGCAACTTACACATGATATGCAAGGACTATCAACACAAGCATGTAAATCATTTCTAGTGCTAGATGTGTTTAAGTCCAAAGATGAACCATTGCAATGAGATATAGATGAAGGATCATCAATAGTAAGCTCAATACCAACATTGCAATTTCCATCACCACTCACCATATCATTACCTTGTGTCTTGCCACACATTGGTGAAGTGGATGAAGATGAGAACTCATCACGGCCGGAAGTGGAAGCAATACAATCATCCTCAATAATATTGGACACATCATATTTATCTTGAAGCTTTGTCCATAATTCATGAGAGCTCCCAAAAGGCATGATTGATGAAGTAACTACATTGCTCACAACAATGGAAAACACATGAGAAGCAAGAGCATCGAGGCAAGAGTTTTTCTCCTCCTCAAGAGATAAATTTTGAGGATCCTTAGGAGAAGAAAAACCCATGCCAAGAAATCGCTCCATGTCCGGGGACATACCCCGTAAAATATTAAGCACATAAATTTTCCATAGATCATAATTTGTGCCATCAAATATAAACAAGTTATTGTGCACTAATCCCCTAACCGACATCTTTACTCTCAAGGCGGTGAAGCCTAAGAATGAGAGACCTTGCTCTGATACCAATTGAAAGGACACATATGTCGCCTAGAGGGGGGGAGGTGAATAGGCGGTTTAAAACTTTTACGAGATGGGCTTAACAAATGCGGAATAAAACTAGCGTTTACTTTGTCAAGCCCAAAGCCTATATACTATGGTTCACCTATGTGCACCAACAACTTATTCTAAGCAAGGGTTCACCTATGTGCACCAACAACTTATGCTAAGCAATACAAGCAACTTATGTGATAGCAAGATATATATAACTTCAAGCACGATGGCTATCACAAGGTAAAGTGCATAAGTAAAGAGCTCGGGTATAGAGATAACCGAGGCACGCGGGAGACGAAGATGTAGCCCGAAGTTCACACTCTTGCGAGTGCTACTCTCCGTTGGAGCGGTGTGGAGGACAAGTCACTCCAAAAGCACGAGGGCCACCGTATTCTCCTCGAGAATTCCCACCAAGAGGGATGTCCTCGAACCACTATGTAACCTTAGGGAGGTTACCGAACCCGCACAAAGCTTGGGGCTATCTCCACAACTTAATTGGAGGCTCCCAAAAAATTGCCACAAAGGCCTAAGAATGTCCACAACTTAATTGGAGTCCCCAAGAACACCACTAAGATGCCACAAAGGCCTAGAATCCGTCTAGGGTTCCAAGAACCCAAGAGTAACAACCTTCTTGCTTTCACTTCCACGAATCACCGTGGAAAACTCAAACCGATGCACCAAATGCAATGGCAAGAACACCACAAAGATGCTCAAGTACTTCTCTCTCAAATTCCAACAAAGCTACAAAAGCTATTGAGGGAATAAGAGAGGAGGAACAAAATAAGAGGAGGAACACCAAATTTCTCCAAGATCTAGATCTAGTGGATTCCCCTCACAAAGAGAGGGATTTGATTGGTCAAGATGTAGATCTAGATCTCCTCTCTCTTTTCCCTCAAGAATATGCAAGAATCATGGGAGGAATCAAGAACTAGGGCAAGCTTTGAAGGACAACAATGGAGGGGAGAGAGAGTGAGTGAACCAACCAGCCCAAGGAGGAAGAAGGGGGTCTTATATACCCCCTCCCAACGAAATATGACCGTTTGGGACCTCCCAGGCCGGAAAATCCGCCCCCGGGCCAGATTATCCGCCCCCCGAAAATCGCCCCTGGACTCGGGCCGGATATTTGGCCGGATATTTGGCCGGAATTGGCATTCGGGCCGGATTATCCGCCCCCCAGAAAACTGCAGAAACACCAAAACTAAAACGGGCATAACTTTAGCATCCGGACTCCGATTTTGATGATCTTGGGCTTGTTTTAAAGCTAGGAACAAGCTCTACAAGATCATGCAGGAAACCATTATAGTCCAACAAGGGAGGACAAATAATGAAAGGTTTGACCTATCTAAAAAAGACATACAGGTAAAATCTCCAATCTCGAAAATGCAACAAGTTGTCCATGCAAAAACCATTCTCAATGAACTAGAGCTTGTCATGAGAATAAGCACAAGCTCTAAAACATCACATGGATAAGATCCAAATAAAACCAAGAAAGATGATGAACCAAACCCGAAAACGCAACAAGTGATCTATGCGAAATCCGTTTTCGATGAACTAGAGCTTGTCATGAGAATAAGCACAAGCTCTAAAACATCACATGGATAAGGTCCAAATAACAACCAAGAAAGATGATGCAAGGATGCAAAGGTTTGAGCTCTCTCCGAACGATACGATCGAGTTACTCACTCGAGAGCCCTCTTGATAGTACGGCAACTAAACTATAAACCGGTCTCCAACTACACTATGAGACCGGTGAGAAAGAAACCCTATCAAGAGCGAACCTTATACTTGCGCATTCCACTTGAGCTCGATGACGACGATCTTGACCTCAACAAGATGGAACACCTTTCTTGATTGTGCTTGCTTGACGAAGTCTTGTGGATTGCTCCCCCATAATCCACCATGGGAGAGCTTCTTCTTCGGCGCATCTTCACATATCCATGATCACCATAAGGATGGCAAGACTCAAGCAAAGGATCTCTTCGAGATGGCTCATCTTGAACTTGCACTTCATTTCGTTGATGTCTTGAAGTTAACCTTGAGAGCTCACTTCATCTTCATCTTCAAGACATACTTGAGACTTGATCTTCTTCATTTGGATGGCAAGACTCAAGCAAAGGATCTCTTCGAGATGGCTCATCTTGAACTTGCACTTCATTTCGTTGATGTCTTGAAGTTAACCTTGAGAGCTCACTTCATCTTCATCTTCAAGACATAGTTGAGAATTGATCTTCTTCATTTGGATGGCAAGACTCAAGCAAAGGATCTCTTCGAGATGACTCATCTTGAACTTGCACTTCATTTCTTCATTCTTCATCATATATGTTGATGTCTTGAAGTAACTTGAGGGCTCACTTCATCTTCATCTTCAAGACATACTTGACACTTGATATCCTTCATCAATTTCTTCTTATTGCAACCTTGAAGCCAACAAATGGTTCAAGCATTACCTATGGACAACACCTACAAATATAACTCAATGCAAACATTAGTCCATAGGGATTGTCATAAATTACCAAAACCACACATGGGGGCTCCATGCACTTTCACCGGCCACCGTCTCCTTGTAAACGGACTAACGTTGCTCGGAGTTGATACACATTGTCTTCCAACGGGTGTGCATTCCAAACCCCACATTATGTCTTCCCTCTAGCTCAACACCATCATTTGGCTCATTTCAATTCAACTCAACCCTCACCTATGCTACCACCTCCGCAAAGCTAGGGCTAAGGTCAAACACCAAGTCAACCTCTTCCGGGTCCGGCTCTATGTTTCCCTTCAAGAAAGCATCCTTGTCCACATGATGAACATGAACAATTCTTTCCATCCCCCTAGCATAATGGGAACAACACATACACACATGTGTTCATTAGTTACCATAATCAACATAATCCTACTTCAACAACCCTAACATCCAACCAAATCCATCTCCACCCTTAAATCAACCAAATCTACATATAGGGTTTCACATGTAGATTCAACCAAATACATAAAATCAATGGATGAAAAGAAGGGGAACGGAGGAGATTACCTCAAGGAACGGGTTGGGAACGATCTCCACGGGCAGATCTGACGAAATCCAAGAGATTTGAGTAGGGATTTGAGGGGGAGAGAGAGAGAACAGGGCGCCTTCTTGAGAGGAAGAAGAAACAGAGAGAGGAGAATGGCTGGGTCGGGCTGGGGTGGGCTCGCGCGGCCACACATAAGTGGATATGTGGCGCCCTTGCCATGGGCGCCACACTTTCAAAGTGTGGCGCCAGCGAGAGCGGCGTCACACATCCTGCCACGTCAGATTAGAGCACACCTCAGCGTCGAGGGCGCCACGGCAGATGGGTGTGTGGCGCCGGCAGCATGGGCGCCACTCGGGCATGTGTGGCGCCCATGAGAGGGGCGCCACACAAAAGGGTTAGATGGGTGAAATAGTTTGCCCGAGAGGTCAGTCTGTGCTATAGTTTCACAAAAGGGTTATTTCTGTGTAAATCGCCGCAAATACGCTGAAGATGCCCTAACTTCGTAAAGTTTGACTTTGGCCAAATTTTATAGACAACATACTTTGGGAGGGAGGACATATTTTTTTGGAAAACGCTCACGTTCCCCCGGGGGAACAACGATCTGATCCCCCACCTCCTCCGCACTCCACGCGTCCATGCGGGACGGATGAAACGGGCAGCACATGGCGGGGCCCACCCCATCCTTTTATCCTCTTCCACCGATGGCTCTCCTCCACTCGTTTTCCCATCTGCCTCGCACACCATCCTGCCATGGCTCCCGCGCGCCGCCGCCGCCATGGCTCCCGCCGCCGCCGCCGCAAGGCGCCCGCCATGGGCCTCCCTCCGCCGCGTTGCTCCAAGGCGCGCCGCCATGGGTCACGCCACCGCCGCCGCAAGTCCCCGCCGTCCTCCCCCGCCAGCCGCCGCTCCTCCGCCGCCGCGCGCGCACTCCTCCGACGCGCCGCCGCTCGTTCGCAACGTTTCGCTCCCGCGCCGCCGCGCGCCCTCCTCGGTTCCCCGGCCGGCGCAACGACCACGCGCGCCTCATGGCTCCTGCCGCCGGCGACGATCACGCTCGCCTCCAGGTGGTCCACACCGTCGAACTCCGGCCGGCGCTTCGCTCCCTCTTGGTCCCTGCAGCCGACGACGACCTCGCGAGATCCGCCGCGCCAAAGCCGCCGGCGACGACCTCGCGAGATCCGCCGCGCCAAAGCCGCCGGCGACGACCTTGCGAGTCCCTGCCTAGGGCGGCGCTCTGCGAGCGTCCCTGCTACAAAAGGTCGTTGTTGCGTTGCTACGTAAGGTCGACGATCCTCGCTACAAAAGTCCGTCGGCGCTCGCTACACCCGTTTTTTGCTACAATCTCTCCGGAGAGAATCCATTGAAATTAGATTTTGCTACAATTGTTATAGGTGTTTGCTATAATAGCATATTTTTCTGCTACAAATTCTCCGGCGAGGTCTCCGGCGAGTCTCCGATGAAAGTTAGTTTCGCTACAATAGCAAAAACAGGTTGCTACAATCTTTGTGTGTTTTTGCTACTATAGCATTTTTTTTTGCTACTAAGTCTCCCGTGAGGTTTCTCGTGGGTCTCTCGGCGACATCTCCGGCGAGTCTCCTGGTGAGACTCCCGGCGAGTCTCCGGCGAGTCTCCGGCGAGACTCCGGCGAGTCTCCCGCGAGGTCTCGTGTTTTTAGGTGAAAATAGAGTTTGCTACAATTAAAGCGTTTTTTGCTACTTTGGTGCATTATGGTAGCAAAAGTGGGAAAGAGGTCTGGTTGGTTTGATCGGATGGCCGGAAACGCCCCGGATCTGTTGATCGGACGGTTGGGGACCAGGGGGATTAGAATTCTAATCCCCCGGGGGACGCTCAGCACTCCCCTATTTTTTTTGAGATGGAGGGAGCATGATAAAATGCCTCTCCCGGCGCCTCCCAATTTTGGAATTTCGTTTCACGCGCCTGCAGCTCCTGCGCCGTGATTGGTTGATCCGACGCTCCCACGGATCGTGGCCCCCTCGAACGAATATCAACGGTCCTGATTGGTCCAAGCGGCCGTCCCACGGATCGAGTCCCTCTCCGGCGAAGCTCTCGCTCTCCGGTCCCCATAAAAGCCGCGCCTTCGCCGCAGATCAAATTCACAATTCAAAGCATCATCAGGCAGCGCGCGCTCCATTTCGCAAATCTCCACATCCAGATCAAGCAGCAAGGAGTTCGCCGGAGATGGCCGGAAGGAAGGGCGGCGACAGGAAGAAGGCGGTGACGCGGTCCGTCAAGGCCGGGCTCCAGTTCCCCGTCGGCCGCATCGGCCGCTTCCTCAAGAAGGGCCGCTACGCGCAGCGCGTCGGCTCCGGTGCCCCCGTCTACCTCGCCGCCGTCCTCGAGTACCTCGCCGCCGAGGTACCCACCCTCCCAGCCCTCCCTTGCTCTTGCCCGACGGGTCGGTGATATTGCGGTGTTCTGACGGCGGGTTCGTTCTTCTCCCTCCCAGGTCCTGGAGCTGGCCGGCAACGCGGCCAAGGACAACAAGAAGTCCCGCATCGTGCCGCGCCACCTGCTTCTCGCCGTCCGCAACGACCAGGAGCTCGGCAAGCTGCTCGCCGGCGTCACCATCGCACACGGCGGCGTGCTGCCCAACATCAACTCCGTCCTGCTTCCCAAGAAGGCTGCCGAGAAGGCTGCTTCCGCCGAGAAGTCGCCCAAGTCGCCCAAGAAGAAGGCCGCCCCCAAGAAGGCCTAGCCTGCACCGCGTAGTAATGGAGGAAGCCAACGTGTCGTGTTGCCTTACTCATGTTGTTTAGTTGTTAGATCTGAAGTTCTTGTGTAATGTATTGCTGGGTCACAAGACAGCGCCCGTGTGTGTTCTTGCCAATGGAAATCTGAAAATTGAATCGAGTTGCCTATTCAATCTCCACTTTCTTCAATCGTCCGTCTGAATTCCTTGTGCCAAATCTTGTCTCTGGATCTGGTTGCCTATGCGATGCTTAGCGGTTAGATCTGAAGGTCTGTTATGTATTTCGGGGTCACTATACAATACCTGTTTGTTTTTGTTCTTTAGTTCATTGAAGCTGATAACTGAATCGATTTATCCTTTCAGTCTGCACTTTGTGTGTTCAATCATTCGTCTGAATCGCTTCGATGTCCATATTGCTGTTGGTCCTTTAATGGATCTTTGACGTGTGTGCCTATGCGATGCATTAGGTGCAGCCCTTTTGCCTAATTTTCTATTGATTTAGCTCGGCATTGCCTCAAAAACTGAGGAGCAGATGACAGGGTCAGCTATTTTTCTTCCATCGCGACATGATATTATTAGCAGTGTTTGTTTTGGTTTTTAGATCAGCTTTAGGGCTGGCTTGGGTTCAATTTGTTTTGCTGGGTCGCAACACATTCAATCAGTCGTCTGAATCGCTTGGATACCAAATGTTGCCGTTGATCCTTCCCCTGGATCTTTATCTCTTGTGTGTGCAAACGCGATGCTGCTTCTTAAATGGACTCTGACTCTCTGAGTTGCAGTTCTGTCCACTGAAATCGCTCTCAAGTCTCAAGAATGCGTTCTCAGCACAGTGATGCTCTCGATGGTACTTAGAGCATCTCCAGTCGCATCCCCCAAACGATGTTGGCAAAAGCGCCGGATTAATCGTTCGGGGGACGTCCGGACCAAATTCGTGTTTGGAGAAGGTCTCTTTCCTAGCCATGTCTCCCAAACGTGACCTCTAAACAAAAAGCAAGTGTAAAAATCGTGTCCGACATCCCTGACAAAGCCTCTATACACATGGGATGGACTAGGGACGCCGAACAATATTTAGGGCATGTTCGGACCGAAGCGGCCTTTAGAGCGTGAGACTAGAGAGGTTGAGTGTCAGACATCCCCCAAGGAGATGCTCTCCAGCCGCGTCCCCCAAAGCGTCCCCCAAAGGGATTTGGGGCGCGCCGGACCAAAAATGCGTTTCAGCCGCGTTCCCCAAAGCCCATTTTTGTCCGGCGCGCCCCGATACGGTGTCCGGCGCCCCGAGCCCGTCCCCGTCCGACAGGGGACGCTCCGGGCACGCCGGACACAACGAAAAGCGAGGCGGGGAGTGGCGGGGCCGACCCGTCAGCGGCTCGGAAGGCTAAAACCCCGTCGCCTACCTTTGGTCAAGCGACGTTAATGGCGTCCCTGTTTTCCCAGGCGACGCAGGGACGCGTCTCGTCGTGCATGGCCGCGTGGCCGTCCGCGCCGGCGTTATTGCGTGCAACCACCCGCCGCCACCGCCGTTTTAAGACGCCCGCGGTTCTTACCGCTCACAAACCTTCTCGTCGTCGCCGCCTCCCCTCCCGCATCTTCTCCTCGCCGCTCCAAAAATGTCGAGCTCGTCCTCCCGCAAGATCGCCGCGGCGAACGGCTTCGGCCGCGGCAGCCTCACCGTGCCGGAGGCGTGGGCGCCAGTACCACGCCCGTATCCAGCCCCGCCGGACATGCGGCTGCGGCAGCGGCGGGCCGGAAGATGGCCGTGAACGGCATTGGCGTCCCGCCGCCGCCGAAGCCGGGCACGGAGCAATGGAGTGACGCCATCAAGGCCCGGCGGGCTCAACTCACCGCCGAGGAGCGGTTGGATCCAACGTGGGCGGTCAACAACAACGACGCCTGGTGGACGACGTACTTCAAGGAGAAGTACGACATCGAGATGTACAGCACCGACAACCTCGTCGGCGGCCCCAATAGCTGGAACAAGGACGGCCGCGCCCTGTTCTGGGGCGTTCCTGGGCGCACCCTCGAGAACATCATCCGCGGCATCCGCAACGGCGCTCCAAGGTTGGAGATGCCGTCGTCACCGCCGCCGTCTCCTCAATGGCATCCGAGGAGGACGACGTACTCGTCCTCCTCGCACTCTTCTTCCTCAGGACCGGCGCGATCGATGTCGTCCTCGTCGTACCGGTCGGCGCCCTACACCGTCCCCAAACGGGAGGTCAAGGAGGAGCCGGCGACGCCTGTCAACACGAGGCGTGGCGGCAGCGGCAGCCGGCGGCAGCAAGGGAGGCGCGGCGGCGCCCTCCTCATCCCGAAGCCGGAGGTGAAGGAGGAATCGTCGCAGGCGGCGCTGCTGGCGGAGTACGAGCGGCAGCAGCGGCTCATCGCCAGCAGCGACGACCCCGAGGACCGCCTGTGGCTGCGGGCGGCGTTCTTGGCGTCCATGAACGACAAGGACGCCCGGAGGGGCGACCTCGACGCGGCGATCGCCATGTCCATCCGCGACTCCGGCAAGCCGCCGGTGGACCTCACCGACGACGGCGAGGCAGACCAAGCGGCTTGGTGAAGGACGAGCCCGTCGACGAGCGCGTCAAGCAGGAGGTCGTCACCGACGACATGTACAACTTCCACCAGTACTACGACGCCTCCGACCACCGCAAGTACTTCTAGATTAGGTTTAGTTTAAATTTAGTCAAATTTCGTTCGAATCTATGTAATATATGGCAAGTTTGGATGAATCTCGCTTAAGTTTAAAATTTGCGAAATTTGGTTTGGACGTCGCTCCTGGAGCGACGTCCCCCAAACACGGCACGAACGAAACACGTCTCCCAAACGCTCAATCCGGCGCGGTTTGGGGGACGCGTGGAGATGCTCTTATCTACCCGTTCTGGAGGTAGATCTGTAATATTTATTGGAATTCTGATTGTTGGTAACTGAGACAAGAAAACAGAGGAGCACATGGCTGGTCAGCTAAGTAACAGTAGTAGTAATTAGCAGTGTTTGTTTCAGGTTTAGCTCAAGTGGTCAACGTTAGCCGCTGGTATGGGAACAATTTGTTCTGACCCGAGGTGGGGAACAGAGTTTTGGCGTATCAATCCACAGGTGAATTATGCATGTTGCAGCGATCATGTCACACACTCACACACCAACTAGAGTGATAATGGAACTGTAATTCAGAGCTTGAAGTTAGCGAAACTTATCTAAGGAGTGTCCATCCACGAATTACGTATGTTTCAGTAAGCAGAAAGTTTAGGCAGGAATACAAATTAGCAGTATCCCAATTCGAACTGTGCAGAGCTCTGAAATCGATTGCTGCATGCAAAAGAGAGTTACTAGACATATATGCGAAGTCGCATACATATGTATTATTTGATCCAGATCTTGTAATCTAATAAAAAAAAGTCACATAGTCTTAACAAACTGTCCATCAGCGTTGCAAATTATTCACTGCGACTCTCCCTGATCAAAACTGCATCCAAACCTGATCCACTCATAGGCATGAGAACTTGATAGCTGTAACACTAGTTACGCCAATAATTACTCGCTGCTTAGAGATATTAATTCCAACTCAGCATGATCCATAACTATTTGGATAAGGGTAGCCCAACGAGACGAGTTCATGGCAAAATTTAGAGGCCGGAATGGGAGACGATACAGAGATCTGTCTAAAGCTTAGACCACTGGAAGCTCCCCGCACTCGCTGATGGTCACCTTCTTCTTCGGACGGTCACCTCTGTCAGTCTCCGACGACTCTACCAGACGAACGATGTCCATGCCTTCGAGAACCTGGCCAAAGACAACGTGTCTCCCGTCCAGCCATGATGTCTGCAACCAAAGTAGCATAGCAGCCACGCCAGTTTGAGAATAGTCAACAAACATGAACTTCACAATCCATAAAAACTGAAGCAGCAGTAAGAAAAAGGGTATGACTACACAACCTTGACAGTGCAGATGAAGAATTGGCTGCCGTTGGTGTTTGGTCCAGCGTTAGCCATGCTGAGCACTCCAGGTCCAGTATGAACCACTACCAACAGTAATTCATATGCAATCATCAGTCAGCATAGAGCTTGAAGCACAAATAACATGATACAGGCTTGTTTAGTGTAACACGTACATTTGAAGTTCTCATCCTTGAAGGTGCGGCCGTAGATGCTTTTCCCTCCAGTACCCTGAAATAATTTATTTTCAATTAATTCACATGCGACTGTTGAAATCTGCACGTTTCTAAGCTATCTCAAGGGTCAACTGCAGAAGTACTTTGCCCATGAATAAGCTAGTGAGCATCAAAAGGTGGACAGTGCAACTTCTATCTATTTCAGTGAAAATGCAGATCAAACACAAAAATTATGTATGCATCAATATGGAGAACAAAGACTCAATGTCAATCTCATGGTAATCTAACTGCGAAGCCACAGAGACCACAAAACAAATATAAGGATGTAAATGCACTCCTGCAAGTGATTAATGACAAACAAAAAGCAATGTTCCAAGGCCAAATGCACTATGACAAGAATGTGAAATGTTAAGTACTAGGACACTGATCTAAATATCTGTGCATGCTACTTTTTTCTCTATCCATAAAATAAATGCATCACAAACCACAAACTAATCAAATTGCTATACTACAATTCAATTTTTTTTTTTGCCCCAATAATGAACGAACTGAAACCGGTAAAGTTGTGCTAAATGAATCAATTCACTCTTGTGAGCAAAGGTATTTGCATAGTAGCAAGTGATATGGTCCCAAACTCCTCTTAGTCTAATATGCAAGTACCCTGAAATTATTAGTTTCCATTCATTTAGACGCAATTGTTGAAAGTGTTGAAGTGGGCATCAAAAGGTGGACTATGCAACCTATATTTCAGTAAAAATGCAGATCGAGCACAGAATCATGTATGTGTCAACACGGAAAAGGAGTGCTCAAAGCCACTGTCCTTGTAATCTAACCAGGAAGCTACTGATCTCAAATTAAATAAGAATGACATGTGTGTGTACAAGGATGACAAACAAAAAAGGATGCATATCCAAGGCCAAAATGCACTATTGAATTTTTTTCAAATGTTGGTACGTGAGCAAAGCTAGTACAATGATCTAAAACACTTGTACAGTTGTACAAGACAGCTTCTCTCTCTGTGCAGCAGAAAGTAAACTACAATGCAAAAAAAAAAGTGAAACACTTAGCACAATAAAGAATGAGCTGAAACAGATTGTGCATAATACTCCGATACCCCGATACGTGGGCGATACATGTATCCCAGGAGTATCATCTTTTCCCTTTTAAAAATAAAAATAACGAAAAAATGCCAATACGCCGTCTGGGATGTCATCGACACGGCAGGGACATGGGAAGCCCAGTCGAAGCCGACTACTAACCCTAGCAGCCAGGGATGTCATCAATTTATTTTGCAAGTATCGCTGAATGGGGCAGTATAATGATAGAGAAATTTGATGAGATGACCATTTGGCCATTGAGGACTTGAAAAATATTCTTTATCTTTATCCCAAGCCATTTTATTAATTTTTATCAGCATGGGGGCAACAAATACGGCAGTATTTTGATCAGCATTCCATATTCTTTATCTTTATCACAAGCCATTTTATTAATTTTTATATGTATACTGGCTGTATCGTCGTATTGCTGTTTCTAAAAATTGCTATATCCCGTGTCCCCGTATCCGTATCCGCATATCGCCATATCCGTGCTTTCTAGGGTATTTGCATGTTAATCTTTTGAGCAAAGGTATTCGCATGGTAATCTGCACAGCATAAAGATGCTTGTGTAACAAACTAAAATAAACTGCAGTTGGAACATACGTTGCCCTTGTCAAAGTCTCCACCCTGAATCATGAAGTCCTTGATGACACGGTGGAAACTCGACCCCTTGTAGCCAAACCCTTTCTCCCCTGCCAAAAAAAGGAGAACCATGTCAAGCGCCCGACGAAACAGAACGCATAACAGAAGAGGGCTCCGGCGTGCCCCTCGTACCAGTGCAAAGAGCGCGGAAGTTCTCGACGGTCTGTGGAACATCGTCCCCATACAGCCCGATGACAATCCTCCCAACGTTCGACCCCACGGGGTTCCCGATGCTTATGTCGAAGTACACCTTGTTTGTAACTTTGGACTGAAGGTCGGCTGCCTGCAACACATGAAATAACTGGATCAACACCATGACAAGGTAAACGTACGATGGGTGTAACCACAAAAGCGGCATGCCAGCCACACCACAGCGAAATCCACATTTGCAGCAACACAACCTACTTGCTTGATCAGACCGCCCAGCGATAACACTAACTGAACCTACTGAATAAACGCTAACACATGCCATACTCATGTACCATTCGCTGCATCTAACAGACTAGCTCTCGCAGAACCTAGCCTAACGGTTACCAGGAGAAATGATGTGATGATAGAACCTCCATTTGTAACTATTCACAGAAAAATCTCAGTGAGTGACTTAAAAAAATCATGGATAAATCTGGAGAATTTGTCATGAATGCTACAACTTGGCACGGCTAGGATACATAATTTTCACACCTGAAAACCCTACACGATGAGAAGATAAACAAAAGAGTGTCCTACAATAGCCGAACTTAATGAACTAACACTACCACAAGCCATACCCTGCATATAACGCTCCCTGAAATCCTAACCCAACGGTTATTAGAAAAATATTCTGTGATGATAAGCCTCCTTTTGTAATGAACAAACACAACACATGCCATACTCTTGTATGGTTCACTGCATCTAGCACTCCCTGAACCTAGCCTAGCAGAAATTCTCTGATTATAAACCTCATACTGTAATTCTATTTGCAGAAAAAAAAAATCAGTGAAGTGCCTTAAATAACCATGGATAATTCTAGAGAAATTTGTCATGAATACTACAGCTAGGATACAGAGTTGCGTGAATTTTCACATCAGACAACACAGGTTTCAACCCAGCCTCATTTTTATCGAACTAGAGTACAGATAAAAAAAAAGAGCTGGCTCTTTACATAGGGTTCGGCGCTGGCGGAGGTGACGAAGCGCGCGCGGCTGTGGGGGCCACCGGAGACGGAGACGGCCGGAGGCGCGACGCGGCCGCCGCGGAGGGAGAGGAGCGGCGACGATGGGGACGACCTGGAGGCGAGGTGGGACGCCCTCTGCGCCGCCGCCGCCGGGCGCGCCATGGCCTGCAACAATCGAGAAGCGCGGGACAGGAATTAGGAGGATGGATAGGGCGATGCGGAGATGCTACCATTGAAGGGGAAGGGAGGAGGCTCACGAGTGTGGCGAAGGAGGTCGCGGCCGCCATTGTTGGAGGTGGAGGTGGGGAGGAGAGGTTTGAGGATGGAACTGTTGGCAAAAAGGATAATGCCAGGCAGCGCCTTTCTATGTGTGGGATGTGGTCCGTAACCGGGCCAACGGGCTGGCCCATCACAACCTTTTGCGGGCTTGTATTCTTACGCAAGCCCGCAAAGGCTGCCCGTTACAACCTTTTGCGGGCGTGGCATAAGAATACAACTCGCTCTACAAATCTAAATTACGTCTGACCTCCTTTCCTCATGACATGACCAGCGACGTGCCTCGTCAAGTGACACCCTTCCATGGTGCATGTGTATCTCCATCTCCACTAATATTAAAAGAGCCAGAGCGGCAGATCCAGACGATCTTGACCATTTAATCAACAAAATCAATGGCTCAGATTACCCCTAAAACAGTGTTAGACGCTCCCCGTCCCACGCCTAACCAAACCGTCCCACGCCTAACCAAACCATCCCACGACTAATCTAATCGAACCGCTAAAAACAGCTCCCTCCCCCCACACGGCCGAGCCACCCGAACACCGCATTAATCCCAGCGCCGACCTGCGGATGCCGCACACTGCTGCAAGTTGCCGTGCCGCACTCCGGGCACGCCGCCGGCCGCCCTCCGCAGTTGACATACCAACGCCACCACACAAACGCATGTCCTTCTGCGCTCTGTGCTGTCGTCCACGCCCAATCCGACCTCTGCCGCCGATGTGCACCACCAACCGCCGCCCCGGAGGCAACCGGCGTTCATCCACGGTTGAGGATGAATCCGATTCGCTGATGCTAAATTGCCTCATCGGGGACACGCAAATCGGCACCACCGTCGCTCCCCGGTGTCGCTCAGAAGGTCTTGTCTTTCCGTACTCTCATATTATTCTTGCTTATTGCTTGATCTATGTTAACCTCTACTGGCGGTTCTTTTGGAGATCCTATTTTGTTTTGACCTCCCCATCGATTTTTGAAACTGGCAATTGGAACTTCGGAAGGTCAACCTTGCACTTCGGTTCGATGGCCGGCCGTCATTCAAGTGGAAGATTCAAGGACTGCTTTCTGTTTTGTGATATAACTGTCTCGATTGTCGATTGTCCATTTTTATGATCAACCTGTACAAATTCTAACTCCACCGGATGTTCATGACACTGCAGAAAATGTACAGAAGCAGGACTACTTGATGCACTTTGTTTTCTGTCCATAGGGCAAAACTGTTTCCCACGGTAGTAGTGCATCAAATAGCATCTTCAGAATCAGACACTACGGTTGATTTGGGATTGTTAACTTCGGCATCGAATGCACAGTTCACAAGTGAGCTGATAAATATTCTGGTTGGGAAGACTTGTATAGCTGAATTCACAATGCATACTGCTGCATCTTCACAGGTGTCGCTTTCCTTCTACTTGCATTTTTTAGGAGGATTGGTAGAAGTATTGAGAAGAGATGTACCTGAGGTTTACTGTCTGCCCTTGCTGCATTTTTAGATCTATTTGAATATAGTTCGGCACGAAGGCGTAAATTTAGATTATGGTTTTTTGTCCTCGGCATGTTTACATTCAGATCACGGTGCATTTTCTTGTACTTTCATGTGCGTTTCTGATTTTTAGAGATGCTTGAGCTGCATCCTTTTGTGATATGCATGATCATTCTCAAGTCTCAACACCAATTGCACATTTATCTATTTGAAGGTTTATTTACCAATAGAAAATAACGATTGTGCCATCCTCTAAGAATGCTTTATGATATAGCAGTTGTACTCGAGTATGAAGGATTGCGTTTTTGTGGTTTCAGTAAATTGTGAATGATTTTCCAAGCTAGAAGATATGAGGATATAGGTATATATGCCATAATAAGGTAGCTATATAGTAATTCACGTGTAGTAGTGGGGATTGTGCTCATGCTCTGTCAAGGACTGCAGAAAGCTATAAAAATAAATTGGATATTCTGCATATTTTCTAAATTTTCGCTAAATGCTTCAGTTCTGATGCATGGAATAGTTCTGACTTGGGCCAGTGCTTAATTCTTCTTGTGCACTTGATCCTTGATTAATCATGTTAAATTTTATATGGCTGTGACATGTTTGTCCTAGATTAATTGGTGATTGTGTGCAGTTTCTAAAGTAAAAGACACACAGTTGCTATTGCAATCTTTTCTTCCGCTAGCTTGACGATACCACCGACCGGGATTTCTTTCGCGCTGACAACCTTTTCGTTGTGACCGGTGGTTCTTTCATGCCACCGTTTTGCTGCTTTGTTCTTTGTTTTTTCTTCTTGGGATCACGTAATTTGGTTGTTAAGTTCCGGTGCCCTAAAAATAGTTGTTTCTTCTTGTGTAGGCTGCAGGGCTCTATTGTTGTTGGTATGAGTGGTCAGCATTCATGTGGCCAACGACAAGGAGTGTCTCCTTCCGATGTCGTCTGCTCTGTCCAAGGTGTGGTAGCCCCTCAGACCTTGGCAAGGAAGGCATGGTAGGTCTACTGATCTCCGGCGAACGCTTGACTAATTCTAGAGCAAGCAAAAGTGGGCTCATATCTTTTCCGTTCTGAAAGATCAATATTTTTTCTATCCAACAAGTGTTCAATTGTGATAACTGAGGGGTGATAGTTTTGGACTTACCCATTTAGAGGAGGCATGCAATGATACTTGGTGAACTCTCGGTTTTAGCATCTCTAAGGTATAGAAAGTTCTCACCAGACATTATATTATCCCCTGTATGTTTTCATTTATAATGGAAATCATGCAGTCAACTCCTTCATGTGTGATAAACTAGGTGATATTTTTGGACTTCCTATTCAGTGAGGCCTGCAATGCCAATATCTTACCGTGCTCCAAGAAATCCTAGCTCTAACTGATGAGAATGATACCTTGTCCAATAAATGGCGAACTCCATGTTTTAGCACCTCTAAGGTATAGATTATAGAAAGTTCTCACTGGACATTATATCCCTTTAAGTTTTCATTTGTTATGGAAATAGCATGCAGTCAACTCCTTCATATGTGATAAACCAGGTGATATTTTTGGATTTTCTATTCAGATGAGGCCTCCAATGCCAGCATCTTATTCTGCTCCGAAAAAATCCTAGCTCTCACTGATGAGAATGATAGTTGGTACTGTAAATGGAGAACTCCAGATTTTAGCACCTCTAAGGTATATTGCATTCTCACTGGACGTTATATCATCCTGTAAATTTTCATCTGTTATGGAAATCACGCCATCAACTCACACGCAGTTTATTTTTCGCTTTTACTTATGGATATTATTAATACAAGAGCTCTGTTGGAGCACATAATTTCTTATTGGAAGATTATATGTGTGTATTTGTGCAATGAACTCAAAATTGTGACAAAAGATCATTTTTTTCTTTCAATATCGTTTGCCTGCAGATGCTGGAAATATCGTTCTTCAGATTTCACAGCTACAGATTGTGTCTACACTAACATTTAAAATATGTTGGCTGCCCCTCTTCATATGAAAATTATTACACCAAGCGGGTAGAGTATCATGTGCTGCAGTAGGCAATTGGTATATATACCATTTACCTTCAAAAAGAAAAATCTGCGAGTTGATATGGACCCTCACAGGAGGGAACTTCACCTAGGCGTAAAGTGATTGCGCTGCCAGAGTGTTTCTCTTTTCTTTTCTTGACAGCTTTGAGAGAAGAATAAGAACGGAAATTTCACTACTTTCAGATGTCCATACTCACCTATACCTATGCTTCTGTTATTAATTTTTTATTTATCATGGATAAATGAGCAAGGGTCCATTTAGTTTGGCTTCCAGGGGTTCCATCGGGGACTGCGTATTATTGCAAATTGGTATTTTTTTATAAGTAAGCATGCTATTTCTGGCTCGCCTAATTGATGCAATTTTGCATGCACTCAGTGTCGCTGTTTATTTCTCAATTAGTTTAGAAAGATATCGTTTTTGTATGTGATTGTGAGATATATGTTATTCACTTTAGTATTCATCTGGTTGTGTGTGTTTTGAGTATTTGCAGTAAGTAATCAGCTGTCGGAAATTCCATAATATCTTATGAAGGTTAGTTGCAGTTTATATCACCATTCAGGTACCACTTCATCTCTGAAGTACCCAGGTTAACTATGCCTTTTTCTCAGCTTTTCAATAGTTTACACCAACATATTAGGGCCAATTATAGGATTGCATCTCTACCAGCGGAACACAGAGCAAAGCTACTAACCATATTTAATAATTAATCTTCTTTTTTCAATGAAATTATCTATGCGGCAACATAATACAAGTTGAGAAAGATTACCACACTAAGATGATACTATGGACACTCCATAGTATGAATCATCGTTTAAGCGAGATGGTCTTCATACACCTTCAGAGCATGCTTATGTTTTCTTTCAGCAAAGTACTCTATCTGGACTCTGGAGCACAAATGGAGAAAGTAACTATGCTTCTACAGTATATTGAGCTCAAGGTCATGTATTTGACTATTTGTAACTATCAAGAGGTAGAGTAACAATGAAGTCTCAAAATCCTATTGTTGTAAGTTTTACTGTTCTTTTAGTTGAGTTTATGAGTCATAGTCCAACAAATGCTAATTCCATAGTTCGATACAGACCTTTTGTTCTGAACTCTAATTGGGATAATCGTGCTTAACACTGAGTCTATGACTATAAAATGGTTAATCAATTAGAAAGACCATGTTTTTTAAGAAGCTAGATTAGAAATACCCATATATTAATATGAAACAAATTTTGAATCATGTGTAGTTGTTCCATTTGAATAAAATGAAGATAGTTCTATCTTCAAATATAAATATAAATAAATAAATATATATATATCATAACAATATGCACTTAGCGATTACAGTATTAGATTTTTTTACAACTACATCTGTTTTATAACTGATTGAAAACTTCCTAAAATTCCAGCGGAAGAGCCTAGATGCTACTATATACGGCCTTCTTCAAACATTGCATTCACATATGTGCTCTAGGATCTTCGGCTCTGCCGACTACATAGGTCCTCCATACTCCCTTCAATAAATATTTTTTACATGATGAAATGATCATTATTCATTGTGGCAGAGCCCTTCAGGGACCTGTCAAGTCGGGTAAATTTAGAGGATATTTGAATCATTTCTACGTGTTATCATCCATGGCATGTCTAACTAGGGACCAGGAGATGAATTTTGAAAAGAGAGCTCGCTCCCTTCACTCCTAGCTTCCCATTTACGTGTCAACTATGAACAACATTAGTGTTGTTGGCAACAACTACACCATAGTAAGACAACAACTTTTTTGCACTCATTTCATATGTCAATCTGCTGTAACTACCATTCACTATATGGTAACATTTCAGCTAATCTGTTTGTTTTGCCGCGGCACATTTTATGTGGAAAAAGACCCATCTCCAAGTCTATGGTGCCAGTTTCTCCCAGCCGAAGAGCATCAAAGAAGATTGTGACACTCCGGACTCGCAGAGAGGATCAAGACATGGGAAGTCAACTTGTAGCCGAGGACTGGTACCACACAGCCGCTCACATCAGCAAGCCCAATATATCTATATGTTCCACCTGGCAATGAATCGAATGAGCCTTACGATGATTGGTTAAAACCTTGTGTGGATCTTGTGCAAACCATGTCAAGTATTGTTTTTTTCCTCATTTGTACACACTACTTACAGAGGTTTTATGTCAATGATGTACAATGCATATGTAGGATGGTAATGAAGGGAGGAAGATATTTTTGGTCCCGTTTTTGAAGTACCATGAGAACAAAGATAAATACAAAAATTATGCCATTGCGTGTGAAATTCTTGGTGCCGTGAAGTGGTTCTTCGTCAGAAAACAAGGCAGATAGTGTTACTTATTATGTAGATGATTGTTTTGCTTATCTTCAAATTAGTTAATTTGTAATTAATATAATTTCTTTTAGTTTCATGAGTTATAAATTGATCGTGCGTTGCACGTGCACTCTTACTAGTCCTTGAAAAAGAAGATACAATCCTCGACTGATTTCAGCTGCTTGCAAATGATTCTATGTCCAAAGATGCAAAGCTTCGGAATCTCCCCTTCATTCTTAGCGAACTGCAAATAAGACACCTCTCAAACAAGCTTCGCCAGCAGTCTGTTACTCTTGTTGCCAGTAGGCAGCAATCATGGTAAATTGGAGACTCCAATTAATCAATTAGTAGTTTTTGGACTGTAAGAGCATCTTCACTTGCGCATCCAATAGTGTCCATCATAGCATTTTGGGGATCGGTGTTGTTTTTAAGCTCACACCGACGCGTCCATGACAAAATCATAGAATAGAAAAAACTGCCTAGTTCATGCTGTAAAAAATACTACCCATTTTTATTATTTAGGGAAAAGAAAGGAAGGAAAGAAATAAGCTGCTGTGGGTTACATTTGGTCATGGATAGTACCCAAGGCCCAATAGCCCATTCAGTCTCTAACAATAAACAACAACTGCTTAGAGCATCTCCACTTGTCTCCCCGAACAGGCCCCCGACATGCCATTTTTTCATCCGGACGGCGAAAAATGGCCCAGCCGCGCCCCCGGTTCCTCGTTTTTCGCCGGATTTGGGCTTTCATCCATCCGGCGAGCCCACGCCAACCCCGGCCTACCGGGGAGCGCTCGGGGACTCCGGAAGAAGCGAAAGCGCGCGAAACGCCGAGAAATCTCTCCCGCGCTTTCGTTTCGTCTTCGCCGCGGAGGTGGCCCCGACCGGTCAGCGACACGCGCATCGTCTTCCGCGCACGCATCGTCTTCCGCGCGCAGTAAAGGCTGCCGCCGGTCAGCTCGCCGCGGACGCGTCGCATTCCACGCTGCATTAATCGCCGGCGCCAGTCGCGCCTATATACGCCGCTCCGCTCGCCGCGACGCGTATCCCTGCTCCACTCTCCCTCCACTCTCCTCCACTCTCCCGATGGCGTTCAACGACGAAGACGGTGCAGCCAACAACGGCTTCCCCCGCCGGTCGCTGCATGCGTGGGAGGGGCACCTCCTCCACCAGGCGGGGTACCCCTGCCCGCCGGACACCAGGCCTCCCGGCGGCGGGTGGCGGCTAAGTGCTGGCGGCGTGCCAATCCCGCCGCTGCCCCAGGGCCACGCCCTCGACGCCGCCATCGAGGAGGCTCGGATGGCGATGACGGAGGAAGAACGCGCCGACCCGCGCCACCACCCCGAGAACTACACGAGGTGGAATTCCTTCTTCCTCCGGCGGTGGGAGCGGGAACTGGCGTCCTACGACGGTCCGCCGCCTCCGCCTCCGCGCAACAACGCCGCGGGTCGCCGACGATGGTGGAGCGCGCCGAATAGGACGCTCCACAACGTCCTCGAGCACATCGAGGGCGGCAACACCCCGGCGCTCACGATGCCCCCTCCATCGAGGGCATCGGCCAACCGCCGCCGTGGAAACAGCTGGCAGCCACGGCGCATGGCTGCCAGCTCGTCGTCTTCCGACACAGCGTCGAGGTCGCTCTCCAGGTCGGCGCCATCCTTAGCGCCGGTGAAAAAGGAGCCGGCTTCGCCGCCGAGCAACCGCACACGCGGCGGCGGCATCGTCATCCGCGAGCCCTCGGCGGCACAAGGACGCTGACATAGGCATCCCAAATGGGCCTGCCGAATATAGTACCCGGGGTTTACTGAAGGCCCACTACCCGAAGAATAAGAAGATTCGGGAGCCCAAGATATATCAAGGAAAGTTAGAGTTGTAATAGGGAGTGTTATTTGTAATCTGGCGGGATGAGTTAGAAACCGTCCCGGACTCTGTAACTTGTATAGCACGAATCCCTCGGCTCCACCTCCTATATAAAGGGGAGTCGAGGGACGAAGAATAAATCGAATCATTGTCCGCAAACCCTAGTTTTCATAATCGTCGAGTACTTTTCGGCTGAAACCTTCGAGATCTACTTACCCTCTACTTCCAACTAAACCCTAGCCTACAATCCATAGGCATTGACAAGTCGATACCTTGTCAATTGGTGCCGTCTGTGGGAACTAGAGGCGTAAGGATCTGATCTCGATGGCACGCTCAAGATCTTCGACATCGTCAACCGCAAGCAACACAATGGATCGAGGTAAACAGATCGCTGCTGGTCTTGTCGATTTTGTTCCTCACCCACCCTCCCGTTTGGATGCATATGCATATCTGGCGGAACCCATGGAGATGATGTTCGGAAGGTTTCACTTTCGCGTCGAGAAGGAAGGATCGTATCGTGTCGAAATTCCGATTTCGTCGGGATCGTCGGCGGTCGGTTCCGATTTTTCAAGCTATGCATCATCAACCGAGTCAGGAGAAGAAGAAACCTCGGCAACACGCTACGTCAGCACCAGAACAAGAGAGAAACTCGCCAAGATCTTCAACGACATGTCGTTTGAGTCATCTGCGGACTCACATATAAGCGATGGCTCAAGCGATGTCGACAGTTATGACTTCATCGACAAATCTATCACAGTGGGCGAGGTCTTCATCAATCTCAACGATGATGTCACCAAACCCAACGTAGATCTGAGTACAAAGTATCATCAGATTTACGCCATTGAAGATCAAGAGGAGACATCTGAGGCTTTCGACAGTCTGGGAAATCCATACGTCGATCCCTCCAATCTGCGACAAGGCCTGGGCAACAAGTACATCGGGCCAGAGGCGCGAGACAGAGTTCAACTTTCACAAGCAGCGTGGGACAGAGCCGCGAGAGCTATGAACGGTACAGAACCAATGGCTACCACGGCCACACCAGAGGAACTACAAGCATATCAATATAGGCTCGCACGAGCTGCCAGAGAATTAGAAAAACAGACAGCTGAGTTGAACAGGAGGAAGGAGGCAGCTTCTGCATCCAGCAGGAGAAGGGCAGATTTAAGTCGACAATCAAGAACTACGGGTGATAGCCATAGGGAGGCGCGAAACAGAGCAAGATCAAGGCTGCAACACATACCCGAAGCAGAAAGAGAGCACTTGGTCCAAAACCTCGACATGTCCTTCATGTCGATAGATACAAGAGGAAACATCATCCCTAAGACACCAGAGGCCGGGTATATGGCGACACATGCTTTTATCCTTGCATCTAAACCACCTCCAGGTGACCCAAGGGAAACACTGTACAATATGGCGGTAGCAGGAGTTGGAGCTATGGGGACAGCGTTTGTATCAACGCCCCCCGAAGGAGCGGCAAGGCAAAATAGTCCACGACCTGCAGCAGCAACGAGAGGCAGCACTCGAAGAACCAAGTGGAGCAAGAGACACGAGCAGCACAAGCAAGGGTCGACGGAGCGCGGCAAAGCGGAAGGGATCATCGGCAATCTCCGGAGCTTAACGACGAAGATATGTGCGGCTTACCATGCTTCACGAGGAGAGTCCGAAAAACTCGAGTCCCCTCAGGATTCAAGTTACCCGATAATTTCAAGAAATTCGACGGCCTTCAAGATCCAGAGGATTGGTTAGTTGATTATCTCGAGACGGTGAAGCTCACAGGAGGAACCAGGGCAACAGCTATGCAAAGCATCCAGGTGCATTTGAGCGGAGCCGCACGATCTTGGATAAAGAAACTCACTCCAGGATCCATCGACAGACTGGGAAAGTTTCGAGGATGTGTTCGTCAAGAACTTCGGATCCACGTGCAAAAACCTGCATCGTTAGAGGAGTTGAGAGCATGTCGACAAAAGCCAGACGAGTCAATGAGAAAGTACATCCAAAGGTGGAATATCATCAAAAACTCGGCAGAAAATATATCTGACGAGAGAGCAATAGATGCGTTTGTCGCAGGAGTCAGGTGTGGAGATTTTGTCGAAGACTTGGGAAGGACCAATCCAAAGACAGTATCCGCGTTAATGGAGATAGCAAATAAATGGGCATATGGAGAAGACGCTGTCCACAACAAACGACACAGGTCGCCAGAGGAGGACCGTGGTCGAAACTATCAACCGAGGCGAAGATTTCCTCGGCAGTACCAGAACTATGACGCTCCAGGACAAATTTCGGCAGGTTTTCGGACAAATACAGGAGGAAACAACAGAGATGATTATCAGAGAAGCAGTGAGCAGCGAGGTGATAACAGGGATGATTCACGCAATAGGCAAAATAGCGGACCGAGGTTCCCAAGGCCTTTCGTGTCCCCTGAAGATATGATGAATGGACCATGCCAGATGCACTTTTTCCTCGACAGCAACGGTAAAAGACAGTCAGGGCACTTACAGAAAGACTGTCGAAATTTTCAGGCAATGTTGCGATATGCAGAGAACGCTAATGCGCGGGCAGCACAGAGAAATCCTCGAGAACCCAGAAGCGAGATTCACTTGCCGCCCCTCCCGCGATTACGAGAGGACAATCGGCATCAGCTCAGAATAGCGGCAGCACCTCCACCTCCACCTTACATTGATCCTAACTCCAACGGAGCGGTGTCGATGATTCAGAAGGGAAGGCCGTCCAATAGAGCTCAGAAAGTAATCTCACGACAGGTGTTTATGGCAGAGAAAATGCCTCCACCAACAGTTGAGTACCTTAATTGGTCAGGACAAGATATTGGCTTCACAATAGCAGATCATCCGCAGCAAGTTCCTCGACCAGGGCAGTCAGCACTTATTCTACCAGCAGTTATCGCGGGATTTGATGTCTCTCGAGTGTTCATAGATGGCGGCAGCAGCCTAAACCTTATGTATGCTGATACATTAAGGAAGATGAACATATCTTTAGCAAACTTGAAACCAACAGACACAAGGTTCCACGGCATCACACCGGAGAAACCAAGTTATCCATTGGGGAAGATCAACCTCGACGTTCAGTTTGGGACCCGAGAAAATTATAGAATCGAGAGGCTCGAATTTGAAGTCGTGGATTTTCCATCGCAATACCACGCTCTGTTGGGACGACCAGCATATGCTAGATTTATGGCGGTGCCACATTATACATACCTGTTGTGGAGGTTGCCTGGACCAAAGGGACCAATCACAGTCAAAGGAAGCTTTGCCTTAGCCGATAAGTGCGACAAGGATTTTCACCGGTTGGCAGAAACTTTCGGGATGCAAGCTGAGTACTTGGCGTCAAAAAGCATGACTGATTACGACGTACTGCCAGACGTTGGAAGGCCAAACAAAGAATCAACTTTCAATACCGAGAAAAATTCAAAAGAGGTGCAGATTCATCCGACAGATCCCAAAAAGACGACATCTATCGCAAACGACATGGATATCGCATAGGAAAGCGCGCTCGTCAAGTTCCTCCGTGAGAACTGGAAAATCTTTGCATGGTGTCCAGCTAACATGCCAGGAGTATCCAGGGAACTTGCCGAGCACCACCTAAATTTGGATCCAATAGCGAAACCAATCAGACAACCTTTGCGGCGTTTTTCGGAACCAAACCGCAAAGCCATGCTTTCAGAAATAAATCGACTTGAGGAGGCTGGTTTTATCAGAGAGATATCTACAGAAGCCACATGGGTAGCTAACCCGGTGATGGTACCGAAGAAAAACACGACAGTCCTTCGCATGTGCGTCGACTTTACGTGTCTCAATAAACATTGTCCTAAGGATCACTTTCCCCTCCCAAGGATCGATCAAATCATCGACTCCACGGCAGGTTGTGAACGTCTTTCCTTTTTGGATGCATACTCTGGTTATAACCAGATCAGATTAAAAGAAGATGATGAAGCCAAAACAGCGTTTATTACACCTTACGGCGTGTTCTGCTACAAGACAATGCCCTTTGGTCTAAAAAATGCGGGAGCAACATACCAGAGGATGATGCAGAAGTGTTTAGCGACACAGATCGGGAAAAACGTGCAAGTATATATCGATGATGTCGTCATAACGTCAAAAAAGGGGGCAACGCTGATCGAGGATCTCAAAGAAACTTTTGACAACCTCGACAAATTCTGCCTCAAAGCCGAACCCGACGAAGTGTTCTTTTGGCGTCCCAGCGAGGAGAACTTCTGGGGTTTCTAGTTTCAGCAAGAGGGATTGAAGCAAATCCCGATAAAATACAAGCCATAGTAACAATGAGAAAGCCAACAAAGTTGAAAGAGATACAGCGAGCTAACCGGGCGAGTCGCAGCTTTAAGCGAGGTTCGTCGCCGAGTCGGGAGAAAAAGCGTTACCATTTTACGCTCCGATAAAACAAGGAGATAAATTCCAATGGAACGAAGAGGCCGACAGAGCTTTCGAGGATCCGAAGCGCACAATTTCGACACCACCAATCTTGGTGGCGCCAAAGGAAAAGGAACCTCTCCTGCTGTATATTGCAGCCACACCCCAAGTGGTTAGCACGGTGTTAGTTGTCGAAAGAGAAGAAGAAGGGAAAATCCATGGGGTACAGCGACCTGTATACTTCGTGAGCGAAGTTTTGTCGCCCTCAAAACAAAGGTACCCTCAGTACCAAAAGCTAGCATATGGAGTGTTCACAACAGCACGAAAATTGCGCCACTATTTTTCGGCACACCCGATCATAGTGGTCAATAAAGCTCCCTTGTCAAATATACTAAACAACCCAGAAGCTACGGGTCGTGTCTCCCTTTGGGGAATAGAACTTTCCCCTCGGGACATCACGTATGAAAAAAGAAAAGCAATCAAGTCGCAAGTTCTGCCGGACTTCATTGCAGAGTGGATGGAGTTGCAAAACACAGGACCTCCAGACTTGTCGAGAACCTGGACTATGAACTTTGATGGGTCCAAAAGACTAGAAGGAGCTGGTGCAGGAGTAGTACTCATATCACCTGAAGGCGACAAATTGAAGTACATCCTTCGGATGACGTTCCCTAACGCATCTAACAATGAAGCAGAATATGAGGCTCTCATACACGGGATGAAGATGGCGAAAGCTGCGGTGCAACTCGACTAAAAATCTTTGGCGACTCACAGTTGGTGGCACAGCAAGTTATGAACCAATGTGACGCAGTCAATGATAGCATGATGGCATACAAGGAGGTGTACAACGAGCTCGAGAAGTTGTTCGATGGATGCGAAGTAAATCATATTAGTAGATTGAGCAACGACGAAGCCGATGTTCTTGCAAACATCGGGTCGCAATGCCTGGCAGTCCCGCCAGGTGTATTCTGGGAAGAGATAACAGAGAGATCCACTAAGTCGACAAAACCAAAAAAGAAGGAGAAGAAACCCTCGGGGGCTACCAAGGAAAAGCAAGAGGACGAAGAAGATCAGGACCTGGTCATGGTGATACAGATACCATGGATGCAGCCGTACATATCATATATCCTCAGGAAAGAAATACCCGACGATCCAGTCGAAGCAAGGCGAGTAATTCGACGCTCCAAAGCTTTCACGGTGGTCAAGGGAGAATTGTATAAGCGAAGTATTTCAGGCGTCTTGCAAAGGTGCATCACACCCGAAGAAGGAAGAATAATTCTGAAGGATGTACACGAAGGAATATGTGGCCACCACGCAAGTAGTCGAGCTATTGCGGCCAAAGTTTTTCGGGCAGGATTCTACTGGTTGACAGCAATCGAGGACGCCAAGGAAATAGTAAGAACTTGCGACGCGTGTCAAAGGTTTGCCGCAAAACCTCACTCTCCAGCAGCAGAGTTAGCACCAATACCATTGTCATGGCCTTTTGCTCAATGGGGACTTGATATGGTGGGCAAGTTACACAAATCTTGGCCGAGGAGGAAAGGAGTACATGTTAGTAGCTGTCGACAAATTTACAAAGTGGATAGAAGCGAAGCCGATAAATTCACCGGACGGAGCATCCGCGAGTAAAATTCGTAAAAGGCCTCGTCTTCAGATTTGGAGTGCCCCACAAGCATCGTCACAGTACAACGGCAGGTAACTTCACATCCCATGAATTCAAAGATTATTGCGAAGAGGTCGGTATCAAGCTGAACTTTGCGTCAGTTGCACATCCTCAAACCAATGGGCAAGTCGAGAAAGCCAATGGCATCATCTGCAATGGCATCAAGAAGCGCTTGTTAGGACCACTGGAAAAAGCTCGACATACCTGGCCAGAAGAACTACCAAGTGTGTTGTGGAGCATCCGAACAACACCAAACACAGCAACACAGGAAACTCCGTTTTTCCTGGTTCATGGAGCAGAGGCAGTACTACCAATCGAGATAGAGCACAACTCTCCACGTGTCGCTGAATATGATGAAGAAATGTCGAGAAGAGCGCTAGAAGACGACGTCGACGCACTTGATGAAGCTCGAGATGAAGTATTATCTCGGGTAACCAAATATCAACAGGACTTGAAGAATTACCACAGTCGACGTTTGCGGCCAAGATCTTTTCAGGTGGGAGACCTAGTTCTTCGGCTCACGCAAAAAAGTCATGAAAAACTCGAGTCACCATGGCTTGGCCCTTACATTGTCACGGAAGTAATCGGAGGAGGAGCATACAGGATAAAGGACAAGAAGACAGGGGTGGAGGAGCCAAACCCCTGGAACGTGGCGCAACTTAGGCGGTTCTACGCCTAGAGTCGAAATATAGTCCTTGTAAAACTTCAATGTACTGAAACGCCCGCGAGTTTTCAGACGCACTCTTTTCCTTTTTCGGGGCATCGAGTGGGGCCGGAGAAGGTTTTTAATGAGGCGGGCTCGCGGCGCTGCAATATAATAAAGATAGTGTCAATATAACTTTCTCTCCATCGACATACTCAAAGCATTCGTTCCGACGAATTTCAATATAGTTCATCGAAAAAAAAAACCTTGCCTTGGTATTAAAATACCTCGTAAGTCAATGAAAATACAAAATAGTACTCAATAAAGAAGCTCGGGGGCTTCTATTTGCCATAAATACATAGATGCCTTGGTTCACAACCTCGCAATATACAAATATAGTACAGAGTCACCGAAACACTCGGGGGCTAGACAAACATAGAAATATAATGATTGCTTCACAATATAATCATAATCATGGGTTACAAAGAAGAATTATCTACAAGAGAAATATAATTATCCTTGATTCAATATGTCGTCAAGGGTAACTCTGTCTTCTTCAGGAGCAGCGCCAAGAAAATCAGCATAATGACCGTCTGCAAAAAAGTCGGCATCCATCCGAAGAAGGTCTTCAATCATTTCTTCGGCTATTGGCTCTACCTTCATGTTAATACGATCGATACCAACTCTTCGGCGCCGTACCTTCTCGTGAACTCTCGCAACAACGTGGGTCAAGTCAAGCTTTGAATGGCAGATCTGAAGATTGATAAGGGCAAATCGGGCGCCAGCTACTAGTTGGGCTCTGACAAAGTCATGGATCCTGTGGGCATCTTTAAATTTCTCCATCAACTCGGGAAGAGTTTTGGGTTGAACGTTCCGAGGAAACATGGAGTTATAAACCATAGACAGGGTCTTGGTACAGAAGTCAAGGAAGTCGCGAGTTTGAATGGCGCGATCCTGAAATCTGACAATCTGGCGAGTCCTTTCTGGGGTAGCCCAAAACAGAGAACCATGGGCAAGGGAAAGATTAACAAGGAGGTTTGTCCTAGTATTTACCCTCTCTTCTTCGGCAACAGCGTCAGTAAAGGAACCTATTAAAAACAATAGAGCAGAAAACTTTAAGAGACGCAGTATGAAGATGGTAGATATCAGAGGATGAAACAAGCATACCCGACATATCCGCACTGGCTTCAGTCAGTATCTCGAGCATGAAATTTTCTCGGGTAGTCGCTTTCTCAGCTTCAGAGGCAGCAACTTCCTTAGCAGCCACGGCCTCGCGAGCTTGTTGAAGTGCAATTTTTTCAGCTTCAGATGACTTACGAGATTGCTCCATCATCACAAGTGTTTGCTTCTTCGCATACTGAAGTTGCTGCCGAAGCTCATCCAGTTCTTGCGACAAGGCATCGTCGACAGGTGAAGTATCAGCAAAAGCTTTCCTCGCGCGAGATGAAGAATTCGAAACATTGGAAGGAGCGGAAGTTGGAGTATAGTTATCAAATATCAACTGAAATTTAAATAGGACAACATCAAACAACAAGCAAAGATAGAAGTTTTCATTAATCTCTTGGAATAATTACAAGGGCATTACAGTGGAGCTAAGGAAGTACATGTCGCCAAATGACTACTTTGGCGACAAGATCAAAAGAAACAGAAAGAAAAACAGAGGCATGCAACTAGACCTCCGGCCTTGACGAGCTAGGAGTCGACGCTGGCTTAATCCCGAGATAGGCCAAGATCTTCTTTGTGTTGGGCTTGGCTGCCTTAATCAGCGACTTCCACCTTGATTGTTCTATCTGCTCGGTGTCGCCAACTTTCATCCAGTCAATAGTCTGTCGACTGTCAGCAACCAATGCGACAGTGTTCTCAACGGCAACCTTCATATTCTCTTGGCGCATTTTCAGTCCAAGGTCTTCCGACGTGTTGAACATCTTGGCAAGGTTAAGGAAAGTCGCGGGTTCTTCTTTCTTCGGGAAGAAGTAAGGGAACAACGCCGACAATCCTGCACTAGCATTTGCCACGCCTTCACGAATTTCGCGCCCATGAAACTCCAGAAGAGAAAGTGCGTCAAGGAGAGGGTCGTTGACGGGATTATCCAGATCAAAATCCTGGTTTGTTTGGGCTGCCACACGAGATAAAACATTAGTCAAAAACCAAGAAACAGGAAGTACAATAAAATAGAAGGGATTGATAATATTACTCAGAGTACGTCGACTTTGCGACTTCAGACGCTTGAGGATCCCTTGCTCACGAGCAGCTTGCGCAGCTTTGTGCTCATCTAAGGCAGCTGTAGCATCCTCAAGTTTTTTCTGCAATTCCTCGACACCAGTGGCTTTCGCTTTGGCTTCATCAGCTTCGGCCTTGGCTTTGCTAGCAGCGAGGTCGGCTTTCTTGCGAGCCGCCTCACTTTGCTCAAGTTTTCGAGCAAGTGCGTCGGCGCGTTCGTTGGCCTCTGCAAGTTTCTCTGTCGAGATATGGAAAAGAGAGCGAAGAAAGATCAAAAATCGCGACAAGCAACAGGAGTAAAAAATCAAGGAAAAACAGCAAGTATAAAAGTCGTTACCTTCGGCTCTATTAGCATATTCACGGTACCCAATAAATTGGGAACCGATGCGGAGAAGATCCTTGATCATAGGCTGTTCAAACGTGAACACAGCAAGAGAAACATCGGCATGAAAAAGAGAAAAGGTGTGGAAAAACAAAATAAGGAAAATATAGATGTCGACAAGCTTACATCATCTAGGAGCAGAGTCGATGAACTGCCCGATTGAGGGGCAGGTTCAGCAATCTTTTCAACCCTTGTCCTTTTTGGTGAAGGAGCAAGGGGGCTTGATGGTGGAGTAGTGGTGACGACGTTTTGTTGAGGAGGCGACGTTTCTTCTCCTTCAACTAGCGTGTCTGAGGCAAGTACAGTACGTGACGTGCTTGTCCGAGGAGCCACGTCAGTAACTGGTACTTCTTCCTCCTCATCACTGTTGATAAAAAACTCGGCAGCATAAAAAGCACGGCAAGATAAATATCTCGAGTACGAAAATAGGAAGAAATAAAGACGACTTACGAGCTGACGAGGGATTCAATATAAGGATCATAAGCTGCCTTCGGATGAGAAGGAACAACTTCTTCAGCCTTAGAGGTGCCAGAATCCTCGGCATCAGTCCTTTTCCTTTTGTTCCTTGGAGAAACAGCAGGAGGAAGGGATTGCGTCGATTCACTGGCCTCAGACTCAACTTCTTTTTCATGAGAAGCCGCAGATTTGTGAGAACCCGCGACTTCACTTTCGGGAATAGAAGAACCTTGAGTATCTTCGGCAACGATGGCTCTGTTCTTCGACTTCTCCACCCTCGGGAAGAGGAGGAAGGGAAGTCATAGTAGGATGGTTCTAGTAAAAATAGAGACCAAAGGAAAATTAAAGAGATGACAATACAATGAGATGCGAGAGAAAGTGCGGAACAAGATAAAAATTCGGGAAGACAAAATACCTCGGGAGTGGATTGGCGAGCTGTATGGTTCCACGCGACAAGAGGAAGGAACTCGGGTCCTTGCCCGGGCGAGAAAGTCTTCGAACCAACTTCTCCCAGTCCTTGGTGGAAAGATCACCGGAGATTCCGTTGGCGTCATTTTTACCGAAGTATGTCCGGAGGGGATTTTTGCGAGCCTCGAAGAGGCTGCACTCTAATCCTAAGGAAATAGGCAGTGATTTGAACACCAGACAGCTCTTTGCCTCGAGTATTTTGAAGCTGGTGAATACGAGACATGAGCGCCTCTGTCGCCTTTTTCTCTTCTTCGGAAGCTTCAGCGTCCCAGGAACGGCGGCGCTGTATTTTGGCACTCCCGTCGAAAGGTTCTATGTTATGTTCTACAGAGTTGGCACTTTCTTCATGAATGTAGAGCCATCTTTTGCGCCATCCTTGGACAGAATCAGGAAACTTGACGTCGAAATAATCGACATCAGTACGAACACGAGATAACAACGCCACCTATGTTATAAGTGACGTTGTGGGAGCCATTGCGGCGGAGGCGAGAAAATGCGTTTCCACAGAGCCCAATTGGGAGGGATTCCGAGGAAGCATTCGCGAGAGCGTGATGAAAATAGAAATGTGAAGGATGGAATTAGGGGTCAACCGGTGCAGTTGAATCCCATAAACGAAAAGAAGGCCGCGGAGGAAATCGTGGATTGGGGTCGAAAGGCCGCGGATCAAGTGATCAACAAAACTAACCCGGTACTCCATTGGAGGCTTGGGGTAGCTTTCTTCGCTGGGAAAGCGGATGGCGTCCTCCTTCTTCATGAGGCCAAGCCTCTTCAGCGTGTTGACGTCTTGGTTGGAGATTTTGGATCTCTCCCACTCAAGATCCTCGGCGGCCATCTTGGATTCCGGAGTGCTGTGGCGAGTCAGACGCGTGCGCGGTGGCATCAACGGCAATGGGCAAAGCAATGTATGAGCGTGCGGAAGATCAGAGAGAGTTGGGCGCAGGGGAAGTTTTGCGAAGAGGAACAGGTGAGCGGCGCAAGCGAGGGGATGAACGGAGGTTGAAGAAAGGTTTATATAAGAATCGGGTGAAGCAGTGTGCCGTTGGATGAAGAAATCGTGTGGTGAGAATAGATCTTCTAGATACAAGGGCAAAAAAGTATTTTTACTGAGATAGGCGTTACCGTACGTGCGCCAGAAAAAGCGGAGGACGTGTGTCCCCCACTTGCACGACGTGTCAACGTGGTGGAAGCAATGGACCCACAGGGCAGAAAAATCACGACTATTCGAGAAGGATGAAGTAAAATTGATTAAGGGAAGCATGTCGACAAGAAAAATAAAAGAAGATTGGCGACAGGAAGAATTATTCAATACTTCGGGAGCTTTTGATCAAAAAACAAGTTTTTGCCCAAATGCTCGGGGGCTACTTCGACAAAAAGTAAAATTTCGACTATGGCAATATAGAAATTGCGGGAGCCTACAACCAAGCACAAGTTCTTGGCTGTAGCCTCGGGGGCTACTCCCATCGGGAGCGCTGTTCGCGCACCCGAGAGATAAAAAAAGAAGAAGAAAGAGATCATATTGGGAAGTAATGACAATATAGCGACAAGGTGGACTAAAATGTTGAGCCTACAACCAAGCACAAGTTCTTGGTTGTAGCCTCGGGGGCTACTCCCATCGGGAACGCTGTTCGCGTGCCCGATGAAATTATCAAATGAAAAATAGAAAAGAGAGTATATTTCGAGTTATAATTAACTCTACATATACTCCCATCGGGAGAGCAATATAAGTCATATTTGACTCGATAAAATGTGCCATTCCAACAGCCGGAAAAGCACTCGACAATATATTCTCAGAACGCCGAAGTTGCGATCAATTTCTGAATGCCGCAAAATTGCGAAGGTAAGACCCCACGATCCGTTCGCTGGGCGTGGCATCGCCAAAGACTGCGCTCTGCTACTTTTATCCGTATCAACGGATACGAAGAAAAATCCTAACGGACGCGTTAGGTACTCGATAAATTTGACCGGGACTCGACGGAATGGTAAGACCTTAAGCGGCACCTGTCGAAGTTTACACCGAGTATCCCGAGATCATGTCCAGGGACGTGATTTTGAAGTAGGTTTTTGCGGATTGCCACTAGAGCGGTTAACTAGTACCTGATCCGTCAGATGAACTAGCCCCAACTACCAGTATCCCTGTACAATATAGAATTTTATGTGAAGAAATATAAAAAAGTTAAAGCTTTCGAGTAAAAATAAACAGTGGAGATTTTCCCTGACTCTACGATTCAAGCAAAATCTCGGGGGCTACTGACATAGGCATCCCAAATGGGCCTGCCGAATATAGTACCCGGGGTTTACTGAAGGCCCACTACCCGAAGAATAAGAAGATTCGGGAGCCCAAGATATATCAAGGAAAGTTAGAGTTGTAATAGGGAGTGTTATTTGTAATCTGGCGGGATGAGTTAGAAACCGTCCCGGACTCTGTAACTTGTATAGCACGAATCCCTCGGCTCCACCTCCTATATAAAGGGGGAGTCGAGGGACGAAGAATAAATCGAATCATTGTCCGCAAACCCTAGTTTTCATAATCGTCGAGTACTTTTCGGCTGAAACCTTCGAGATCTACTTACCCTCTACTTCCAACTAAACCCTAGCCTACAATCCATAGGCATTGACAAGTCGATACCTTGTCAGACGCCTCCGCCCGAAGCGCGAACAGGACACCTCCGGCGAGCGGAAGCGCAAGCCGGCGAAGGTGAAGGTGGAGGAGGCCGAGAGCGCTGAGGACGCGGCCATCCTCGAGGCCGTCATCGCGAGGTCCCTCCAGGACCACGTCCCCGCTCAGAACGCCATGCCGCTCGACCAGGCCTGCGCCTGGTCGAGGGAGCAGTGGGAGAAGGAGGAGGCGGAGCGGCAGGCGAGGCTCCTCCAGGACGTCGCCCGCTACCGCCGGCCTGCGACTCCTTGATACGTCTCAAACGTATCTAAAATGTTCCATGATACTTTTATGATGATACTCACATGTTTTATACACATTATATGTCATTATTATGCATTTTCCGGCACTAACCTATTGACAAGATGCCGAAGAGCCAGTTGTTGTTTTCTGCTGTTTTTGGTTTCAGAAATCCTACAAAGGAAATATTCTCGGAATTGGACGAAATCAACGCCCAGGGTCTTATTTTTCCACGAAGCTTCCAGAAGACCGAAAGGATTACGAAGTGGGGCGACGAGGCGCCGCCACGCTAGGGCCGCGCGACCAGGGCTGGGCCCGCGCCGCCCTGTTGTGTGGGGCCCTCGTGTCGCCCCTAAACCTACCCTTCCGCCTACTTAAAGCCTTCGTCGCGAAACCCCCAGTACCGAGAGCCACGATACGGAAAACCTTCCAGAGACGTCGCCGCCGCCAATCCCATCTCGGGGGATTCGGGAGATCGCCTCGGCACCTCGCCGGAGAGGGGAATCATCTCCCGGAGGTCTCTTCATCGCCATGATCGCCTCCGGATCGATGTGTGAGTAGTTCACCCCTGGACTATGGGTCCATAGCAGTAGCTAGATGGTTGTCTTCTCCTCATTGTGCTATCATGTTAGATCTTGTGAGCTGCCTATCATGATCAAGATCATCTATTTGTAATGCTATATGTTGTGTTTGTTGGGATCCGATGAATATTGAATACTATGTCAAGTTGATTATCAATCTATCATATATATGTTGTTTATGTTCTTGCATGCTCTCCGTTGCTAGTAGAGGCTCCGGCCAAGTTGATACTTGTAACTCCAAGAGGGAGTATTTATGCTCGGTAGTGGGTTCATGCCTCCATTGAATGCGGGACGAGTGACAGAAAGTTCTAAGGTTGTGGATGTGCTATTGCCACTAGGGATAAAACATCGATGCTTTGTCTAAGGATATTTGTGTTGATTACATTACGCACCATACTTAATGCAATTGTCTGTTGTTTGCAACTTAATACTGGAAGGGGTCGGATGATAACCTGAAAGTGAACTTTTTAGGCATAGATGCATGCTGGATAGCGGTCTATGTACTTTGTCGTAATGCCCTGATTAAATCTCATAGTACTCATCATGATATATGTATGTGCATTATTATGCCTTCTTTATTTGTCAATTGCCCAACTGTAATTTGTTCACCCAACATGCTATTTATCTTATGGGAGAGACACCACTAGTGAACTGTGGACCCCGGTCCATTCTTTACATCTGAAATACAACCTACTGCAATTGTTCTTTACTGTTCTTCGTAAACAAACATCATCATCCACACTATACATCTAATCCTTTGTTTACAGCAAGCCGGTGAGATTGGCAACCTCACTGTTACGTTGGGGCAAAGTACTTTGATTGTGTTGTGCAGGTTCCACGTTGGCGCCGGAATCCCTGGTGTTGCGCCGCACTACACTCCGTCACCAACAACCTTCACGTGATCCTTGACTCCTACTGGTTCGATAACCTTGGTTTTTTACGGAGGGAAAATTTGCTACTGTATGCATCACACCTTCCTCTTGGGGTTCCCAACGGACGTGCGTTAACTGCACACATCAAGCTTTTTTTCTGGCGCCGTTGCCGGGGAGATCAAGACACGCTGCAAGGGGAGTCTCCCACTTTCAATCTCTTTACTTTGTTTTTGTCTTGCTTTATTTTATTTACTGCTTTGTTTGCTCTTTATATCAAAAACACAAAAAAATTAGTTGCTAGCTTTACTTTATTTACTGTCTTGATCTCCATATTAAAAACACAAAAAAAATTAGTTACTTGCATTTACTTTATTTAGTTTGCTTTATTTACTACTGCTAAAATGGGTATTGTTGAGAATACTAAGTTGTGTGACTTCACTAGCACAAATAATAATGATTTCCTATGCACACCTATTGCTCCACCTGCTACTACAGCAGAATTTTTGAAATTAAACCTGCTTTACTAAATCTTGTTACGAGAGAGCAATTTTCTGGTGTTAGTTCTGATGATGCTGCTGCCCACCTTAATAATTTTGTTGATCTTTGTGAAATGCAAAAGTATAAGGATGTAGATGGTGATATTATAAAATTGAAATTGTTTCCTTTCTCCTTTAGAGGAAGAGCTAAAGATTGGTTGCTATCTTTGCCTAAGAATAGTATTGATTCATGGACTAAATGTAAGGATGCTTTTATTGGTAGATATTATCCTCCCGCTAAAATTATATCTTTGAGAAGTAACATAATGAATTTTAAGCAATTAGATAATGAACATGTTGCTCAAGCATGGGAGAGAATGAAATCTTTGGTGAAGAATTGCCCAACCCATGGACTAACTACTTGGATGATCATCCAAACCTTCCATGCAGGATTAATTTTTTCTTCACGGAACCTATTGGATTCAGCTGCTGGAGGTGCCTTTATGTCCATTACTTTGGGGGCGGCAACAAAGCTTCTTGATGATATGATGATAAATTACTCTGAATGGCACACGAAAAGAGCTCCACAAGGTAAGAAGGTAAATTCTGTTGAAGAAACCGCCTCCTTGAGTGATAAGATTGATGTGATTATGTCTATGCTTGTGAATGGTAGATCTAATGTTGATCCTAATAATGTTCCTTTAGCATCATTGGTTGCCCAAGAAGAACATGTTGATGTGAACTTCATTAAAAGTAATAATTTCAACAACAATGCTTATAGGAATAATTCTGGTAACAACTATAGGCCATATCCTTCTAATAATAGTAATGGTTATGGTAATTCTTATGGGAATTCTTACAACAATAATAGGAATGCACCCTCTGGTCTTGAAGCCATGCTTAAAGAATTTATTAGTACACAAACTCGCTTTTAACAAATCTGTTGAGGAAAAGCTTGATAAAATTGATATTCTTGCTTCTAAGGTTGATAGACTTGCCTCTGATGTTGATCTTTTAAAATTGAAAGTTATGCCTAATAAGGATAATGATAATAAGATTGTTACTACAGCAAACGCCATCTAAGTTCGAATTAATGAGAATATTAGATTGATGGCTGAATTGCATGCTAGGTGGGAAAGAGAAGAAAACGAAAAACTTGCTAAAGAGAATAATGTAGCTAAAGTTTGGACTATTACCACCACTAGTAATTTTGATGCTTCACATGTTGCTACACCTCCTACTATCAATGGTAAAATAATTGGTATTGGCAATGTTTCTACTCCTAGTGCAAAGCGTGCAAAATTGCCTGAAACTGCTAAAACTGCTGAAACTGCTTGTGATAAAACTGCTGAAATTTTTCAAAATATTGGGGACAATGATCCCATTGCTATAGGTCATAATGGTTTAGATTTTTATAATTGTCACATCTCTGAAGTTATAAAGTTCTTACAAAAACTTGCTAAAAGTCCCAATGCTAGTGCTATAAATTTGGCCTTTACAAAACATATTACAAATGCTCTCATAAAAGCTAGAGAAGAGAAACTAAAACTTGAAACTTCTATTCCTAGGAAGTTAGAAGATGGTTGGGAGCCCATCATTAAGATGAGGGTCAATGATTTTGATTGTAATGCTTTATGTGATCTTGGTGCAAGTATTTCTGTTATGCCTAAGAAAATCTATGATATGCTTGACTTGCCACCATTGAAAATTTGTTATTTGGATGTTAATCTCGCTGATAATGCTATAAAGAAACCTTTAGGGAGGATTGATAATGTTCATATTATGGTTAACAATAACCTTGTCCCCGTTGATTTTGTTGTATTGGATATTGAATGCAATGCATCTTGTCCCATTATATTGGGAAGACCTTTTCTTCGAACTGTTGGTGCTACCATTGATATGAAGGAAGGTAATATTAAATATCAATTTCCTCTCAAGAAAGGTATGGAACACTTCCCTAGAAAAAGAATGAAGTTACCTTATGATTCTATTATTAGAACAGATTATGATGTTGATGCTTCGTCTCTTGACAATACTTGATTCACACTTTCTGCGCCTAGCAGAAAGGCGTTAAAGAAAAGCGCTTATGGGAGACAACCCATTATTTTACTTCTACACTTTTGTTTTATATTTGAGTCTTGGAAGTTGTTATTACTGTAGCAACCTCTCCTTATCTTTATTTTATTGCATTGTTGTGCCAAGTAAAGTCTTTGATAGTAAAGTCAATACTAGATTTGGATTACTGCGCAGAAACAGATTTCTTACTGTCACGAATTTGAGTAGAATTCTCTGTAGGTAACTCAGAAAAATCTGCCAAATTACGTGCGTGATCCTCAGATATGTACGCAAATTTCATTCAATTTGAGCATTTTCATCTGATCAAGTTAAGTGCCCCAGAAAAATTCGTCTTTACGGACTGTTCTGTTTTGACAGATTCTGCCTTTTATTTCGCATTGCCTGTTTTGCTATGTTTGATGGATTTCTTTGTTCCATTAACTTTCATTAGTTTTGTGCAATGTCCAGAAGTGTTAAGAATGATTATGTCACCTCTGAATATATGAATTTTTAATTATGCACTAACCCTCTAATGAGTTTGTTTTGAGTTTGGTGTGGAGGAAGTTTTCAAGGGTCAAGAGAGGAGGATGATACAATATGATCAAGAAGAGTGAAAAGTCTAAGCTTGGAGATGCCCCGTGGTTCATCCCTGCATATTTCAAGAAGACTCAAGCATCTAAGCTTGGGGATGCCCAAGGCATCCCCTTCTTCATCGACAACTTATCAGGTCACCTCTAGTGAAACTATATTTTTATTCAGTCACATCTTATGTGCTTTACTTGGAGCGTCTGTTTGTTTTTATTTTTGTTTTTGTTTGAATAAAATCGGATCCTAGCATTCTTTGTGTGGGAGAGAGACACGCTCTGCTGTTGCATATGAACACATGTGTTCTTAGTGCTACTCTTAATGTTCATGGCGAAGGTTAAAACTGCTTCGTTCATCGTTATATGGTTGGAAACGGAAAATGCTTCATGTGGTAATTGGTATAATGTCTTGAATAATTTGATACTTGGCAATTGTTGTGCTCATATAGACCATGTTTAAGCTCTCTTGCATCATGTACTTTGCACCTATTAATGAAGAACTACATAGAGCTTGTTAAAATTTGGTTTGCATGATTGGTCTCTAGAGTACCATACCTACCTACTACATGGTATTTCTCTGCCATTCCAAAGTACATTACTTGAGTGCTACCTTTAAAATTCTATTCTTTGTCTCCGCAATATATAGCTCATGGGAAAATAGCCTTAAAAACTATTATGGTGAAGAATATGTACTTATATGTCTTATTTCTTAATAAGTTGCTTGTTGAGCGGTAACCATGTTTCTGGGGACGCCATCAACTTTTACCTTTGTTGAATATCATGTGAGTTGCTATGCATGTTCGTCTTGTCTGAAGTAAGGGCGATTTTCATGATCAAATGGTTTGAGTATGCATATTGTTAGAGAAGAACATTGGTCCGCTAACTAAAGCCATGAATCATGGTGGAAGTTTCAGTTTGGACACAAATCCTCAATCTCTTATGAGAATATTACCTGTTGTTGAATGCTTAAGCATTAAAAGAGGAGTCCATTATCTGTTGTCTATGTTGTCCCGGTATGGATGTCTAAGTTGAGAATAATCAAAAGCGAGAAATCCAATGCGAACTTTCTCCTTAGACCTTTGTACAGGCGGCATAGAGGTACCCCTTTGTGACACTTGGTTGAAACATATGCTATGCAATGATAATCCGTGTTAATCCAAGCTAATTAGGACAAGGTGCGAGAACTATTGGTATACTATGCATGAGGCTTGCAACTTATAGGATATCTTATACATAACACATATGATTTATTACTACCGTTGATAAAATTGTTTCTATGTTTTCAAAATGAAAAGCTCTAGCACAAAAATAGTAATCCATGCTTCCCTCTGCGAAGGGCCATTCTTCTACTTTATGTTGAGTCAGTTTACCTACTTCCTTCTATCTTAGAAGCGAACACTTGTGTCAACTGTGTGCATTGATTCTTACATGTCTACCTATTGCACTTGTCATATTACTTTGTGTTGACAATTATCCATGAGATATACATGTTGAAGTTGAAAGCAACCGCTGAAACTTATATCTTCTTTTGTGTTGCTTCAAAACTTTCTACTAAGAATTTATTGCTTTATGAGTAACTCTTATGCAAGTCTTATTGATGCTTGTCTTGAAAGTATTATTCATGAAAAGTCTTTGCTATATGATTCAGTTGTTTACTCATAGTCTTCACCATTGCTTCGAATCGCTGCATTCATCTCATATGCTTCACAATAGCATTGATCAAGATTATGATAGCATGTCACTTCAGAAATTATCCTTGTTATCGTTTACCTACTCGAAGGCGAGTAGGAACTAAGCTTGGGGATGCTTGATACGTCTCAAACGTATCTATAAATTCTTATGTTCCATGCTACTTTTATGATGATACTCACATGTTTTATACACATTATATGTCATTATTATGCATTTTCCGGCACTAACCTATTGACGAGATGCCGAAGAGCCAGTTGCTGTTTTTGGTTTCAGAAATCCTACAAAGGAAATATTCTCGGAATTGGACGAAATCAACGCCCAGGGTCTTATTTTTCCACGAAGCTTCCAGAAGACCGAAAGGATTACGAAGTGGGGCGACGAGGCGCCGCTGATACGCGTACAACACGCGTCCGTTGGGAACCCCAAGAGGAAGGTGTGATGCGTACAGCGGCAAGTTTTCCCTCAGTATGAAACCAAGGTTTATCGAACCAGTAGGAGCCAAGAAGCACGTTGAAGGTTGATGGCGGCGGGATGTAGTGCGGCGCAACACCGGGATTCCGGCGCCAACGTGGAACCTGCACAACACAACCAAAGTACTTTGCCCCAACGAAACAGTGAGGTTGTCAATCTCACCGGCTTGCTGTAACAAAGGATTAGATGTATAGTGTGGATGATGATTGTTTGCGGAAAAACGAGTAGAACAGTATTGCGATAGATTGTATTTCAGTATAGAGAATTGGACCGGGGTCCACAGTTCACTAGAGGTGTCTCTCCCATAAGATAAACTGCATGTTGGGTGAACAAATTACAGTTGGGCAATTGACAAATAAAGAGGGCATGACCATGCACGTACATATTATGATGAGTATTGTGAGATTTAATTGGGCATTACGACAAAGTACATAGACCGCTATCCGAGCATGCATCTATGCCTAAAAAGTCCACCTTCAGGTTATCATCCGAACCCCCTCCAGTATTAAGTTGCTAACAACAGACAATTGCATTAAGTATTGCGCGTAATGTAATCAGTGACTATATCCTCGAACATAGCACTAATGTTTTATCCCTAGTGGCAACAGCACATCCATAATCTTAGAGATTTCTGTCACTTCCCCGCATTCACGGAGACATGAACCCACTATCGAGCATAAATACTCCCTCTTGGAGTTACAAGCATCTACTTGGCCGGAGCATCTACTAGTAACGGAGAGCATGCAAGATCATAAACAACACATAGACATAACTTTGATAATCAACATAACAAGTATTCTCTATTCATCGGATCCCAACAAACGCAACATATAGAATTACAGATAGATGATCTTGATCATGTTAGGCAGCTCACAAGATCCGAAAATTAAGCACAATGGGGAGAAGACAACCATCTAGCTACTGCTATGGACCCATAGTCCAGGGGTGAACTACTCACACATCACTCCGGAGGCGACCATGGCGGCGTAGAGTCCTCCGGGAGATGATTCCCCTCTCCGGCAGGGTGCCGGAGGCGATCTCCTGAATCCCCCGAGATGGGATTGGCGGCGGCGGCGTCTCTGGAAGGTTTTCCGTATCGTGGCTCTCGGTGCTGGGGGTTTCGCGACGGAGGCTTTAAGTAGGCGGAAGGGCAGGTCGAGGAGGCGGCACGAGGGGCCCACACCACGGGGCCGCGCGACCAAGGCGAGGGCCGCGCCGCCTAGGGTGTGGCCACCTCGTGGCCCCACTTCGTCTCCTCTTCGGTCTTCCGGAAGCTTCGTGGCAAAATAGGACCCCGGGCGTTGATTTCGTCCAATTCCGAGAATATTTCGTTACTAGGATTTCTGAAACCAAAAACAGCAGAAAACAGAAGCGGCACTTCGGCATCTTGTTAATAGGTTAGTTCCAGAAAACGCACGAATATGACATAAAGTGTGCATAAAACATGTAGATATCATCAATAATATGGTATGGAACATAAGAAATTATCGATACGTCGGAGACGTATCAGCATCCCCAAGCTTAGTTCTGCTCGTCCCGAGCAGGTAAAACGATAACAAAGATAATTTCTGGAGTGACATGCCATCATAACCTTGATCATACTATTTGTAAAGCATATGTAGTGAATGCAGCGATCAAAACAATGTATATGACATGAGTAACCAAGTGAATCATATAGCAAAGACTTTTCATGAATAGTACTTCAAGACAAGCATCAATAAGTCTTGCATAAGAGTTAACTCATAAAGCAATAATTCAAAGTAGAGGTATTGAAGCAACAAAAAGGAAGATTAAGTTTCAGCGGTTGCTTTCAACTTGTAACATGTATATCTCATGGATATTGTCAACATAGAGTAATATAATAAGTGCAATATGCAAGTATGTAGGAATCAATGCACAGTTCACACAAGTGTTTGCTTCTTGAGGTGGAGAGAAATAGGTGAACTGACTCAACAATGAAAGTAAAAGAATGGTCCTCCATAGAGGAAAATCATCGATTGCTATATTTGTGCTGGAGCTTTGATTTTGAAAACATGAAACAATTTTGTCAACGGTAGTAATAAAGCATATGTATCATGTAAATTATATCTTACAAGTTGCAAGCCTCATGCATAGTATACTAATAGTGCCCGCACCTTGTCCTAATTAGCTTGGACTACCGGATCATCACAATGCACATGTTTTAAACAAGTGTCACAAAGGGGTACCTCTATGCCGCCTATACAAAGGTCTAAGGAGAAAGCTCGCATTGGATTTCTCGCTATTGATTATTCTCAACTTAGACATCCATACCGGGACAACATAGACAACAGATAATGGACTCCTCTTTTATGCATAAGCATGTAACAACAATTAATAATTTTTTCATATGAGATTGAGGATATATGTCCAAAACTGAAACTTCCACCATGGATCATGGCTTTAGTTAGCGGCCCAATGTTCTTCTCTAACAATATGCATGCTTAACCATAAGGTGGTAGATCTCTCTTACTTCATACAAGACGAACATGCATAGCAACTCACATGAAATTCAACAAAGAGTAGTTGATGGCGTCCCCAGTGAACATGGTTATCGCACAACAAGCAACTTAATAAGAGATAAAGTGCATAAGTACATATTCAATACCACAATAGTTTTTAAGCTATTTGTCCCATGAGCTATATATTGCAAAGGTGAATGATGGAATTTTAAAGGTAGCACTCAAGCAATTTACTTTGGAATGACGGAGAAATACCATGTAGTAGGTAGGTATGGTGGACACAAATGGCATAGTGGTTGGCTCAAGTATTTTGGATGCATGAGAGGTAATCCCTCTCGATACAAGGTTTAGGCTAGCAAGGCTTATTTGAAACAAACAGAAGGATGAACCGGTGCAGCAAAACTCACATAAAAGATATATTGTAAACATTATAAGACTCTACACCGTCTTCCTTGTTGTTCAAACTCAATACTAGAAATTATCTAGACCTTAGAGAGACCAAATATGCAAACCAAATTTTAGCATGCTCTATGTATTTCTTCATTAATGGGTGCAAAGCATATGATGCAAGAGCTTAAACATGAGCACAACAATTGCCAAGTATCACATTATCCAAGACATTATAGCAAATTACTACATGTATCATTTTCCAATTCCAACCATATAACAATTTAACGAAGAAGAAACTTCGCCATGAATACTATGAGTAGAGCCTAAGGACATACTTGTCCATATGCTATAGCGGAGCATGTCTCTCTCCCACAAAGTGAATGCTAGTATCCATTTTATTCAAACAAAACAAAAACAAAAACAAACCGACGCTCCAAGCAAAGCACATAAGATGTGATGGAATAAAAATATAGTTTCAGGGGAGGAACCTGATAATGTTGTCGATGAAGAAGGGGATGCCTTGGGCATCCCCAAGCTTAGACGCTTGAGTCTTCTTGATATATGCAGGGGTGAACCACCGGGGCATCCCCAAGCTTAGAGCTTTCACTCTCCTTGATCATGTTGTATCATCTCCCTCTCTTGATCCTTGAAAACTTCCTCCACACCAAACTTAGAACAACTCATTAGAGGGTTAGTGACAATAAAAATTAACATGTTCAGAGGTGACACAATCATTCTTAACACTTCTGGACATTGCATAAAGCTACTGGACATTAATGGATCAAAGAAATTCATCCAACATAGCAAAAGAGGCAATGCGAAATAAAAGGCAGAATCTGTCAAAACAGAACAGTTCGTATTGACGAATTTTATCGAGGCACCAGACTTGCTCAAATGAAAATGCTCAAATTGAATGAAAGTTGCGTACATATCTGAGGATCACTCACGTAAATTGGCATAATTTTCTGAGTTACCTACAGAGAAAACAGCCCAGATTCGTGACAGCAAAGAAATCTGTTTCTGCGCAGTAATCCAAATCTAGTATGAACTTTACTATCAACGACTTTACTTGGCACAACAAAACACTAAACTAAGATAAGGAGAGGTTGCTACAGTAGTAAACAACTTCCAAGACACAAAATAAAAACAAAGTACTGTAGTAAAAACCATGGGTTGTCTCCCATAAGCGCTTTTCTTAACGCCTTTCAGCTAGGCGCGGAAAGTGTGTATCAAGTATTATCAGGAGACGAAGTGTCAACATCATAATTTGTTCTAATAATAGAATCAAAAGGTAACTTCATTCTCTTTCTAGGGAAGTGTTCCATACCTTTCTTGAGAGGAAATTGATATTTTATATTACCTTCCTTCATATCAATGATAGCACCAACAAGTTCGAAGAAAAGGTCTTCCCAATATAATGGGACAAGATGCATTGCATTCAATATCCAAGACAACAAAATCAACGGGGACAAGGTTATTGTTAACGGTAATGCGAACATTATCAACTTTCCCCAAAGGTTTCTTTGTAGAATGATCAGCAAGATTAACATCCAAATAACAATTTTTCAAGCGGTGGCAAGTCAAGCATATTATAAATTTTCTTAGGCATAACAGAAATACTTGCACCAAGATCACATAAAGCATTACAATCAAAATATTTAACCTTCATCTTAATGATGGGCTCCCAACCATCCTCTAGCTTTCTAGGAATAGAGGCTTCGCGCTCTAGTTTCTCTTCACTAGCTTTTATGAGAGCATTTGTAATATGTTGCGTGAAAGCCAAATTTATAGCACTAGCATTAGGACTTTTAGCAAGTTTTTGCAAGAACTTTATAACTTCAGAGATGTGGCAATCATCAAAATTCAAACCATTATAATCTAAAGCAATGGGATCATCATCCCCAATGTTGAAAAAAATTTCAGCAGCTTTATCACAGGCAGTTTCAGCAGTTTTAGCAGTTTCAGGCAGTTTCTCGCGCTTTGCGTTAGGAGTGGAAACATTGCTAACACCAATTCTTTTATTATCATTAGTAGAAGGTGCAGCAACATGTGTAGCATTAGCATTACTAGTCGTGGTAATAGTCCAAACTTTAGCTACATTCTTCTCTTTAGCTAGTTTTTTATTTTCTTCTCTATCCCACCTAGCACGCAATTCGGCCATCAATCTTATATTCTCATTAATTCTAACTTGGATGGCATTTGCTGTAGTAACAATTTTATTTTCAATATCCCTATTAGGCATAACTTTCGATTTCAAAAGATCAACATCAGAGGCAAGACTATCAACTTTAGAAGCAAGTATATCAATTTTCCCAAGCTTTTCTTCAACGGATTTGTTAAAAGCAGTTTGTGTACTAATAAATTCTTTAAGCATAGCTTCAAGTCCAGGGGGTGTGTTCCTATTATTGTTGTAAGAATTCCCATAAGAATTACCATAGCCGTTGCCATTATTATAAGGATATGGCCTATAGTTGTTACTAGAATTGTTCCGATAAGCATTGTTGTTGAAATTATTATTTTTAATGAAGTTTACATCAACATGTTCTTCTTGGGCAACCAATGAAGCTAACGGAACATTATTAGGATCAACATTTGTCCTATCATTCACAAGCATAGACATAATAGCATCAATCTTATCACTCAAGGAAGAGGTTTCTTCGACAGAATTTACCTTCTTACCTTGTAGAGCTCTTTCCGTGTGCCATTCAGAGTAATTGATCATCATATTATCAAGAAGCTTTGTTGCTTCACCAAGAGTGATGGACATAAAGGTACCTCCAGCAGCCGAATCCAATAAATTCCGCGAAGAAAAATTTAGTCCTGCATAGAAGGTTTGGATGATCATCCAAGTAGTCAGTCCATGTGTTGGGCAATTTTTAACCAGAGATTTCATTCTTTCCCATGCTTGTGCAACATGTTCAGTATCTAATTGTTTAAAATTCATTATGCTACTTCTCAAAGATATAATTTTAGCAGGGGATAATATCTACCAATAAAAGCATCCTTGCATTTAGTCCATGAATCAATACTATTCTTAGGCAGAGATAGCAACCAATCTTTAGCTCTTCCTCTTAATGAGAAAGGGAACAATTTTAATTTTATAATGTCACCATCTACATCTTTATATTTTTGCATTTCACACAATTCAACAAAATTATTAAGATGGGCAGCAGCATCATCGGAACTAACACCAGAAAATTGCTCTCGCATAACAAGATTCAGTAAAGCAGGTTTAATTTCAAAGAATTCTGCTGTAGTAGCAGGTGGAGCAATAGGTGTGCATAAGAAATCATTATTATTTGTGGTTGTGAAGTCACACAACTTAGTATTTTCAGGGGTAGCCATTTTAGCAACGAGTAAATAAAGCAAACTAGATAAAGTAAATGCAAGTAACTAATTTTTTTTTGTGTTTTTGATATAGCAAACAAGATAGCAAATAAAGTAAAACTAGCAACTAATTTTTTTGTATTTTGTTTTAGTGCAGCAAACAAAGTAGTAAATAAAACTAAGCAAGACAAAAACAAAGTAAAGAGATTGGGAAGTGGAGACTCCCCTTGCAGCGTGTCTTGATCTCCCCGGCAACGGCGCCAGAAAAAGAGCTTGATACGCGTACAGCATGCGTCCGTTGGGAACCCCAAGAGGAAGGTGTGATGCGTACAGCGGCAAGTTTTCCCTCAGTATGAAACCAAGGTTTATCGAACCAGTAGGAGCCAAGAAGCACGTTGAAGGTTGATGGCGGCGGGATGTAGTGCGGCGCAACACCAGGGATTCCGGCGCCAACGTGGAACCCGCACAACACAACCAAAGTACTTTGCCCCAACGAAACAGTGAGGTTGTCAATCTCACCGGCTTGCTGTAACAAAGGATTAGATGTATAGTGTGGATGATGATTGTTTGCAGAAAAACAGTAGAACAGTATTGCAGTAGATTGTATTTCAGTATAGAGAATTGGACCGGGGTCCACAGTTCACTAGAGGTGTCTCTCCCATAAGATAAACAGCATGTTGGGTGAACAAATTACAGTTGGGCAATTGACAAATAAAGAAGGCATGACCATGCACATACATATTATGATGAGTATTGTGAGATTTAATTGGGCATTACGACAAAGTACATAGACCGCTATCCAGCATGCATCTATGCCTAAAAAGTCCACCTTCAGAGTTATCATCCGAACCCCTCCGGTATTAAGTTGCTAACAACGAGACAATTGCATTAAGTATTGCGCGTAATGTAATCGGTGACTATATCCTCGAACATAGCACTAATGTTTTATCCCTAGTGGCAACAGCACATCCATAATCTTAGAGATTTCGTCACTTCCCTGCATTCACGGAGACATGAACCCACTATCGAGCATAAATACTCCCTCTTGGAGTTACAAGCATCTACTTGGCCGGAGCATCTACTAGTAACGGAGAGCATGCAAGATCATAAACAACACATAGACATAACTTTGATAATCAACATAACAAGTATTCTCTATTCATCGGATCCCAACAAACGCAACATATAGAATTACAGATAGATGATCTTGATCATGTTAGGCAGCTCACAAGATCCGACAATTAAGCACAATGGGGAGAAGACAACCATCTAGCTACTGCTATGGACCCATAGTCCAGGGGTGAACTACTCACACATCACTCCGGAGGCGACCATGGCGGCGTAGAGTCCTCCGGGAGATGATTCCCCTCTCCGGCGGGGTGCCGGAGGCGATCTCCTGAATCCCCCGAGATGGGATTGGCGGCGGCGGCGTCTCCGGAAGGTTTTCCGTATCGTGGCTCTCGGTACGGGGGTTTCGCGACGGAGGCTTTAAGTAGGCGGAAGGGCAGGTCAGGAGGCGGCACGAGGGGCCCACACCACAGGGCCGCGCGACCAAGGCAGGGGCCGCGCCGCCCTAGGGTGTGGCCACCTCGTGGCCCCACTTCGTCTCCTCTTCGGTCTTCTGGAAGTTTCGTGGCAAAATAGGACCCTGGGCGTTGATTTCGTCCAATTCCGAGAATATTTCGTTACTAGGATTTTTGAAACCAAAAACAGCAGAAAACAGCAACTGACACTTCGGCATCTTGTCAAAAGGTTAGTTCCAGAAAACGCACGAATATGATATAAAGTGTGCATAAAACATGTAGATATCATCAATAATATGGCATGGAACATAAGAAATTATCGATACGTCGGAGACGTATCAGCCGCCACGCCAGGGCCGCGCGGCCAGGGCTGGGCCCGCGCCGCCCTGTTGTGTGGGGCCCTCGTGTCGCTCCTAAACCTACCCTTCCGCCTACTTAAAGGCTTCGTCGCGAAACCCCCAGTACCGAGAGCCACGATACGGAAAACTTTACAGAGACGCCGCTGCCGCCAATCCCATCTCGGGGGATTCAGGAGATCGCCTCCAGCACCCTGCCGGAGAGGGGAATCATCTCCCGGAGGTCTCTTCATTGCCATGATCGCCTCCGGATCGATGTATGAGTAGTTCATCCCTAGACTATGGGTCCATAGTAGTAGCTAGATGGTTGTCTTCTCCTCATTGTGCTATCATGTTAGATCTTGTGAGCTGCCTATCATGATCAAGATCATCTATTTGTAATGCTACATGTTGTGTTTGTTGGGATCCGATGAATATTGAATACTATGTCAAGTTGATTATCAATCTATCATATATATGTTGTTTATGTTCTTGCATGCTCTCCGTTGCTAGTAGAGGCTCTGGCCAAGTTGATACTTGTAACTCCAAGAGGGAGTATTTATGCTCGATAGTGGGTTCATGCCTCCATTGAATCCGGGACACCGACGTAAAGTTCTAAGGTTGTGGATGTGCTGTTGCCACTAGGGATAAAACATCGATCCTTTGTCTAAGGATATTTGTGTTGATTACATTACGCACCATACTTAATGCAATTATCTGTTGTTTGCAACTTAATACTGGAAGGGGTTCAGATGATAACCTAAAAGTGGACTTTTTAGGCATAGATGCATGCTGGATAGCGGTCTATGTACTTTGTCGTAATGCCCTGATTAAAATCTCATAGTACTCATCATGATATATGTATGTGCATTGTTATGCATTCTTTATTTGTCAATTGCCCAACTGTAATTTGTTGACCCAACATGCTATTTATCTTATGGGAGAGACGCCACTAGTGAACTGTGGACCCCGGTCCATTCTTTACGTCTGAAATACAATCTACTGCAATTGTTTTTTACTGTTCTTCGCAAACAAACATCATCATCCACACTATACATCTAATCCTTTATTTACAGTAAGCCGGTGAGATTGACAACCTCACTGTTACGTTGGGGCAAAGTACTTTAATTGTGTTGTGCAGGTTCCACGTTGGCGCCAGAATCCCTGGTGTGCACTACACTCTGTCACCAACAACCTTCACGTGATCCTTGACTCCTACTGGTTCGATAACCTTGGTTTCTTACTGAGGGAAAACTTGCTACTGTATGCATCACACCTTCCTCTTGGGGTTCCCAACGGACGTGTGTTAACTGCACGCATGACTCCTCCATCCGGCGCCGCCGTCCCCGTCGTCGACCTCGGAGCCTCCGACGACGACCTGTACAAGCCATCGCCGTCCCCGCTTCGCACCAGTGGCCGGTGGGGAGACGCCGGCCAAGGCAGCAGCCAGGGGGCTTCGGCGCCGCCGCAGTTCGACGACGACAGCTCCGACGACGATGGCGGCGACGGTGACATGGACTACACGGTGTTCTACCGCCATTTCGGCATGTAGAGCGCCGTGTTTTAATATTTACAGTTGTATTCCCCTAGCCGAATTCGAAATATAGTCGAATTCGTATGTATGAACTTCGCCCTCTATATAGTAAATATCATTAAATTTAGTATAAATTCGACCGTTTTATGCCGTAGTTTGTCAAGTTTCCGTTTTTCAAATTTAGATCGCCGTCTTCGCCTAAGATCGCGGCTGGGAAACTACTCCTCCCCACACCAAATTTACGTCCAATCCGGACGTAAATTTTCCCGAATTTCGGCGTGGGGAGAGCAAAAGAGTGGAAATGCTCTTATAGGCACGCGCGGCACCAGCGAGATCGAGACGAGGATCCGAAGCGAAATCGGCGATGGCGGCGGCTCACTGCGGCAGACGCAGGCGGCCTTCTCGCGGTTCTCGCCGGCCGTCGAGGTGCAGCAACGGCAGCTCGTTCCTAGGCTCATCCACACTGAGGTACGTGCACGATCACCCAAATCAAGCTAACTGCTATCCGACGTCTCGATTGATTGCCGACGCCACGTATGGACGCGATACATTGCATAACAAGAACGAGTTGAAGCCATGAGCAACGAACGAAAGATCGATGATGGACTCGTAGCTTTCTTTTTCCCCCGTTTGATAACTTATTCCATGTCATAATCGTGCAAACCAATTTTTTTCATGTCGCCAGCGTGCTTCCGATTTACCCGGGAAAGAAGGCGCGCTGAAGAATATCAAGAAGAAGGAGCTGTACGAGCTCATCCTCAAGGCAGAAAGAGAGTATGGCTACGACCTCGGTGGCAGCAAATACAAGCCCTGGAGCTGGTACGTACGGCCGATTTAAGTCTCCACGCTGTTGAGGGACTTGTTTGGTGTTTCGGGTTTCGCAGCAATAGTATGAAAGTGGGGGCGGCAACACAGGTGAAATTCAGAGTTCTACTTTCCAAGGTTAAAATCCAAAGTCTGGTCTTAACTGGTTGTGCCTGGCAATGACCTTGTTGGGGGCATTGTTTTGAGAGCGGGGACTATCTTCAGGATGAAAACCTAAGATCTTTGGTCGGACGACGACGCTGGTGCACAGTTTTTTTCTTGAAGGCATCGCTTTTGAAGAGTCTGTATTTCAGGTGTTGTCTTGGTGGTGGATGTATTCCTGTTGCTAGGCCTAGAATACTGTAGCGGGACTTTTGTTTCTTAGTTTTCTTTTCTCTTTTTTGGCTGTGTACGTGCATCCGTACTGCCATTAGGGTGTTGCGTTGTTGCAGATGCTGGGTGTAATTGGTATCTTTTGATCCCTTTATCGAAGAAAACGTACGGCCGATCTCAAACTCGAGATATACCCTCGTTTTTCTTTCCTTTCTCTTACCTTTGTTTATGATGATGATAAACGATAATGGCGTGCAGGGAACGGTCAATACTAGCAAGCATCCCCGTGCTGTCTCCGGGTTTTTTTGGGTTGTGCTTTCTCGTGGGCTCATCTTTGGTGTGGCTGGAAAGAGTGATAAAGACACAAGAATGGCGGAAAACCCAAGACAAATAACTGCATTTTTTTACAACTCAGTTCATATGCATTGTTGCATCTCAAACAAAAACTTGCTGAAAACAGATGAACAACCACTTCAAACATGACAACCTGGAAAGTTGAGAACGAAGAGTGGCAGGGCAAGGAAGGCGTCTACGGCTGCTTGATTATGTTGTCAATATGGAATATTTATATGCACATTAGTATATACCTTATTTTATATCCATGATATACGATAATATTTGTTCCTATCTTATCACTTAAAATAGCTTATTTTCTTGTGTTTTTCTGTGTACCATTCTAAGGGTTTTATAGTTCCTCTAACTTTTTCTTTCTAGTGGAAAGGGAGGTCAAGGTACCGAAAACTCTCCGTGTCAGCACTAAAAATATCGGTGTACTGTGTCTAGGCCACCGTGGCTTCCTCAAAGCAGAACAACCCACTTAGTTAAACTTCAACAAACCGATCAATTGCTCAAAAGCGTAAATCACTATAGTCTGAGATTTGTGGCCCTCTGTAGATAATGATCCACAAAGAGCAAAATATCATCAACGCATACTTGTAATTGTATAATGGACAAGCCACCATGAATGAGGTTCAGAACGGTCCAATATTCTGACCACCTGCTTTGGCCCGCCAAACCTAAATACTTGTTCCCTTTCAAAGTAGGATGCTTGGAACGAAATCGCGTGCAAACATGGAGAATTTAGCTAACCCTTGAGATGGGATCCGGGCCACGTATCAAGATATTGATGACGGGTGATTTTTTTTAGAAACGTTAAAAAAGGATAGCTGTTGGGGCCCACAAGTAATTTGTCCTTGCAACTATGATTTTCCATCGACGTGACTTTTTTCAACTATAAAATTCAAAAATTTATGATTTAAATCAATTTCTATGAAATTTGACCAACTAAATGCTCTCCCTGTTCCGAAAAGATTGTGTCACTTTCTCCGATTCATATTACTTAACACTAATATAGATATATCTAAACACATTTTAATTATAGATACATCTATTTTAGTGGTAATTAATATGGATTGAAGGGAGTACGTTTGTTAAATTTAGATGTATCTTGTGCGACTAATATAGTTTGGATGCGTATTGTCCGAATGGATAGCTAAAAACTCCCAATTTGCCCCGGTGCGGCGGTGCCCAACACGCGTGCCCACCCACGGCAGGATCAGCAACCGAAGGCTCATCCACTATGCCGCATGTTTGGCGCAAATCCTCACCACGATCGAGATGGATAGCCAGCTTTGCTGCCCTCCCAATCTATATGCAAGAAATCTACGCATACGTACGCCTTACGGTTCTCACCCGGCGCCCCTCTCTCTCTCGGTTGACATTATACCAAAAAATCAATCGACGAATAATACTACTCTACTAGTAGTAGTATGCTAAACTCAAATGCCGAATCCGAGTCATGGAGGAAGCGTGATTAATCGATTAGTTTAACACATCAGCGATGGTATGTGCGCTTTAAACAGCTCCAATGTCTAGGGCTTGATCCCACTATATCCCAGGTTTATTCCCTTGCCCTTCCATGGCACCAGCGGCCAGGGAGAGTTTCTTCGTTGACATTTGGATCAAAGTCAAAATCAAAAGAAAAGAAAGCGTTGGCTCATGGACGGTCAAGTGGCAGCTGCACACCTGTTGCTAGGCCAATGTAGTGTAGCATCTGGCCGGAAGCGTTGGAATAGCTAACACGTCATGTACTATGTCTAGGACCAAATGTATACAACAAAGGAAAATATACAACGCCCGGGAGCACTGTCCTACAGCAAACCCTAGAAAATCCAACATTGTTTTATTAAGATATGTGTCTTATATGTATACGAATCGCGCTATAATTGAACTTGTAATTACGCGGTAGGTTATGTATTGTAGTTGAACTATGCAACCTAAACTAGTAGTCTTACAATACTAATTAGAGCAACAAATAATATAATTAGTGTTCTATTCCAACGCATCAGTTAAAAACATTAAGAACTTCAAGTAATAGTCTTCTAACACTGAATTTTCTATCGTATCGAAAGCTATGATCATTGATCAAAGGTATCCCCTAACATAGATCAGAACACATTAATCACGATGAATTTGATCAAGATTGTAAATTCCTTCACTTTACTAGACCCCATATGTGTTGCATTATTGCGAACTTTATAGTTGCTCATCCCGATCTGAGATGCATTGTGAACTTCTTGGTTGTTCCTCTCTCCATGCTTTAAGTACTCTAAGTAATACTTTTTCGCCTCATGTCTACTCTTAAACCCTTTAAACATGTTGTTGTTGTAACACGTCACTTCGTCGTCACACTTTCCCCATGAATTGTACTCCTGCAACTCCCCTCTTCGTACGACATACCAGTGCTTCATCTAAGAACACGAAAATTCGTATAGAACATCGTCAACATATATAAGTCATAAAACAAAGCATCACATAGTCACACATGATTCAAAATTTCAACATCACAACTTTATCCTACCGAATGTGTCGACCGAGAAGAAGAGGTCACGGTGGGGTAGTTTCCGTTCATCCTTTCGAACCAAAAAGGTCAAATTGTTAGATAAATGAACCAATTTTCATGCTTACCTTACTTGTATGTCCTGCCTTCTTATCTCTCGGGCCAGGCAAGGTCGGTCATGCATTTTTCTCCCTCGAGCACAACAACGGCGGTCCCGCTGGCTACTCCCTCGTCCTCAACCTCGGTACTAAATGTTATTACTCTTACTATAAAAAACTATACTCCTTGATGTTGTAGCTTAGATCTGTAAACATGTGCTAGATGTGTATAGTTTGTTGGTAGTGATTTTTTGTATGTGTTTCATTCTTAGTATTATTCTTCAATATGCACCGGTAGTTCAACCGGAAGGTCCGTGATCACTCTTCCCGTGTACAACCCATACTTCTAAAAACCGGATCGGACCGGTGGTTCAACCGAAAAATACTAGAACCAACGCTTTGGTTGGTTTTTTAGGTGCACTGGACTGCCTACCGTAGGGGAACATGCTACTAACCAGAAGGCTCGTGACAACTTGATGTACATTGTAGGGACACTTAACTTTTGTCAAATCATATACACGGTATCACTGAAATTACATCCAATGGGATGTCTAATGGGCTTTACTGCATGCAAAATGCATACATGCTTGGCTGTTGCGGGTTTGTTACTTGTGGCGAGAGTATAGGACATGGCAAGTTGTTGGTGCTAACTAATCTTCCATGTTCGTTATGTGTTATTATGCCATTCTTTTTTATTTATTGCCACATTTATACTAAAAAAATATTACTTTATATCTTCAAGAACCAGACAATGAACCATCAGTCTTATCGGTAAAACCTAAACCGATAACTTCACCGGTTCGGTTGTTTAAACTACGGTGCAACCACAAAAGGAGTGGAGAGAGGAGGACCTAGATAAGCAAGATAAGAGAGGAAGGCAAGCTCAAATGGAGCAATGACAACACATGTTTTCTGATTGATGATGAGGAGAAGTTGAGGCAACACCTCCTGGTAAGATAACATGGCACCGTTTCTTTTTTACTTGTTCATAACCTACATGTCGATCTACACTGACACACTATCTTCTCAATCTTAGGACTACCCGAAGTAATTTGACTTGGTGAAGAAGCTCATTCTGCACTATGCTGAGATGACGACGATCTTGATGCCCAAACTTATTAGTGGGAGACAACTTTTGGATCCATGCTTGTGATCACTGATCAAGTTAGTAGACTACCTTGGTGACAACAAAGCTGAAGGTGGCGACTATGCTAAGATGCCACCTATTTGAAGGTGGGAGGAGGGTCTGTCTTAGCCTCTTAGGACCTAGTTGCGTTGGAAGTTTGATTAATGCCGCCTCTTTGCTGCTCTTGTGTCACGGGTGGTCATGATCTGGTGTTGCAATCATGTATATTTTGCGAGGTGTTCTGATATCCCTCCATTAGTTAGGGATGGATTAAAACTGATTTTTGGTCTGCAGTATTGTGGGAAGTGGTATATACTAAGTTACTAACCCCTCCGATGATGATCTTGTGATTCATCATGAACTATGGTTGTTTTTATCGTGGTGCATCAGCCATTGGGTGACTATTAGTTAAGGTTTTACTGCATATTACCACACCTTTTTATGAACTGAATATTGATAATTGTTAGTATTCATTCATGGCTGCTAGGATCGAGACTTCACCGTTTCAATGTAAGAGGTTACCATAGTAGCCTTATGTGTGACATAAACATGAGTGGTGTGCATCAACCAAGAAAAAATAACCTGTGTGCAGCATACCAAACAAAAAGGGGATATTTGTCCACTTCATGTAACTAGTGGCTTCACAAGCTACACAAAACGAAATGAAGAACATGACCTCCCCCCTGCACCCCCGAAGCGCTAAGATAGATGCAACCTACCAAACACCACAGCAGCTAGCGCGTTATCGTCGCGATCACCCGGGCCCTCTTCTCTCCCGTTTGACATTACCAAATGTCAAGCGATAGTTAACAAACTGAAGCCAGAATGCCAGATCCGAGCGACGGAGGAAGCGTGATTAGTTTAGTTTAACTTCAGTTGCGAAGTACAAACTGTAATGATCGACTATGGTATCTGCGCCTTAAACAACTCCGACTCCTGGAGCATAATCCCAGGTTGATTCCCTGCTGATCGATGGCACCAGCGGCCAAGTCATGCTGCTAGAGAGGGAGAGCGTTTCTTGATTGACATTTGGCGCAAAGTCAAAATCAAAACAAAACAATGCGCTGGTCAAGGGATCGCTGACAGCTGCGCCCACCTATAGCATCTGGACGCGGCACGTGAAGCTGTTACGTGTAAAATCCGGGTGCGATCTTCAAGCTTTATATCCTGATCGCCGGGAGTCCGTCGATCAATCGCTGACGCTCTTCGTGCTGGGCACTTAGCTTGCGGCGGTTGACTTTCTACCTAGCGATCGAGCTCACCTCAGCACTATATAAACTTCGGCCGCAATCCCATGCCAAAGTCAACCACGCTGTACATGGTCGATCGTCAGACTTCCTCACCTCTAACCTTTGCCTCTACAGGAGTCCTGAATGGACAGCTCTGGCGGCGATTGGGGCCTCGAGGCGGTCGTCAGGAGCTGCGTCGGTGGCTCCTCCGGTGCCGTCGACGTTCCCAGCTCTGAAGCTGCAGAGCCGCCTCCGGTGGCCGCTCCTTGCCGGGAAGTCATCCTTGGCTGCGTGGCTCCGGCGCAACCGGTGAGAGCGGCGGCGTCCTCGTCGCTGTTGTACGACGTGCTAGAGTACCTAGACCTGGAGCACGAGCAGCTGTCTAGGGCGCCATTTTCCATCACACCGTCGTCCGCTCGTGAGCGCGAGGTGCTCATCTCCTTCCCGGCCGCCTCGACATCCGGGCAGCCACTGCCGGCGACCTCAAGGAAGCAGGTCGGCCGGAAACCGAGCGGTCGGGCACACAGACCTAAAAGAAGGTACACAAATTGGTTGTATGTTTACAGCAAATACTTTGCCTGTAGGATCAAGCCATGTTTGACACTATGCGTTTGATGCAGCAAGAGCAAAAAGAACATGGTGAAGAAGGTGGTGCGCGAGGTGCCGGTGGCCGACGGCGGCGTCTCCGGCCCCGATGACCAGTGGGCGTGGCGAAAGTACGGCCAGAAACCCATCAAGGGCTCCCCGTACCCACGGTAATCAGTTAATTTCTCAGACCATAAGGCGCCCTTGAAATGACACGGTGCCATAAGCGACGTGTACTGAGATTGAGCTGCTTGTGAATGCAGAGGATACTACAAGTGCAGCAGCCTCAAGGCGTGCACGGCGCGGAAGCTGGTGGAGCGCAGCCCGGCCAAGCCCGGGGTGCTCATCGTCACCTACATCGCCGACCACTGCCACGCCGTGCCCACCCACATCAACGCGCTCGCCGGCACCGCGCGCAACCCGCCGCAGTCGCCCTTATCCGACGACACTACGAAGCGTGAGGAGTACAGCGCCGACGTCTCGTCCTCCGTGGCCGCGGACACTGGCGCCGACGGCGACTCCGAGCTCTGGGCGCCCGTGGAGATGGACGATGTGTTCGGTGCCTTTGATGATGATTTCGACCATTTCTTCGATGACGGCGATGTGTTCGGACAATCGGTTTCGCTCTAGTTGGGTAGGCTAATTTAGGGAGGCATGTTGTTAGCATAAATGAATGGTAGTTATCGGCTTATTTCCTTGCAGAAAATATACAGCACGGACGTGAGAATTATGTCCCCATGGCGAGACACAATCCCCGCCTTCGATGACAACTTCTGATTTTATTTGGACCATCGCGTCGGGCCTCCGGGGGGGAGGGGGGACCTTTGATTTACATACCGTTGGTTCAAAATTGTGGGGTGCTGCTCAAGAAGGCAATATTGGTTTTCTATATGTTCATCTCAAGTTCTAGGACTATTGCACGGGTACTAAAAATGTAAACTATTTCGAACTTATGTCAGTTGCAGCATTTTGATGAAATATGAAATTCAAATGATTGAAATGATATGGGATAGTGGTCTATAGTTTGATATTGAGTTGTATCTTGGACTGAATGTTGTGTTTTAGGTACTGAAATGCTCAGGCGTCGCGTGAACTTTCGCGCCTGATTGGCATCCATTTTTTGTGGGAATAGTAGATCCTTGTATCTTGAGATATCGATTGGGCAGGTGCCAGATTGGCCTCCCGAACTCCCCCAAAACCTTGATGGATAAATTTCATGTACAATGTCACATCTATCTAAAATGGTACCCAAAACACTTACTAATATTTTTTGTTCCTCGACCTATTAAGGAGAAGAGAACTGGTGCTCAATGCAGTGTGCAAAAAGGGATTTGTGTTGATCTCGAATAGAACATTTCTATCTTGGGATCTCATGCCCCCTCAGTAGTTGACAAGAACATATATAAAATGAACATGCCCAATCGACATACTTGTTGACCTCTTTTTCGTGCAAAGCAGGGGGAAGCATAAACAAGATCCCCTCTGCTATGCCGTATACTTTTGCTTTGCCTTAAAACGAATTTGAAGCATTACTGTGAACAACACCGAATCATTCCACCACAAATGATTGGATTTGAAACCCCAACAAGGCCTCTTGAGTCTCAGGGACACTTGTAGAAAGATTCCCCATCATATTCTTTGTCGCCGCATCGGCCGCATAAAGGCTAGCTCTGAATCTTGCTGAGTTCTCACTTAGCTGAGATAGGAACCCCAAATATATGGCATTATATAATTGTTTATAGCAAGTACATTGGCACAATGAAACAAAATCCGGGCATAGTCCCCTTGCCTCAATTCTAGGAATGCCTTTAAGTATGACTCTCCAAGTGACGTGGGGTACCACGGCAATGCCCATGGTTATGGATTTGGGTTTTATGGAAGTGGAGCACGCTGGTGGATTCGTCGGTGTATAAACAACACAACACAAGGGACACAATTTACCTAGCTTTGCCCCCCCCGGAGGAAATACCGTAGATGTTGCTTGCCTGCTTTGATTGATGAGGATTAGGGTTTTGCAATGTTGCCGTGATGGCTATGGTGAGGTCTAGGCTACGTATCTTTGGATCGTCCTCCCGTTGATCCCTCCTGGTCCTTTATATAGGAGGCCAGATCTAAGAATTCCAGGCCGGTAAGTTGGGATACCCTTGTGTGGACTAGTCCTTGTATCGCACACCATGTTCTTAGGCTTCGGTTGCCAAAGCTCCTTGGGATACATGAGCCTCCAGTTGAACGGCAACCGGTATGATAACAATAGGTACCTTATAGGGTATGCTCACGTCATCAAGAAAAAAAAAAGATCAATGAGATATTGCCCTTCTTACCCTGGCTGAAACCATATCCTTGGCTCCAATTCTACGAGTAAAAGGCTTTTACAATGTCAATCTTCAAGAAAATGAGGAGCATATTGAGGCTATGTGAGTTTTTTGACACCCCTTGCACAAACTAAAATTTATAGTGGATGTGTTTGTTTTTTAACAAACGCGTTTTGATTTGCCAAGCTCATCCCTTGGTGACCCACGTTCTACATTCAAGCTCACCAGGAAAGCGGAAGAAATGCAATGGTTCCTTTGATGTCAATAAGACCCATACCAGAGACGTGTGCTTGGTTACATCACAATGACACAAGCACGTCGATCCAAGAACAGAGGCCACTTTGCCACTCTCAAAATAAGCACACTTTGGATCACTGGCGTGTGGGGGCCTCATATTTTTTGATGTGGGATGTATGTATCCCATCAAATTCGACCCCTTCCAACTGCTCAGAGGTGATCATCAAGGAAATTTTACAAACAAAACCAAACAGGTGCTCCTACATGATGGACGTCGACGAAATACGGGACAATGCTCGTCATCTTTTACTTCAAACAATGTGCCAAACCTGAAGACATTACCTTGTCTTCCAACAAGCCTTCAAAAGTTCTAAATAGAAAAATGACCATTGCTTATGTTTATTTACGATGATGAGTTGAAACATTCATTTCAGAAGCAGTTGATGATATTGATGCATGCTGTTGTGTCACATGTTCAAAATCACCTTGAAAGTGCTCTCAAAAGAGAGAAAGATGAAGTATTGGTGAAAAAGGATATCATCAAGGCATGGATATGCTGGCACGAGCAGAGGATGAGACTCATTATATTAACTTTTAAACAAACCTGGTAGCTTAGTTGGTTCCACCTGCGAGTACCCCCGAAGGGAGATGCGGGGCGAAGCCGAGCGCACCGACAAGAACTGGTGCAGCATCCACAACACCAACAACATCACCGCCGCCACCAACCGAACTAACAGGGGAACGCACGCCTATTCCCCAACAATATAACTAACATCTACCAATATAGATCTAAAAAGACATCTATGCACGTGGATCAAGAGCGGGATCGATGGGTACGTACCATGATGGTGAGCGGGGAGGCGTACATTGCCGAGCCGAATATGACGCAGAGGATGCCGTAGAACACCCAGAGCATGCAGTTGAGCAGCGTCGCTAGGTATGAATGATCGACGATGGTATCCGCTCTTAAGTAACTCCGACGTCCAAGGCATGCTCAAATATTTAAAGGGTAAAGTGCGCACTTCACATCTAAAGATGCTTGTGTAGTCATTTTTCACCTCTTTAGCTTGGACAAAACATAAAATATTGCTCTTACAAAAGTTTACTTTCTAACCAGTTCAAAAAACATAGAATTAAGAGCATCTCCAGTCGCGTCCCCCAAATGACGTTTGGGGGACGGCGGACAAGAAATGGAGAAAAACGCGTTCCAGTCGCGTCCCCAAAGCTAAATAGCGCCCCATTTTATGTCCGGCGTCCCCGGTAGAGACTCTATGTATGGAGTCTCTACCGGGGACGCCGAACACAAAAATAGCGTCCGGACGCATGCATGCAGCCCCTACTCCCCACATGTCATTCTCTTTTCCCACACTTTCTCTCACCTACTTTTCTCACATGGGGTGGTCCCTTCTATTAAAATGCATGCATCCGGACGCTGTTTGAGGGACGCGGCTGGAAAGGGTCTCTTTTTTGTACAAATTTTTGTCTCTTTTTGTCCGACGCGGTCCTAAGCATCCCCAAATCATTTGTCTACGGATGTTTTTTGAGGGACGCGACTGGAGATGCTCTAACTTTATGTTTATGCAATTAACTTTGGCAAGATTTATATTGCTCACTCGCTTTGCTCACTAGCAAGTTAGTGCCGCGCACAAAGCGCTTAAGCTATTGATCAGTCCATTGCGCGGATCGACTCGACGTATAAAGAAGCAAGATCGCGTCATGATCCTACACGTAATTAACCGATCGATGCCTAGCTGATTTGATTACCCTGTCTTCACGTGCTGCTTTCCGCCAGATGCTATCAGCTGCCAGTTGACCAGCGATTTGTTTTTGTTTGATTCTGACCTAACGCCAAATGTCAACACCGAAACTCTCTATGGCCGCTGGTTCCATGGAAGGGCAGGGAATAAAAACCTGAGATCATACCCCTTCATTAAAGGAAATTGCTAAATAAAAAATGGAAACCAGATGAAGACCGTTTTAAACGCAAACTTGCATCTTAGTTAGGCCAAATGATTTCATGGAATATTTTATGTGTACTAATTGCATGGAAAATATCAACTTGAAATATGACAATTAAAATGTTAGTTCACAAAATAAGCAATAGTATGTAAGAACATTCATGGCTTTTAAGCAAAATGGCCACATTCATGGCTATATATATGTGGATTAGTTCTTGATAATGTGTCAAAATTGTGCACAAAGGTGCATACTTGTATGGAAATATGTTGCCAAATAGAATCAACTTGTTGCAAAAAGATAATTTGATAAGGAAATAAGTACCAAAATTACTTTTTCCGAAAGAAAGTAAACAAAATAGAGTGAAAAATTAAACCACTCAAGTTATACAAACTGGAACCATATTTGATTATTCAATTCACAATTTTCTATAATAAGTTTCAAACTTTCTAGATATTCTTGATCATTTAAATGATTTATATCAATTTTCTAAAGTAATTCAAATTTAAACACAAATGTGTTTTAGTATGATCCTAAAAATAAAAAAACCATTTACTGCACATAAACAGTCACTATAGGTAAGCAAAAACTGAGAGTTTTGAAGGATTCATCTCCTTGCTATGAATAGTCGTTCCGACCATATTGACTTAATTCTTTTTTTTTACGATAATGCAATTATTACACAGTCTTTTAGGTGTAATATTTGTGGGAAAAAATATCAACTTTGAATATATAAATTAATGAATGTTCAAAAAATAAGAAACCATGTAAGAACATTCATAACTTTGAAGCCAAATGACCATATTCATGCCACATCTCTAGAATATGTCTTCATAGTGTGCCCAAATTGTGCATAGAGGTGCATAATTGCATGGAAACAATTTTGCCAAATCAAATTATTATTTTGGTAAAAAATTAATTCCATTTAATAGTATCAAAATGCGCTTTTTTGTGAAGATAGTAGACAAAATATGGTCCAAAATGACACCACTCCAATATCCAGACGAATTATTCAAACAAATTAAATGGACAATACACAAATTTTATGAATTTTCCAAGCTTTCTAGTTATTTTATCCCAAATTTAAAACTTTAATCCGATTTCCTAAAAGTAATTCAAATTTAAACTACGAGTGTATTATGGTTTTCTCCTAAAAATTAATGAAAATCATTTTAAGGTACATAAGTTGACATTATATATAAAAAACACTTAGTGGATTGAAAGATTCAAAAACTTGCTATGAATAGCCATGCCTACCATTTTGACCCAATTGTGGAAAAATAGAAGGAAATGAAGAAAGTAACAAAATTGTGGATAAATGGCTCCCAAGCTCAGTGGAGCCCTTTAGTTTACAAAATTCAAAAATAATAGTTAATAGTTTGAAAAATATGAATTTATTTCATATGTATCAAGTTCCATGTATTATACGTGTGCAAAACGATAGTGCAAAATTTATTGGTATTTCGGGCTATAGAAAAATGACAAATTTAAGAGTTTTTAAAATTTATACAATTCACAATTCTCATATCCACAATTTTGTCATTTTGTGTATCCTAGAATAAATATTATTTTGCATTGAGAGTCAAACATGCTAATTGTAATATTATTGACTAAATCTAGATTTCTTTTATATTTTTGAAAAATTTAAATATGATTTTGTAAAGAGCTACAGGGCGCTTGTCCTCCTTTTGAATTTCCACATATCTATGGCAGTATTGCACAGTTCATAATAATGTGCCTATATTGGGCGCATATGTGTATCTTGCAATGTCAAACCATAGCATGGGTGGATAAGAATCAATTGAGAAAAAAACCTGCAACGAAAGCAGGGGTGGGGGCCACACATACAAGAGAAAGGGGTACGGTTTCCCAACACAGTCGATGGAGACGCAAGATCGATCTCACTAGTACGTGATCATGCCGTACCTGTTCTGTACGGCGGCGGAGGAGTTGCTTATTACAGGTCTCATTAGTCATTCCTCCTCTCTCTCTCGTTTGGTTTGACATTACCAAAAGTCAAATGACAGTTAACAAGTGGATGCCAGATCCGGAAGTATAAGAACCTGTCGGAGAGCTATCGGAGATGTCAATGATGGTATCTGAAGCTTAAACAAGTCGGTGCACAAGGCATAAACCCTGGTTTATTCCCTTGTAATGGATGCATGACAGCTTCACCCTTTGAATATTTTCACTGTTGATGATCCCATCGGATGTTTTCGTGGAGTATATACCCCAGGCCCCTTTCTCTCTCTCTCTCTCTCTCTCTCCCTCCTTTGACATTCGGAGCAATGTCAACCGAGAGCAGGAAATATAGAAATCGCTTTGGTGGTCAAGTCAGAGACAGGTGTAGCAAGTGAAAACGGGATAATTAGCTAGTCGCATGGATCGGTCGGTCGCGTAGGATCCTGACGAGATCTCGCTTCTGTATACCACATTACCACCCGGGCTGTGAATGAACTGATCAACCGCGCTAGCTGACGCTCTTCGTGCGCACCACACGCCGTTGCGTGTGTTCTTTTCATCAACTTGCGCCGTCGTGTTTGACTCCAAGGCTCCAAGCTAGTTCTCGCGGCCCATGTCGCTGCGTGAGCTCTATATAAGCACACCCGAAGCCGATGCGAATGTCAGCCGCCGGTTAGCTAGCTCTGCGTGATCCGATCGTCGCCGCGCGCGCAAGCGACACGAAGTCGTAAGCTAGCTTCTCCTCTGCGACTGCCGGCACGTTCTGAACTTCTGATCATCGGCGCGCTGACCGACCTAGCTCGATCGTTAACGGTACATCTATGATGAACTCCGACGACTGGGGTCTTGGGGCGGTGGTGCGGAGCTGCTTCGGCGGCGTCGTACCCGTCTTGGAATTGGAGCAGCCGTCGCCTCCACCGGGGGCTGATCCTCGGGAATCCGTTGTCGTCGACCGTGTGCAGGCTGCTCCGGCGTGCTCGTCGTCGCTATACGACGTGCTGGAGTACTTGGACCTGGAGCACGAGCGGCTGCTTCCTCGTGCGCCGTTCTCCATCACGCCACCGTCCACCGGCCGCGCGTGGGCGCCCGAGCGCGACGACATGCTCATCTCCTTCCCTATCGCCTCGACGTCCGGTCCGGCGAGAAAGCAAGCCAGCCGGAAACCGGGCGGCCGTGCTCCCAGGCGGCCAAAGAGAAGGTACTAATTCCTACTGTAAGTTTGAAGCAACTACTTTGCCCCTGCAAGATCGATAAAGTGATGATTGACAAGTACGTGTTTGAAACGCAGCAAGAGCAAGAAGAGCCAGGTGAAGAGAGTTGTGCGCGAGGTGCCGGAGGGCGACGGCGTCGTCTCCGGCCCCGAAGACCAGTGGGCGTGGCGCAAGTACGGACAGAAACCCATCAAGGGCTCGCCCTATCCACGGTAATCATTTGCTCCAAGCCTCTAACCACAATAACCAGCCGACACGACAGTGAGACTGAAATTGTCTGTTCATGCAGAGGGTACTACAAGTGCAGCAGCCTCAAGGCGTGCACGGCGCGGAAGCTGGTAGAGCGCAGCCCGGCCAAGCCCGGCGTGCTCATCATCACCTACATCGCCGACCACTGCCACGCCGTGCCCACTTACATCAACGCGCTCGCCGGCACCGCGCGCAATGCGCCCCAATCGCCGCCCAGGTCCGAGTCCGACGACGCGATCAGCAGGCGCGAGGACGACAATGACAGCGCTGACGTCTCGTCCTCCGTCGCTGCCGCGGATGACGAGTCCGAGCTCTGGGCGGCGTGGGCGCCTGTGGACATGGACATGGGTCTAGATGATTTTTTTGGCGCATTCGACCACGATTTTGACAATTTCTTTGATGAAGGCGATGATGACGTTTTCGGGCGATCGGTTTGGCTCTAGTTTGGGAGGGAGACATGTTTAATAGCACCACGCAGGAATGCAAGTTCTCGGCAGATTTTAGATCATTATGGCTCGAGATATCGATTGGCTACAGATTTGCAGATACATTGCACTTTCATGGCCAAATAGAGTTTTGTGACAGAATTTCACGATATGAACAATTTGAATTTAGGACTTACATACAAAAGTGAAAAGCCTATTGTTACCCCTGTTGAAATAAATATATTGCCCAACCCTTTCATTAGTTCAAACTCTTAATTGAGATGGTTAGTGCATCAATTCAATAAGTTATCGGAACCAAGAGGTCTGAAGTATAAAAACCTCCTCATGCAGTACTAAAAACATTAGGCGGCCTACATCGTACCCACATTTAAGGGGTAAAATGGCCTAGACAGGTTCAGTTTTTTAAAAAACAAAGTCAAAATATTTGCCTTATCCATTAACTAAGAAGAAATTGCCTAGTTTTTAGAGTAACTGGGTAAAAACTGATACAAACAGGGAGGCCCACCACAACAAAACACACAACAGGGCCACACCCACTCGCCGACAACACATCGAAGACTAGCAAAAAGAGGCCAACCACACATACACAAGCAACGGTGACCAGCTCCACCAAACTAGCTGACCTCCCACGAGTGTCGAAGACAAGAAGCCGTATCTACTATGGAAGGAGCAGATCCGGAACGCTCCCACAAAGATGAAGAATCCTGCATCCACAAGACCATGCTCCAAAAGTGGTGCTCGACACACAGTTGAGTTGATGAGTGCATCAATTCAATAACCCCGAAGGATCCATCCCTAGGCTCCATACAAAGTAACTCTCGCCTAGTTAGTATGTGTCAAAGTAGATGCATACCTGTAATTATGTTATTGTATTGTTCGTGGGCCTAAATTTCTTACATAAAGATGTACAAAGGTGGTACTTGGATTACAGGGCAAGAAGCTTATATCCTAGTCTATCTTGTATACCTACTGTAACAATAAATTTTCTTCGTAGTGTTACTTGCCGACTGTTGCTCACGCGGCCGATATTGCCATCATAAGGTCCTCCCTTCCTTCTAGTCCCCGCTTTCTTCTTCTTCTTCTGTGCATGTCAGCCATGGGAAGCCTCACAGGTGGAGCTCGAGAGATGATGTTGTCTACATACTAAACCAAAGAGAGATGGTGGACCGAGGGGAACTGGTATCCGGTCCCTATAGGGCTCCGGCGAGCCTAATGGCTGTGAAATTGGTAGTCCAATTAAGCAGTAGCGGAGCTTGCTAGGAAAAGCTGGGCGGGCTAGCAGGCTTAAAATGACTAAAATGGGCTGCTATTGGGCTAAAATTACCAATATGTAGGCAGGAAATCTCTAAAGTTGGGCGGACCATAGCCCGGTTTTGTTTCAACTAAGATCCGCCCCTGCAATTAAGGTAAGTAACTTACAGATTTTTGGTGACACATGGCTATTTTTTACAACTACTAGGCGTTTGCTTGAAATCTTGTTTCCATGCTGCAAAATATTTCTCCAGTAGCTGCAAATGTTACCTCCTTCGCTGTGCATATGTAAGTTGACTTTTATCTTGGGGATTTGCGGCGACTACTGGAGATTTGATGCCTGCTCATAATGTTTTGCTACATTAGTGTTCTGAAATGACGCGGTACCTTTTTTTATGGTTGCAACCAGCGGAAAATGATGCAATGATGTGCAATTATACAAAAATTGCTGCACGGGAGGAGGTTATACTGCAAGGGTCGGATGACCTAGATTTCACGTTTGATGAAAAGTCGGGAGGTTCTAGAGGCGGATGATCATATAGGAGGCTAACACATTCCATAGAAATAAATTATTCATGCAAAGGTAAAGATTGTCTATTTAAAAAAAATCGTAGAAGTACAAAGAAAATTAATCCTCTGCACGGCCCATAATGCATGCCTTTCTTAGTTTTGATAAGCCGGGCGACCCATTGTTTCTTCACTATATCGGACGTGGCCTTGCATTTGCATGGCCATAATTGGTTCCTTGAAGCTTAAACCAGCCCAAGCCCACGGTACTAGAAATTCTAAAAGAAAGGAATTCAGGAGGAGGATATTTTTTAGAGAGAAATTCAGGAGGAAGATTGGGAAAACGTCCCGGTAACTCTGCGCCGATTCACGAGGCAAAACGGGTTGCGCGCCGTGCCTTGGAAGGAACCAAATCAGCTGTGGGCTCGTGGCGATATATATAAACACATCCCCAGTTAGCACATATGGATCAATCTCGAGCTTCCGATTCTCCGTCATCGAGTTCAAGGTGAGATACGCGAGCTGCCTGATCTTATATATCCTCCCTTCGTAGTGTCATCGTTGATCCCATCTCTAACGTGCATACGCGTATGCCAGAATCCATAGCACTTTTAATCGAGGTTGTTCGCATCCACTAACTCAAGTTTTCTAATCGGCAATTGCTGGCGTTAAGTAGATGTCTCGTCCGATATTTTTATAGCCTATGTAGAGGTGTGTGGCAGATGAAGATCCTCGACGCCCTAATTTTTTGATTGCTGACGCTCCATTCTTTCATTCAACAGATGAAGATCTTTGTGAAGACCCTGGCCGGCAAGACGATGAGCGTCATGGTCGATCCATCAGACACCATCAACGTTGTCAAGGCGAAGATCCAGGACCAGGAGCGCCTTCTCTTCGGCGGGAAGGAGCTGGACGATAGGTGCACTCTGGCCGATTACGGCATTCAGGACGAGTCCAGTCTTGACCTCGATCTGCGCCGCCCCAAGAGAAGGAAGATGCAGATCTTCGTCAAGGGGCTGACCGGCAAGACCAGGACCCTTCGTGTCGAGGAACTGGACACCGTCGAGAGCGTCAAGGCGATGATCGAGGAGGTCGAGGGCGCCCCCGTGAGCGAGCAGAGGCTTCTTTTTGGTGGGGGTCAGATGGAGGACGGACGTACCTTGAAGGACTATCGCATCACTAAGGAGTCGACGATTCACCTCTGTCTTCGCCTCCGGTCGTGCGTCAAATGCCCCGTGAAGACCTAGCCCAAATGTGCTGACCTGGTTATATTCGCATTGTGCCCCTACAATTTTCTATCGCGGATACTCAATGTAAAGTAGAAGATTCTTTTCGGCTAGCTTGCTAAGCATTACTTGAATCTTCCAACACGTGCAAGATGCCCTCAACAATTCTTTCCCCGTCGCGTATGTATTGAACAACACATTCAACAACAGAATCCATTCGGCTTCCTCAAACTCAATGTTTCATTATATTGATCATTCCTTTTGTCATTCATTGTCCTTCCCCACCGGCCTCTCGGATTCAACTCTTTTAACATTGCTCTCTCATTGTGCTTTGTACGCACCCCACTCAAACAACGTTGTCACTTAAAACTTACAAGTCCAGTTTTAAAATTTTATAAGATTCCATGTTACCACATGACATATATAACTTTACTATTAAATTAAAATAGGTAAATGTCTGGTGTCACACTACATCAGCGCTGATGTAGCCCGAGACAAGCCCACGAAGTACCATCGGCACACCTACCCAGTGATGTGTCGGCGATAGCACAATAGTACCCCCAGCGCACCACTGGGCTGGAAGGGTCGGATGGCCTAGATTTCACGTTTTATGAAAAATCGTGTGGTTCGGGATGCGGGTGATCATAAAGGATTGATACCCGCGGATTCCATAAAGATAAATTATTCTTGCAACGGTAAATATTGTTTATTTCTATAAAAAAATCTTGGAAGTGCAAAGAAAATTAATTTCTACACGGCCCATAATGCACGCCGTTTTTTGTTTTGATGGGCCGGGCGACCAATTGTTTCTTCACCATGTCCAACGTGGCCTTGCCCAAGCCCACGGTACCAGAAATTCTAGGCATGGAATTGGAATTTGGGTCCAATTCCGCGCTTTCTGGCGTTTGGACTACGCTCGGAATCTTCGCTCGGAATTGGGATAAATTTCCGCGCTCGGAATCCTCATGTGTAAAGAGTGGGCCAATAATTCCGAGCTCGCTCCATTGGAAACGCACGGAAATGACCAAGCGAAGCGGTACGTCCTGGCCTCCCTCCTCGCGAGCTTCTCTCCTCCCTTCCCGTCCTCTCCAACTCCGACGGCGGCGCACATCTTTGCCCTCCATCCTTGTCCTCTCCAACTCCGGCGCGGCACCAGCGACTGGAGACCCCGCGGCGGCGCACAGCTCCTCTCCTCCCTTCCCGTCCTCCCCAACTCCGGCGCGGTGCCATCGACTGGAGATCCTGCGGCGGCGCACATCTTCGCCCTACCTCCTAGTCGCCCATCCTGCGCCTCCCCCTCGAGCTTCTCGTCTCTGCCCGCAGGAGCCCTAACCCTAATGCGACGCGTTGGGGAACGGCACGGCACGACACTCCACCGCCAGCCACCGGCCACCAATCACAAGCGACCGCCGGCCCCTCCCGCACTCCACCGCCGGCCATAGGCTCACCGGCGGCTCCACCTGCACTCCACCGCCGGCCCCTCCCTTCCCTTGCGTTGACAAAAAAACCACAAATTCATTTCCATACTGCAATCCAAACAGGATTAGGAATTTGTACCACCATTTGATTTCAAAGGCAAATTCTAAGCACACCCAAACAACAGATTTGGAATTTTAGTCCAATTCATTCCCATCTTGGATTTGGAATCTTTGCCCAATTCAATTCCAAGACCAAATTCTGTGCATCCAAACACAACTTAAAAGAAAACCCTAAAAAAAAAATCTAAAAGAAAGGAATTCAGGATGAGGATTTTTTTTTTGAGGGAGAAGTTCGTGAGGAAGATCGGGAAAGCAGAGTCCCGGTAACTCTGCGCCGATTCACGAGGCAAAACGGCTTGCGCGCCGTGCCTTGGAAGGAACCAAATTAGCTGCGGGCCGGTGGCGATATATATAAACACATCCCCCAGTTATGGATCGATCTCGAGCTTCTCCTTCTCCGTCATCGAGTTCAAGGTGAGATACGCGAGCTACCTGATCCTGTTCTCCCTTCGTAGTGTCATCACTTTGTCCCATCTCTAGAACGTCCATACGCGTATACCAGAATCCATAGCACTTGGAAACGAGGTTGTTCGCATCCACTTAATTACTCAAGTTTTCTAATCGGCAGTTGCTGGCGTTAAGTAGATGTCTCATCCGATAGCCTATGTCGAGGTGTGTGGCAGATGAAGATCCTCGACTCCGCCCTAATTTTTTGATTGCTAACGCTCCATTCTTTCATTCAACAGATGAAGATCTTTGTGAAGACCCTGGCCGGCAAGACGATGAGCGTCATGGTCGATCCATCAGACACCATCAACGTTGTCAAGGCGAAGATCCAGGACCAGGAGCGCCTTCTCTTCGGCGGGAAGGAGCTGGACGATAGGTGCACTCTGGCCGATTACGGCATTCAGGACGAGTCCAGTCTTGACCTCGATCTGCGCCGCCCCAAGAGAAGGAAGATGCAGATCTTCGTCAAGGGGCTGACCGGCAAGACCAGGACCCTTCGTGTCGAGGAACTGGACACCGTCGAGAGCGTCAAGGCGATGATCGAGGAGGTCGAGGGCGCCCCCGTGAGCGAGCAGAGGCTTCTTTTTGGCGGGGGTCAGATGGAGGACGGACGTACCTTGAAGGACTATCGCATCACTAAGGAGTCGACGATTCACCTCTGTCTTCGCCTCCGGTCGTGCGTCAAATGCCCGGTGCAGACCTAGCCCAAAAGTGCTGGCCTGGTTATGTACTTGGGGTGCCCCTACAATTTTCTATCACTAGTAATAATCAATATAAAGTTGAACATCTTTTTTTCTTGCTAAACATTTATACTTGAATCTTCAACACGTGCAGCTTGACCCTCAAAATTTCTTTTCAGGTCGCCGTGCATAATGGACGCACTTGAATATTTTTTTATTTTAACAACACCGTCTATTCAGGTAACTCAAACTACATGTCATGATCCCGATCATTCCTTTCGGTATCTATTGTCCTGCCCCAGCGGCCTCTTGGATTCAACTCTTTCACCGTTACCATTTTATTGTGCTTTATAAGCACCCCACTCATACAATGTTGTCAGATAAAACTTAAAACCTATTTTTAAAATGTAAACTTAAAATCTATTTTTGAAACGTAATTTTTTTGTCGGATGTCGTTTGGGGGACGCGACTAGATGCTCTTTACATGAGTCTGAGTTACCCACCTGGACATTAGGCGGCGTTCAACATCTAATGCCGACCCCCACCATCCGCTATCTATGGTGGAAGCGTGCGGATGGTCAAGGTCTTGGGCTACATTGACGAAGGGGAGCTGGGTTTCAAACCCATAACCTCGTCTACCTCTTACTGCAGTCATATACTACTATGCGCTATCAGAGCTTCATGCCACAATAATGCCAATGACGTGAGGACGAACTCTCTATGGGCACTTCTTAAGATCTATAACTTCTGTTTATTGATTGCACTTATATGCACACGAGAAATCTACATAAAGATATTTATTAGGAACATATATACGCTCTAAATCTCGTTGATCTAAAATGCACGCTGAAACATATAAACACTTCAGCTCATCTGAATGGCACAAATGAAACGTTGAAGGCATGTGATTTTTCATTCTTTTTCATAGATACGGTCAAATTCGTTTAACAAAACATGTCTTTAAAAACAATGTAAACCTAATATGATTTCTGTTGCAAAATACAAAAAGTTTATTTACAATTATAGAAGGAAACCTTGTTATGTTAGATTTTTATATTAGTTTAATTATATAATTATGTTGTTAATTTTGCTGAGTATAGTAGTACACAAAAGGAATGTCTCCACATTTGGTCTCGTCCGCATTGAGAGAGGATATCCGTTAGTTCTTATTCAGAGACAATGATTAGAATCGAATGTAGACTTGCCACATCTAGAGGATGGACGGCATGTATTTTACTATGTCAGATGTTTTAATTACACAAAAACCAAAATGTTCTAGTCATGTAGTGGTGAAGAACCAAAAAAAACATCTGCCTAAACCTTACAAATTATCAACTCCATTCCATCAGGGTGAATAGCTTGAAAATGTTGTCATCACTTTGCAAACACATTGTACCCAAATATGATCAAAACATTATTTATATGAGAAACTAAAATCTTAGTTATGTGCAGCCTCAACTAAAATTTTAATTATGTGCAGCCTAATAGTATTTTTTTGGTCAAAAATTGGTTTCAAACTCATTTAAATTTCAAATTCTGGGTTCAGAATTCATGTTGCATAGAAAATGTTGAAATAACTCCTACTCCCTCGGATTCACGGAATAAGGCATTCTCGTTTTACGTGTTTTTATTTGACCAAGAATTTATTTAAATATATAATTTTTTTGTATGAATAGCATTATTAGAAAGTGTTTTTCAATAAAAATCCAACAATACTAATTATATATAATATAATTAAGATTTTTTTGCTCAATTTTTATGGTTAAAATTCGTCTTAAAATACGCATGCACCTTATTTCTTGAAATGAAGGTACTCCTAGTACCGAGTGCAGGATGGTCGCACCCTGAGGTCCTATGGCATAACCAAGGAGGCGACGTTTCACCTCATGCTCCGCCTTCGGCTGTGCGTCAAATGCCGACCTAGCACAAAAGTGATGACCTGATTATGTTGGCATTGTGCCCCTACAATTTTCTATCACGGGTAATCAATGCAAAGTGGAGGATTCTTTTCATCTACCTCCGTCCACAAATAAGTGGATATCTAGCTCAAAATTTTATCCACAAAAAAGTGTACTCCTATCTTCCCAATGCAGTTTAATTACTTCTCTGTCATTGCACGGAAATCAAACCCAATAATATCAAGCGCATGTTCTTCTTGTTTTCTGTATTCACTTGGCTTATTGGAGGTGAAAGAATTAAAGAGGAGAGATGCATGTTCCCACTATATTTTCAATCCATTTCATAATTTATCTTGGAAAACCCGCTTGTACGCTTATTTGTGGACAGAGGGAGTAGCTTGCTAAGCGTGTATTTTTTTTAACAATCAATACCACATATATTTATAATAATAAATAGTACATGGTACAATATTCAAAACCATTACAAAATAAAGCATAAAAGATACTAGCAAATCTTCAAGGTCGTCAAACTCTTTCTTCTTTCAAGACACAATCTTGTATTTTTCTTAAGGCAGTCAAAGATAGATAACAAACTATAGACCTGTAAATATCAACGAAGGTTCTCCCATAATTTTAATTTGAGCCGCAATGCCAAGGCTGCGTGCACGCGCGCAACCATTAAAATTGTCAATCAACATCGGCAAGAGTACCAATACCAGTATGTCAGGAAAATAACAAATGATCAGTCTTGTCGACGTTGATGGAGAGCCAAGAGTACGAATCACCATTGTCGAGGACGTTGCTAAGCATGTACTTGAATATTCAACAGGTGCAATATGCCCTCAACAATTCTTCCCCGTCGCATATGTATTCAATAAGGACCTTTTTGGTAGCCTGGGCTCAATTCTTGCATGACTGCGCTAGTGAGATGAGAGTGTATGTGCGTTGCGAATGGGCCATGGACTATAAAAGGCGTATCGTTGGGTTGCCCACGTGGCATTTCTGCACCGGAGAGGAAAGTCAGCCTCCATTGTTTGGGTGCCTGATGTTTTTTTTGTCCTGGTCGTGCAACACACGCCTTGTTTGGTTGCAGACATGAGCATTTGCGGTAACCCCTTCTCTTAGAGTGGTGAGACTGTTGGAGATATGCCCAAGAGGCAATAATAAAAGTGGTTATTATATATCTTTATGTTTATGATAAATGTTTATATACCATGC
>NC_061511.1:212236983-212370802 GCF_022539505.1 Lolium rigidum | reverse complement strand
CGAGTGAAGCCTTCGTGGCTGTTGGTTTGGCTTGCGTAGCAACCACACTCCTCCAAACGTAGACGTACCTTCTTGCAAAGGAAGGGAACTACGGGAATCATCTCCATGTCATCGCGTGCTCCACTCTCGGTTACCTCTATCCTATTCTATCTCCTTTATATTGTGTATCTATATCTTGCTTAGTTGGTAACCTTGTCATATAGGTAAATTCACTTAGTTGCATATCTAGAGAATTTACCTTTGTGTCAAGCCTAAATTGAAAAATAACTAAAAATTGGTTAGCACCTATTCACCCCCCCTCTAGGTGCGGCATACGATCCTTTCAGAAGCCTTTTGCGACCAGCCGAGCTTTATACCTCTCTATAGGGCCGCCAGACTTCTGCTTAATCTTAAGCACCCACTTCCAGTCAATGATGTTGATACTAGTCAGAGGAGGAACCAACCGCCAAGTCTTGTTGGTCTGTAGTGCTGAGAATTCAGTTTCCATAGCGGCGCGCCAGTGAGCACATGACATGGCATCTTGGTGACCACGTGGCTCATGGTGGACAAGATCATCCATACGAGAGGTATGCCATGCAACGGTTCCATCAGTACGCGTCTTCGGATGGCGAACACCACACATGAGGCGCGTGGTAACACCTAGACGAGGGGCAAGTGCAGGCGACGGAAGACGCTCAGGAGGCGAAGAACAGAGCTGTGTGGTCGAGGTGGCCGTTCCAGGCGATGGTGCAGGGGTAGACGGGCCGTCGGGCGCAGATGTACCAGACGACGCAGAAGGCGTAGATGGGCCGTCGGCGGCCTGGGTTGCATGGCCGGACGAGGAGTGCATGCGATCGACGTGCACTTGATCGATGTGGCTGTGCACCTGGTCGCTGTCAACATGGTTGTCCTCTATGTGATCATCAAGTAATTCTAGGTGAGCGCCGCGCCCTAAACCCACACCATGGTTAGGCAATAGAGACGGAGCATATGCAGCATCAACAAAAAATAGGAAATAAAGGGGTAGTGGAAGTGGAGGGTATGGTGGAAGAATATGTGATGTGTGAGAAGGGAAACACCATCTCATCAAACACGATGCCACGGGAGATGTAGACTCGATTTGTAGGAATGTGGAGACACTTGTAGTCCTTGTGAATGGAACTGTAACCAAGGAAGACACACTGTTTAGAGCCAAACTCCAGTTTGCGTTTATTGTAAGGACAAATGTGTGGCCAACACGCACACCCAAACACCTTAAAGAAAGAAAATCAGGTACTTCACCCAGAAGGCGCTCAAGAGGTGTTTGCATGTTATTTACTCGGCTATGGAGTCTATTTATGAGAAAACAAGTTGTGGAGAAGGCGTCACTCCAAAAGTGATATGGAACAGAGGCATGTGCATGGAGGGTCAATCCAGTTTCAAGAATGTGTCGATGTTTTCTTTCAGCAGTGCCATTTTGTTGATACGTATGAGGACATGAAACTCGATGGGAAATGCCAAGATCAGTAAAGAACTTGTTTAACTTGTGGTACTCACCACCCCAGTCAGATTGAACATGGAGATTATGAGATGATGAAGGAATAGTGGAATGACCAATATGTGTAATGCGCATACCTGCTCCATTGGCGGTTTGGACTTGATCCTTCCCTAGATAGGGCTCCCTCATGATGAGCTTGTCAAGATCATTGGTGAAGTGATCTGTCGCTGCCGTGTCCGCGTACCAAGCCGGATCAATTGGGTATGATGGAGTAGTACCATAGGAGGTATTGTTGGCAGTAGGAGTGGTGAAGGCAGCCAACTGCTGATCCTTGTAACGCCCATCATTGCCAGCACCGAGGAAATCAGGGGCATACCGCTTGAAGAAACATGAGGCAACATGAACGGTCTTGGTGCAGATTTGGCACACAGGTCGGGTACTGATACGTCTCAAACGTATCTATATTTTCTTATGTTCCATGCTAGTTATATGACAATACTCACATGTTTTATATACACTTTATATCATTTTGATGCATTTTCTGGCACTAACCTATTAACAAGATGCTGAAGCGCCAGTTCCTGTTTTCTGCTGTTTTTGGTTTCAGAAATCCTACACAGGAAATATTCTCGGAATTGGACGAAACAAAAGCCCACGGTCTTAATTTGCACGGAGCCTTCCAGAAGTCCGAAGAGGAGACGAAGAGGGGCGACGAGGCGGCCACACCCTAGGGGGCGTGGCCCCACCCTTGGGCGCGCCGCCCTATGGGGTGGGCCCCTCGGGCGCCTCCCGACTCTGCCCCTTCGCCTATAAATTCTCTCCGTCACGAAAACCCTATCACCGAGAGCCACGATACGAGAAAAGTTACTGTGACGCCGCCGCCGCCAATCCCATCTCGGGGGATTCAGGAGATCGCCTCCGGCACCCTGCCGGAGAGTGAAATCATCACCGGAGGACTCTACATCATCATGCCCGCCTCCGGATTGATGCGTGAGTAGTTCATCCTTGGACTATGGGTCCATAGCAGTAGCTAGATGGTTGTCTTCTCCTCTTGTGCTATCATGTTTAGATCTTGTGAGCTGCCTATCATGATCAAGATCATCTATTTGTAATGCTACATGTTGCGTTTATTGGGATCCGATGAATATTGAATACTATGTCAAGTTGATTATCAATCTATCATATATGTGTTGTTTATGTTTTTGCATGCTCTCCGTTGCTAGTAGAGGCTCTGGCCAAGTTGATACTTGTAACTCCAAGAGGGAGTATTTATGCTCGATAGTGGGTTCATGCCTCCATTATATGTCATTATTATGCATTTTCCGGCACTAACCTATTGACGAGATGCCGAAGAGCCAGTTGCTGTTTTCTGTTGTTTTTGGTTTCAGAAATCCTAGTAAGGAAATATTCTCGGAATTGGACGAAATCAACGCCCAGGGTCCTATTTTTCCACGAAGCTTCCAGAAGTCCGAAGAGGAAACGAAGTGGGGCCACGAGGTGGCCACACACTAGGGCGGCGCGGCCCAACCCCTGGCCGCGCCGGCCTGTTGTGTGTGCCCCTCGTGATGCCCCCTGACCTACCCTTCCGCCTACATATAGTCTTCGTCGCGAAACCCCCAGTACCGAGAGCCACGATACGGAAAACCTTCCAGAGACACAGCCGCCGCCAATCCCATCTCGGGGATTCGGGAGATCGCCTCCGGCACCCCGCCGGAGAGGGGAATCATCTCCCGGAGGTCTCTTCATCGCCATGATCGCCTCCGGATCGATGTGTGAGTAGTCCACCCCTGGACTATGGGTCCATAGCAGTAGCTAGATGGTTGTCTTCTCCTCATTGTGCTATCATGTTAGATCTTGTGAGCTGCCTATCATGATCAAGATCATCTATTTGTAATGCTACATGTTGTGTTTGTTGGGATCCGATGAATATTGAATACTATGTCAAGTTGATTATCAATCTATCATATATGTTATTTATGTTCTTGCATGCTCTCCGTTGCTAGTAGAGGCTCTGGCCAAGTTGATACTTGTGACTCCAAGAGGGAGTATTTATGCTCGATTGTGGGTTCATGCCTCCATTAAATCTGGGACAGTGACAGAAAGTTCTAAGGTTGTGGATGCGCTGTTGCCACTAGGGATAAAACATCGATGCTTTGTCTAAGGATATTTGTGTTGATTACATTACGCACCATAGTTAATGCAATTTTTTGTTGCTTGCAACTTAATACCGGAAGGGGTTCGGATGATAACCTGAAAGTGGACTTTTTAGGCATAGATGCATGCTGGATAGCGGTCTATGTACTTTGTCGTAATGCCCTGATTAAATCTCATAGTACTCATCATGATATATGTATGTGCATTGTTATGCCTTCTTTATTTGTCAATTGCCCAACTGTAATTTGTTCACCTAACATCAGTTTATCTTATGGGAGAGACACCGCTAGTGAACTGTGGACCCCGGTCCTATTCTTTACATCTGAAATACAATCTACTGCAATTTTTCTTTACTGTTCTTCGCAAACAAACATCATCTTCCACACTATACATCTAATCCTTTGTTACAGCAAGCCGGTGAGATTGACAACCTCACTGTTACGTTGGGGCAAAGTACTGTGATTGTGTTGTGCAGGTTCCACGTTGGCGCTGGAATCCCCGGTGTTGCGCCGCACTACACTCCGCCGCCATCAACCTTCAACGTGCTTCTTGGCTCCTACTGGTTCGATAAACCTTGGTTTCTTACTGAGGGAAAACTTGCTACTGTACGCATCACACCTTCCTCTTGGGGTTCCCAACGGACGTGTGTTAACTGCACGCATCAAGCTCTTTTTCTGGCGCCGTTGCCGGGGAGATCAAGACACGCTGCAAGGAGAGTCTCCACTTCCAATCTCTTTACTTTGTTTTTGTCTTGCTTTATTTTATTTACTACTTTGTTTGCTGCACTAAAAGAAAACACACAAAAAATAGTTGCTAGTTTTACTTTATTTACTGTCTTGTTCTCCATATCAAAAACACAAAAAAATTAGTTACTTGCATTTACTTTATCTAGTTTGCTTTATTTACTATTGCTAAAATGAATACTCCTGGGAACACTAAGTTGAGTGATTTCACTAGTTAGGCTTAATGGAAAACAACAAAAATATTAGAGATCTTTATAGTATTTATCTTGAACTAGGACATGATGTGTTTGAAGAGAGAATTAAAAAACCCATGGAACTTTATATGCATGCTAATGGGAATGTTATTAGTATGAATGCTTTGAACACCATTGTTGTTAATGCTATGGAAAATTCTAAGCTTGGGGAAGCTGGCTTTGATGAGCATGATACTTTTAGTCCCCCAAGCATTGAGGAGAAAATTTTCTTTGATGATACTTTGCCTCCAATTTATGATGATTATAATGATAGTGGTCTTTTGGTGCCGCCTACTATGGGGAGTAAATTTTATTATGATTATACTATGCCTCCTACACTTGATGAGAATAATAATGATAGCTACTTTGTTGAATTTGCTCCCACTACAACTAATAAAATTGATTATGCTTATGTGGAGAGTAACAATTTTATGCATGTAGCTCATGATAAGAATGTTTCATTTGATAGTTATATTGTTGAGTTTGTTCATGATGCTACTGAAAATCTTTATGAGAGAGGGAAACATGGTTATATGCATCTTAATAATATTAAGTTTCCCCTCTTTGTGCTGAAAATCTTGAATTTACACTTGTTTTATCTTTCTATGCTTGTTGCATTATGCTTACATGACTTGTTTATTTACAAGATTCCTTTTCATAGGAAGTGGGTTAGACTTAAAAGTGTTTCTAATTTGCTTCTTGATGCTCTCTTTTGCTTCAACTCTTATTTCTTGGGAGTGCATCATTAAAATTGCTGAGCCCATCTTAATGGCTATAAAGAAAGAACTTCTTGGGAGATAACCCATATGTTTATTTTGCTACTGTTTTGTTGTGTCTTGGAAGTTGTTACTACTGTAGCAACCTCTCCTTATCTTTATTTTATTGCATTTTTGTGCCAAGTAAAGTCTTTGATAGTAAAGTCAATACTAGATTTGGATTACTGCGCAGAAACAGATTTCTTGCTGTCACGAATTTGGGTATGGTTCTCTGTAGGTAACTCAGAAAAATCTGCCAATTTACGTGCGTGATCCCCAGATATGTACGCAACTTTCATTCAATTTGGGCATTTTCATCTGAGCAAGTCTGGTGCCTGTAAAAAATTCGTCTTTACGGACTGTTTTGTTTTGACAGATTCTGCCTTTTATTTCGCATTGCCTGTTTTGCTATGTTTGATGGATTTCTTTGTTCCATTAACTTTCAGTAGCTTTGTGCAATGTCCAGAAGTGTTAAGAATGATTATGTCACCTCTGAATATATGAATTATGCACTGACCCTCTAATGAGTTTGTTTTAAGTTTGGTGTGGAGCAAGTTTTCAAGGGTCAAGAGAGGAGGATGATATATGATCAAGAAGAGTGAAAAGTCTAAGCTTGGGGATGCCCCCGTGGTTCACCCCTGTATATTTCAAGAAGACTCAAGCGTCTAAGCTTGGGGATGCCCAAGGCATCCCCTTCTTCATCAACTTATCAGGTTTCTTCTATTGAAACTATATTTTTATTCGGTCACATCTTATGTACTTTACTTGGAGCGTCTGTTTGTTTTTGTTTTGTTTGAATAAATTCATGCTTATGTGGGAGAGAGACACGCTCCGCTTTTTCATATGAACACTGGTGTTCTTAGTTCTATCTTTAATGTTCATGGCGGAGTTGAAAACCGCTTCGTTGATTGATATATGGTTGGAAACGGAAAATACTTCATGTGGTAATTGGTATAATGTCTTGAATAATTTGATACTTGGCAATTGTTGTGCTCATATAGATCATGTTTAAGCTCTTGCATCATGTACTTTGCACCTATTAATGAAGAACTACATAGAGCTAGTTAAAATTTGGTTTGCATGATTGGTCTCTCTAAGTCTAGATATTTTCTGGTTAAGGTGTTTGAACAACAAGGAAGACGATGTAAAGTCTTATAATGCTTAAAATATGTTCATATGTGAGTCTTGCTGCACCGTTTTATACTTGAGTTTGCTTCAAACAACCTTGCTAGCCTAGCCTTGTATTGAGAGGAATTCTTCTCGTGCATCCAAATCCTTGAGCCAAAAACTATGCCATTTGTGTCCACCATACCTACCTCTACCACATGGTATTTCTCTGCCATTTCAAAGTAAATTACTTGAGTGCTACCTTTAAAATTCTATTCTTTGCCTTTGCAATACATAGCTCATGGGAAAATAGCCTTAAAAACTATTGTGGTGAAGAATATGTACTTATGTATCTTATTTCTTAATAAGTTGCTTGTTGAGCGGTAACCATGTTTCTGGGGATGCCATCAACTTTTACCTTTGTTGAATATCATGTGAGTTGCTATGCATGTTCGTCTTGTCTGAAGTAAGAGTGATTTTCATGATCAAATGGTTTGAGTATGCATATTGTTAGAGAAGAACATTGGGCCGCTAACTAAAGCCATGAATCATGGTGGAACTTTCAGTTTGGACACAAATCCTCAATCTCTTATGAGAATTTTATCTGTTGTTGAATGCCTATGCATTAAAGAGGAGTCCATTATCTGTTGTCTATGTTGTCCCGGTATGGATGTCTAAGTTGAGAATAATCAAAAGCGAGAAATCCAATGCGAACTTTCTCCTTAGACCTCTATACAGGCGGCATAGAGGTACCCCTTTGTGACACTTGGTTGAAACATATGTTATGCAATGATAATCCGTGTTAATCCAAGCTAATTAGGACAAGGTGCGGGCACTATTAGTATTCTATGCATGAGGCTTGCAACTTATAGGATATCTTATACATAACACATATGCTTTATTACTACCGTTGACAAAATTGTTTCTATGTTTTCAAAATGAAAAGCTCTAGCACAAAAATAGTAATCCATGCTTCCCTATGCGAAGGGCCTTTCTTCTACTTTATTGTTGAGTCAGTTTACCTATTCCTTCTATCTTAGAAGCAAACACTTGTGTAAACTGTGTGCATTGATTCTTACATGTTTACCTATTGCACTTGTTATATTACTTTGTGTTGACAATTATCCATGAGATAAATATGTTGAAGTTGAAAGCAACCGCTGAAACTTATATCTTCCTTTGTGTTGCTTCAATGCCTTTACTTTGAATTTATTGCTTTATGAGTAACTCTTATGCAAGTCTTATTGATGCTTTTCTTGAAAGTATTATTCATGAAAAGTCTTTGCTATATGATTCATTTGTTTACTCATTATCTTCATCATTGCTTCGAATCGCTGCATTCATCTCATATGCTTACAATAGTATGATCAAAATTATGATAGCATGTCACTTCAGAAATTATCTTTGTTATCGTTTACCTACTCGAGGGCTAGTAGGAACTAAGCTTGGGGATGCTTGATACGTCCCAACCGTATCTATAATTTCTTATGTTCCATGCTACTTTATTGATGATACTCACATGTTTTATACACATTATATGTCATTATTATGCATTTTCCGGCACTAACCTATTGACGAGATGCCGAAGAGCCGATTGCTCGTTTTCCGCTGTTTTTGGTTTCAGAAATCCTAATAAGGAAATATTCTCGGAATTGGACGAAATCAACGCCCAGGGTCCTATTTTTCCACGAAGCTTCCAGAAGTCCGAAGAGGAAACGAAGTGGGGCCACGAGGTGGCCACACACTAGGGCGGCGCGGCCCAAGCCCTGGCCGCGCCGGCCTGTTGTGTGGGCCCCTCGTGACGCCCCCTGACCTACCTTTCCGCCTACATATAGTCTTCGTCGCGAAACCCCCAGTACCGAGAGCCACGATACGGAAAACCTTCCAGAGACGCAGCCACCGCCAATCCCATCTCGGGGATTCGAGAGATCGCCTCCGGCACCCCGCCGGAGAGGGGAATCATTTCCCGGAGGTCTCTTCATCGCCATGATCGCCTCCGGATCGATGTGTGAGTAGTCCACCCCTGGACTATGGGTCCATAGCAGTAGCTAGATGGTTGTCTTCTCCTCATTGTGCTATCATGTTAGATCTTGTGAGCTGCCTATCATGATCAAGATCATCTATTTGTAATGCTACATGTTGTGTTTGTTGGGATCCGATGAATATTGAATACTATGTCAAGTTGATTATCAATCTATCATATATGTTATTTATGTTCTTGCATGCTCTCCGTTCCTAGTAGAGGCTCTGCCAAGTTGATACATGTGACTCCAAGAGGGAGTATTTATGCTCGATAGTGGGTTCATGCCTCCATTAAATCTGGGACGAGTGACGAAAGTTCTAAGGTTGTGGATGTGCTGTTGCCACTAGGGATAAAACATCGATGCTTTGTCTAATGATATTTGTGTTGATTACATTACACACCATACTTAATGCAATTGTCTGTTGCTTGCAACTTAATACCGGAAGGGGTTCGGATGATAACCTGAAAGTGGACTTTTTAGGCATAGATGCATGCTGGATAGCGGTCTATGTACTTTGTCGTAATGCCCTGATTAAATCTCATAGTACTCATCATGATATATGTATGTGCATTGTTATGCCTTCTTTATTTGTCAATTGCCCAACTGTAATTTGTTCACCCAACATCAGTTTATCTTATGGGAGAGACACCGCTAGTGAACTGTGGACCCCGGTCCTATTCTTTACATCTAAAATACAATCTACTGCAATTGTTCTTTACTGTTCTTCGCAAACAAACATCATCTTCCACACTATACATCTAATCCTTTGTTACAGCAAGCCGGTGAGATTGACAACCTCACTGTTACGTTGGGGCAAAGTACTGTGATTGTGTTGTGCAGGTTCCACGTTGGCGCCGGAATCCCTGGTGTTGCGCTGCACTACACTCCGCCGCCATCAACCTTCAACGTGCTTCTTGGCTCCTACTGGTTCGATAAACGTTGGTTTCTTACTGAGGGAAAACTTGCTACTGTACGCATCACACCTTCCTCTTGGGGTTCCCAACGGACGTGTGTTAACTGCACGCATCATGTTGCCACTAGGGATAAAACATCGATGCTTTGTCTAAGGATATTTGTGTTGATTACATTACGCGCAGTACTTAATGCAATTGTCTGTTGTTTGCAACTTAATACTGGAAGGGGTGCGGATGCTAACCTGAAGGTGGACTTTTTAGGCATAGATGCATGCTGGATAGCGGTCTATGTTCTTTGTCGTAATGTCCTAATTAAATCTCATAGTAGTCATCATGATATATGTATGTGCATCTCTATTTGTCAATTGCCCAACTGTAATTTGTTCATCCAACATGCTATTTATCTTATTGGAGAGACACCACTAGTGAACTGTGGACCCCGGTCCATTCTTTTACATCTGAAATACAATCTACTGCAATCTCTGTTATCTGTTGTTCATCGCAAACAAACAACATTCTCCACACCATACGTTAATCCTTTGTTTTCAGCAAGCCGGTGAGATTGACAACCTCACCGTTAAGTTGGGGCAAAGTATTGTGATTGTGTTGTGCAGGTTCCACGTTGGCGCCAGAATCCCTGGTGTTGCGTCGCACTACACTCCTTCACCAACAACCTTCACGTGGCCTTCATCTCCTACTGATTCGATAACCTTGGTTTCTTACTGAGGGAAACTTGCTGCTGTACGCATCACACCTTCCTCTTGGGGTTCCCAACGGATGTGTGCTTCACGCGCCATCAAGCATTTTTCTGGAGCCGTTGCCGGGAGATCAAGACACGCTGCAAGGGGAGTCTGTCACATCCAATCTCTTTACTTTGTTTATTGTCTTGATTTACTTTATTTTATTTTCTGTTTTGTTTGCTTTCCTTATATTAAAAAACACAAAAAAATTAGTTACTTGTTTTACTTTACTTTGTTTAGTTTGCTTTACTTGTCTTTATTACTGTTAAAATGAATACTCTTGAGAACACTAAGTTGTGTGACTTCACTAGCACCAATAATAATTATTTTATATGCACTCCTATTGCTCCACCTGCTACTACAGCAGAATTTTATGAAATTAAAGCTGCTTTACTAAATCTTGTTTTGAGAGAGCAATTTTCTGGTGTTAGTACTGATGATGCTGCTGCCCATCTTAATAATTTTGTTGAACTTTGTGAAATGCAAAAGTATAAGGATGTAGATGGGGATATTATAAAACTTAAATTGTTTCCTTTCTCCTTAAGAGGAAGAGCTAAAGATTGGTTGCTATCTTTGCCTAAGAATAGTATTGATTCATGGACTAAATGTAAAGATGCTTTCATTGGTAGATATTATCCTCCTGCTAAAATTATATCTTTGAGAAGTAGCATTATGAATTTTAAGCAATTGGATAATGAACATGTTGCCCAAGCATGGGAAAGAATGAAATATTTGGTGAAGAATTGCCCTACCCATGGACTAACTACTTGGATGATCATCCAAACCTTCTATGCAGGATTAAATTTTTCTTCAAGGAACCTATTGGATTCAGCTGCTGGAGGTACTTTCATGTCCATCACTTTGGGTGCTGCAACAAAACTTCTTGATGATATGATGATCAACTACTCTGAATGGCACACCGAAAGGACTCCGCAAGGTAAGAAGGTAAATTCTGTTGAAGAAACCTCCTCTTTGAGTGATAAGATTGATGTTATTATGTCTATGCTTGTTAATGGTAGATCTAATGTTGATCCTAATAATGTTCCTTTAGCTTCATTGGTTGCTCAAGAAGAGCATGTTGATGTGAACTTCATTAAAAGTAGTAATTTCAACAACAATGCTTATAGGAATAATTTTGGTAACAACAACTATATGCCATATCCTTCTAATAGTGGTAAGGCTTAGTTTGGTAACAAAGTATTTCTAAAACTGAAGTATTACAAAACTGAAGTATCTCAGTGCATCGACAAGGAATACTTCAGTTTCTTGATACCACAGTATTTCTCAGTTTTGGGCAATACTTCAAGGTGTTTGGGAGATGGCTATTTTACTGTACCTTTAACTGGTTGTTCCGTTGCATGCATAAAACTAGAAACTATAGGTGCATGTTTCGTGTTAGCCTAAGCAACATTGTTAGTTAATAAGCACATGCACCTGCACAAGGCCATGATAAGTTGCAGCTAGCAGGTGATCAGCCGCACTGCCGCAGCAGTTATCAGGATAGCATGTCAGGCGGCTTGCCTCCATGTTCCTGTTCACACTACTATATAGAATCGGTTTCAGCGAGAGGAGAATCGAACACACATCTACCAGAAGTTGGAAGCCACCATGTCGACGAACCCATCGGAATAAATCTACACTAATTCATGTCCTCGATCTGCATGGCCGCCCAGCCGTGCCGCTCGTCCACTCCCTCCGCGCAGGCGCCTATGGCAAGGTAGCACAGCAAGGCCAATTGGCCTGCTTTTTTCCCGCAGTGGCATGCCCAGCGTCACAGCCCACCTCGGTTCCCCCATCTCCACGCCGCCGCAGCGATGGTGCAATCAAGTTGGAAAAAAATCATGCCATAGATTCCCACAAGAATAGACCAGAACCAACCTTCTTTTCCTTGTGCTGCGCTTCCTTTCTTCATGGATGAGGAAAACATCGCCGCAGTCAGCCGTAGACGAAGAGGGTGCAAGGAGGCAGATACGTTTTTCGCGTTTCACCGTTTAGGAAAAAACAGGTCTGGGCTAAAGTTTAGAATACGTCAAAAAAACTGAAGTATTGGAGATACTTCTGTTTCTAAAACAAACTTATTTGTTAGACCCAAACGCTTTGAAGTATTCAATACTTTATTATTTTTAGATACTGAAGTATTCCCAAAATACTTCAAGAAAACTTTGCTCCCAAACAGAGCCTAATTCTTATGGTAGATCTGTTTTGCCTAGTGAGGAAAAGATGCTAGAAATTGAAAGAGCTACTAAGAGATTTATGCAATCACAATATGAGCAAAATCAATTGTTTACTAAAACTATGAATGAACAATCTGCCTTGTTGAAAAATATAGGGAATCAACTTGAAAATTTGAATATGGAAATTTCTGGTTTGCAAACTAAGCTTTCAAATGCTGAAAACCGAATCTCATACATGTCCGAGTCACAAGCTTCTTTAATTAATAAAATGGCTGCTAAACCTGAGGATAATGATAAAAAAATTCTTACTACAGCAAACGCCATACAAGTTCGAATTAATGACAATATTAGATTGATGACAGAATTGCATGCTAGGTGGGAAAGAGATGAAAAAGAAGAAAAACTTGCTAAAGAGAATAATGTAGCTAAAGTTTGGACTATTACCACCACTAGTAATGTTTTTTTTTTTGAGAACACAGTACAACGTAGACGCTCACAAACACGCACGTACAAACACCCCTATGAACGCACGCACGCACACCCTACCCCTATGAGCACCTCCGAGGGACTGAGCCGGCATATCTTGAGGTTGACGAAGTCACCACTGGCGCCTCGCTGTTGACGGGCACGTCACCTACCACCGAAAGCATAGCGCCGGTTAAATCCTGGAATAAATCCAGGTAAATGCAAACACCCATGTCAAGTCTAGGACTTGAACCTGGGTGGGCTGGTTCCACCACAAGGGACCTAACCACCAGAGCCAAGCTCTGTTTGCCACCACTAGTAATGTTGATGCTTCACATGTTGCTAAACCTCCTACTATCAATGGTAAAATAATTGGCGTTGGCAATGTTTCTACTCCTAGTACAAAGCGTGCAAAATTGCCTGAAATTGCTGAAACTATTTGTGATAAAAGTGCTGAAATTTTTCAGAATGCTGTAGATCATAATGGTTTAGATTTTGATAGCTGTCATATCTCTGAAGTTATTAAGTTCTTACAAAAACTTGCTAGAAGTCCTAATGCGAGTGCTATAAATTTGGCCTTTACAAAACATATTACAAATGCTCTCATTAAAGATAGAGAAGAGAAATTAAAACTTGAAGCTTCTATTCCTAGGAAGTTGGAAGCCATAGAGAAAAATCTTCCAAGTGTTGAGACTAAATTGGGAATATTACTTGATAATACTGATAAACTTGATAAATCCGTAGGAGGAATTAATGAAAGAATTGCTATCTTAGAAACTATTGCTATCGATAATAATAAAACCCATAGGATTGGTGAACTTGAAGAAGCTATGGGAACCTTGGGTTCAACTTTTTCTTCTCTTAAATTTAAGGAGAAAACTTATGTGGGTAAGGAGCAAAAATTCATGTATGTCTCTAAGGTGCTAAGCCAAAGAATTATTATAAGCCTAAAATTGATAAAACCCTTAGTACCACTATGGGAAATTTAGATAATGGAGCATCTAAGGTACCCTCTGCGACAAGTTGTGTTTGTAAGGAAAATTATGATGTCGATGCTTCTTCTCTTGATGTTACTTGATTTGCACTTTCTGCGCCTAGCTGAAAGGCGTTAAAGAAAAGCACTTCTTGGGAGATAACCCATGTATGTTTTTATTACTGTTTTGTTGTGTCTTGGAAGTTGTTACTACTGTAGCAACCTCTCCTTATCATATTGTTGTGCCAAGTAAAGTCTTTGATAGTAAAGTTGATACTAGATTTGGATTCCTGCGCAGAAACAGAATTTTACCTGTCACGAATTTGAGTAGATCTCTCTGTAGGAAACTCGTAAAATGCTGCAAAAATTCATGCGTGATCCTCAGATATGTACACAACTTTCATTAGTTTTGAGATTTTTCATCTGAGCCTGTTAAGTGCCTCTAAAAAATTCGTCTTTACGGACTGTTCTGTTTTGACAGATTTAGCCTTTTATTTCGCATTGCCTCTTTTACTGTGTTGAGTGGATTTCTTTGTTGCATTAACTTTCAGTAGCTTTGGGTAATGTCCAGAAGTGTTAAGAATGATTGTGTCCTCTCTGAACATGTGAATTTTTGATTATGTACTAACCCTCTAATGAGTTTGTTTTGTGTTTGGTGTGGAGGAAGTTTTCAAGGGTCAAGAGAGGAGGATGATATACTATGATCAATAAGAGTGAAAAGTCTAAGCTTGGGGATGCCCCCGTGGTTCATCCCTGCATATTTCAAGAAGACTCGAGCATCTAAGCTTGGGGATGCCCAAGGCATCCCCTTCTTCATCGACAACTTATCAGGTCACCTCTAGTGAAACTATATTTTTATTCCGTCACATCTTATGTGCTTTACTTGGAGCGTCTGTTTGTTTTTGTTTGAATAAAATCGAATCCTAGCATTCCTTATGTGGGAGAACGACACGCTCCGCTTTTTCATATGAACACTGGTGTTCTTAGTTCTACTTTTAATGTTCATGGCGGAGTTGAAAACCGCTTCGTTGATTGCTATTTGGTTGGAAACAGAAAATGCTTCATGTGGCAAATGGTATATGGTCTTGAATAATTTGATGCTTGGCAATTGTTTTGAGCTCTCATAGATCATGTTTAAGCTCTTGCATCATGTAGTTTAAACCTATTAGTGGAGAACTACCGTAGAGCTTGTTGAAATTTGGTTTGCATGATTGGTCTCTCTAAGGTCTAGATATTTTCTGGTAAAAGTGTTTGAGCAACAAGGAGACAGTGTAGAGTCTTATAGTGCTTGCAATATATTTTTATGTAAGTTTTGCTGTACCGGTTCATACTTGTGTTTGCTTCAAACAACCTTGCTAGCCAAAGCCTTGTACTGAGAGGAAATGCTTCTCGTGCACCCAAAAACCTTGAGCCAAAACCCATGCTGTTTGTGTCCACCATAACTACCTACTATGTGGTATTTCTCTGCCATTCCAAAGTAAATTGCTTGTGTGCTACCCTTAAAATTTCATTCCTTGTCTTTGCAATACATAGCTCATGGGAAAATAGCTTAAAAACTATTGTGGTATTGAATATGTTGCTTATGTATCTTATTTATTATAAGTTGCTTGTTGAGCGGTAACCATGTTTCTGGGGACGCCATCAACTTTTTACACCTTTGTTGAATATCATGTGAGTTGCTATGCATGTTCGTCTTGTCTGAAGTAAGGGTGATTTATCATGATTAAATGGTTTGAGTATGCATATTGTTAGAGAAGAACATTGGGCCGCCAACCAAAGCCATGTATCATGGTGGAAGTTTCAGTTGGACATTAAACCTCAATCTCTTATGAGAATATTATTCGTTGTTGAATGCGTAAGCATTAAAGAGGAGTCCATTATATGTTTTCTATGTTGTCCCGGTATGGATGTCCTCAAGTTGAGATCTATCAAAACTGAGAAATCAAATGCGATCTATCTCCTTGGACCTTTGTACAGGCGGCATAGAGGTACCCCTTTGTGACACTTGGTTGAAACATATGTAATGCAATGATAATCCATGGAAATCCGAGCTAATTAGGACAAGGTGCGAGCACTATTTGTATTCGATGCATGAGGCTTGCAACTTATAAGAGGTCTTATGCATAACACATATGAATTATTACTACCGTTGACAAAATTGTTTCCATGTTTTCAAAATAAAAAGCTCTAGCACATGAGTAATCCGTGCTTCCCTCTGCGAAGGGCCTTTCGTTTACTTTATGTTAAGTCAGTTTACCTACTTCTTTCTATCTTAGAAGCAAACACTTGTGTCAACTGTGTGCATTGATTCTTACATTTTTACTTATTGCACTTGTTATATTGCTTTATGTTGACAACTATCCATGAGATATACATGTTACAAGTTGAAAGCAATTGCTGAAACTTAATCATCCTTTGTGTTGCTTCAAAACCTTCTATTGAGAATCTATTGCTTGATGAGTTAACTCTTATGCAAGACTTATTGATACTTGTCTTGAAAGTACTATTCATGGAAAGTCTTTGCTAAATGATTCAGTTGATTAGTCATTATCTTTACCATTGCTTCGAATCACTTCATTCATCTCATATGCTTTACAATAGTATTGATCAAGATTATGATAGAAGCATGTCACTTCAAAAATTATCCTTGTTATCGTTTACCTACTCGAGGGCGAGTAGGAACTAAGCTTGGGGATGCTTGATACGTCTCAAACGTATCTATAATTTCTTATGTTCCATGCTAGTTATATGACAATACTCACATGTTTTATATACACTTTATATCATTTTGATGCATTTTCCGGCACTAACCTATTAACAAGATGTCTGAAGCGCCAGCTTCTGTTTTCTGCTGTTTTTGGTTTCAGAAATCCTACACGGGAAATATTCTCGGAATTGGACGAAACAAAAGCCCACGGTCTTATTTTGCACGGAGCCTTCCAGAAGTCCGAAGAGGAGACGAAGAGGGGCGACGAGGCGGCCACACCCTAGGGGGGCGCGGCCCCACCCTTGGGCGCGCCGCTATATGGTGTGGGCCCCTCGGGCGCCTCCCGACTCTGCCCCTTCGCCTATAAATTCTCTCCGTCGCGAAAACCCTATCACCGAGAGCCACGATACGAGAAAAGTTACTGTGACGCCGCCGCCGCCAATCCCATCTCGGGGGATTCAGGAGATCGCCTCCGGCACCCTGCCGGAGAGGGGAATCATCACCGGAGGACTCTACATCATCATGCCCGCCTCCGGATTGATGCGTGAGTAGTTCATCCTTGGACTATGGGTCCATAGCAGTAGCTAGATGGTTGTCTTCTCTTGTGCTATCATGTTTACATCTTGTGAGCTGCCTATCATGATCAAGATCATCTATTTGTAATGCTACATGTTGCGTTTGTTGGGATCCGATGAATATTGAATACTATGTCAAGTTGATTATCAATCTATCATATATGTGTTGTTTATTTTCTTGCATGCTCTCCGTTGCTAGTAGAGGCTCTGGCCAAGTTGATACTTGTAACTCCAAGAGGGAGTATTTATGCTCGATAGTGGGTTCATGCCTCCATTGAATCCGGGACGATGACGAGAAAGTTCTAAGGTTGTGGATGTGCTGTTGCCACTAGGGATAAAACATCGATGCTTTGTCTAAGGATATTTGTGTTGATTACATTACTCGCAGTACTTAATGCAATTGTCTGTTGTTTGCAACTTAATACTGGAAGGGGTGCGGATGCTAACCTGAAGGTGGACTTTTTATGCATAGATGCATGCTGGATAGCGGTCTATGTTCTTTGTCGTAATGCCCTAATTAAATCTCATAGTAGTCATCATGATATATGTATGTGCATCTCTATTTGTCAATTGCCCAACTGTAATTTGTTCATCCAACATGCTATTTATATTATTGGAGAGACACCACTAGTGAACTATGGACCCCGGTCCATTCTTTTACATCTGAAATACAATCTACTGCAATCTCTGTTCTCTGTTGTTCATCGCAAACAAACATCATTCTCCACACCATACGTTTAATCCTTTGTTTTCAGCAAGCCGGTGAGATTGACAACCTCACTGTTAAGTTGGGGCAAAGTATTGTGATTGTGTTGTCCAGGTTCCACGTTGGCGCCGGAATCCCTGGTGTTGCGCCGCACTACACTCCTTCACCAACAACCTTCACGTGGCCTTCATCTCCTACTGGTTCGATAACCTTGGTTTCTTACTAAGGGAAACTTGCTGTTGTACGCATCACACCTTCCTCTTGGGATTCCCAACGGACGTGTGCTTCACGCGCCATCAGGTACCACCGGAGGAGCCACCACCACCACCACCACTGCCACTACCACGCAACACACTGCCTTGGCCACGCTCATGGTTGTTGTAGGGACGTGGTGTTGGTTTAGAGTAGGCCGGTGGAGGTGGGTGTTGTGGTGGTGGCGGAAAAGCACAACCACAGGCCCGGTAGTTGAGATGCGCCATATGAACATCCGCTCCAAGCTCAGCACGACGGGCATCCATGCGCTGTTCAGTATTGAGGAGCTGCGCGTACACATCGCATATGGGCATAGGATCTGTAAGAGCCCATGATGAGACCAACTGAACAAGAGAATCATACTTCTCATCTAGTCGAGATAGCCAGTGAAATCATCGACACGCAGGGGTTGGCCAATGGAGGCCAACATATCCGCCTTGGACTGACTCTCGTTCAAGAAAACCGTGGCAGTTTTGTCCAGCTTCTTTGCCTTTTGGAGCTCAGCGTGAATCTCCATGAAACGCGCAGTAGACTGTGAGGCGAAACTGCAGGCTAGGGTTTGCCACGCCTCATGCAACGTGGTCACCATCGTCATCATTCCGAGGATAGACTCGTGAAGAGAGCAGACAGGATGGCCTGATCCTGTTGATGCCAGGCCGAGAACAAGGGGTTGGGGAGGGTGGCAGGAGCGCCGACCTCCTTAGCCGCCGGATTCGGTAACGTCTCGAACGGACATGAGAGGGATCCATCAACAAACCCAAAAAGGAGATTACTCCGGAGTATTGGGACAACGTGTGTCCTCTAGTAGATGTAGTTCTCTCAGGTGAGCCTGACGGTAATCTGGTTTGCTAGGCTGATCGGCGACATCAGGATCACCGAGGTAACAGCGGAGGAGCCTGCCATTGTCGACCTGAATAGGCCGGGAGAGGCGGAGTTCTTGACACCTGAGGATGCGCCCGAGCTAGTGCTCGTGGACGACATCACGCTGGCAGCGCGCTGGTCGGTGATGAGGGAGATCGTGCGGAAGTGAAGGAGATCGAGAAACCGATCTAGGTCAAGAGCCGACCGGCTCTAATACCATGAGAAACGTAGGGTATCGACTGTAGGGGTATTGCCTTAGCTCCATACAAGGGCCGTCTTAGCACATATATATATATATATATATGGGTAGATTACAGAGTTGTATACGGTAGGTTTATACAATACCATACCGATACGGTTTACAATATACAATTTATCAGAAGAGTTGTGTAAACAAATACTACACTCATGCGGTGTTGAAGAAACACTGTTGAGAAATTACTACCGACTAATTCCGCATCCTCGAAAAATTACTATCAGGCAGTTAACGTGCCTCGAATAATTTTCTTAAGTAGTTACCAGTCAAAAATCATATCCATTGGAAGATTACTGTTAAATAGTTAACATCGGTGGTATACTACGGTAGAGGCTGAAGATTTGTACCAATAAATCATTTTTCTAGGAAAAATTGGTACTTAACGACCCTTAAAGAACCACTGTCAAATAACAATAGCTAACATCGAGAAAATACTACCAAATCTGTATATTTGAACTCACAAATTACCGTTAATTCCTTTTTACTAAAAAAGCGGGCCGAGATACTATTCATGCGTAATCACTGTTCAGCCCTGCATAAAGTGCAGTGTCCCAAAAGCCGAGGTGGGAGCAAAAACGTGAAGCTATTATATGGAGTAGTAATTTATTTTAAAATGTTTCTTAGCTGGGAATTTTTTTTCACATATACATCTTCACGTGCTACGTGCACATAAGGTTGTTTCATGAAAAATTAACTTGTCGTGTGGCGTGTGTAAAAAAGATAAAATTCAACGCTACAAATAAGACTTTTCACAAAATTAATTTTTTCTTTTTATATAGATCACAAAAAATATCAATTTTTTCACGAAACTTGACGAAGACACATTTATCGTGAAGATGTACATGTAGGAATTTTTATCAAAATCTTTCGACACATAAAAACATGTTTTCTTGGTAGGAGATCGTATCCATCGCAGAGCCGAATTGAGTTTCCGTAATATCATCTCTTTCTCAAGAAAAATCTTCCATTCCCTTCTCTCGTGTTCACTCAGTCGCATACGTCTTAAAAGTTGATGTGACAACCTCGAATATCTTTTCAGAGAATATATATACCGAAGAAGATGCTTCTATGAAGTGTGCCCCCTTTGCTACAGATGCTCTGTTTTGTTTTTCTCACCAATTATTATTGTGGCGCAAAAAAGGCAACTAGCAGATAACTTTAGGACTTATTCTTGGATCAGAAATTTGGTTACCGAGTGAAGTATGGTGGTTACCGGAATTTAGTTACTCTCCACTGTAGTAAGCCTATGCCAACTCATTTATGAATCTTTTGCTTCCTCCTACGCCAAACACTATTTCTAAAAAGGAATTGCTAAATTTCAGCTAGCTGAGACATCTCAGTCACGTGTTTTATCGTTGGATTTTGTTTCTGCTAGAAGATTTATGTTTGTTGTTGTTTATATTTTGTTTAGACCCGCATCATGTTATTCGACTGAGACATAAGCTATGTCTCAGTCGACTGAGACTTAGACACACCTTTTTTAAAAATACTTATACATATCTTAGTTTGGAATATAAATTTTGTTTTGAGTATCTCGTTCGCTATTTGACTGGTGATCTGTGGCAACCGTGGTTAACCGTTAACGACGGTCCTCTTCTAAGATTTTTTTTTCCAAACCGGTACCCAAAACACTGTCTTCAATTAAGGAGCCCGCGCGCCTTAATTTACTGCCGAATGCGCGTCTGATGTCGACAAGCAGATCTACACCTACGAATTCATTGAGATCCCAAAAGATATGCAGCTAGACGAAAGTTGAGTGACGAAATACGCAACGATTTGGAGAAGTCAACGATGCATATTTGCTTATTATTGTCATCGAAAAGCAAGCTAGATCGAGCAGAGCAGCTCTCAGGCAACCATGCCTTTGCCTACTCAGTGGCGGTAGCAGGTTCCTTGTTGCCGCCGAAGAAGTCGCCGATGGTGGGGAGCTTAAACTCGCCGCAGGTGGAGAGCGGGATGGTGAAGTTGCCGATGATGGGGAGGTCGATGGTGAGGCCGACGTCGAGGACGTAGTCGATGTCCCAGTCCCTGCCCAGGTCCTTGATGAGCGTGATGATGAAGTCGTAGGGCAGCTTGGCCGGCACCTCCAGCTTGGTGATCTCGCCGCTGTCCTCGATCCAGCCCGGGTCCGGGATCGTGCCGGACGCGACCTGTCTGCAAGATAGATGAACCGGTTGGGTCAACCGAGGGCTGCGCAACGATGATCGATGGATCCGGTGAGTGAAGAGATGAGGAGATGAAGGTGTACTAGCTAGCACTCACTTGCCGCCGCACTTGAGGGTGTAGGTGATGTCGCAGATGGGGATGCGGTGGGAGTAGGGGTTGGTGACGTTGACGTGGCTGTGCACGGTGATGGCGTCGCGGGTCATGCCCTTGAAGCTCACCTTGTCCAGCGTCGCCTCCGGCTTGGGCATGTGCGCGATCTTGTCCGCCACGAACTCCTTGGCCTTGTCAATCAGCCCCGCCATGGCCGCCGGTTGCCTCTAGCTAGCTTCCTCTTCTCGGGGGCTTTCTCAAGGGGAAGACGAATTGAATATGGAAGCGGGAGGAAGACGCACGACGCGGCGTTTATAGGAGCGGGCACCACGTGCAGCCGCGTGGAATCCGATCGATCTAGTGGGGATTCTTTTTGAGTTTTGGTCCGTGAAACTCGACCATATATCACGGCAGGTCGCAAGATCGACGGCCAGCTAGACTGTCACAATGGGAAGTATTGTACACTAGTATCATGTACATGATACTAATTGGTGATACCATTTCTATAATGCTTAGTATCATACTTATGTTATATTTAATGTTTTGTAGAATCTCAATGTAAATATGTGTACATGATGTATTTATCATGAAATTTTCTAGATTTATACGTCATAATACGGTATCATATTATAACACTACTATCATCTCTCACCTCATTAATTGATGTGACACATCAGATTTTTGCTAACATAGTATGCATGATACTACCTATGATATTTCCACTGAGCTAGTCTGAGTTGAAGTTTCTGGTGGACATTTTGGTTTGCGTGAATTCGTGCAGCGGCGAGGGGAATTTGGTCACGGGAAATGGATTAATGGAGAGGCGAGGAAGCTTCTGCCTTTGGGCACCCCCATGGTGGTGGACGGTGCTGGGTCGAATCTGGCATCTCCTCCCGTCCTTATCTGTTGCCGTCCGTCGCCTCGTACCTATACCGATCGCATCGTGCACACCAACTCGCGCCAAATCAGAGCAGCTTGTGTAAAATACTCCCACTTGCCCCGATTTTTTTTCCCCAGTGGGATCTCAATACTCCATCCTTTGCAGTACACTTGAAGGTTGAAAGTTTCTGGATCGAATCCCTGTGGCTGCTCTGCTCTATATATATATATACTATATATCAAAGCTGACCCCTTTTGCTAAAACCTCAGCAATTTGGGTACTGTTCTATTTAGGTACTGTTGATGGTAAGTTTTTATCCAATCGAACTTTGACGCGTATATTGTTTTAACATTGTAGAACGGCGAGCAGTCTTTCCGGTTTGACTGTTTATCTGCCGCCCACCATCGCGGTCAAAGCGGCGGAGAACCCTCCAGTACTACCCAATCCCCGTCCTGCCGACTAATATTTTCCTCCAAATCCCCCTCTAGCGCCCACCTGCTCCTACTGGGCAGGGCCATCCTCTTCCTCGGTTCCTCCCTGGCCGTCCTGCAGGCATCCGATTAGTGATGCATCCCCACGCCGAGCTCCTCTATCGCCGGCGGCCGCGGTGTGTCTTGACGGCTGGTCCGCTCCTGCTCGGTGACCAGCATGGCCATCCCCTGTTCCCGATTCAGGGGCGCAGCCGGCAGGGCCCACATCGATGGCAAGGTGGGCCGCGGGGCCTATGGCGGCGGTCAGCGGCGGACGCCATCAACAGGAGCAGGGCGACATGACCGTGAGCGGAGCGGCGGACGGACGGAGGGGTCTAGATGGTGGTGTTCCATGTTCCATCATGTCATCTGCTCCTCTTCGTGTTGAATTTGGTTCGTTGATTTTGTTGTTCTTCGCTCTCTTATAAACTACTCTTCTTTCCCCCTTCTTTTGTTATGTAGATCGTTAGCTTTCTCGCGGCCGGCTTCTCAGTTCGCTTTCGGCTGCAAGGGATATCTCTTTTTCTTTATTGTGCAGGCACGTAATGATTTCAGTTTAAGTCAGCGTGATACATGTGTGTCCATGATTTCATTTTTCATTCCGTATTGTTCATGGGTTGATTCATATCTGTGGCCGATTGGTGTTCCTCAGGTTGCGACTGCATCTGGATCGTCTGCTCCACTTCCTCACGTTTGTGCGAGACTCTGCCTGACTGATGTTCTTCTGATCTGGGAGTGTGAGAGCTGTTGCTCCGGCTGGTGCTTCTGCTGATTCACGTCGCCCCGTTGCCTCGCCGCAACCGCTGAACATGTCCATGTCGTGCATCACGGTGGAGTTGCTGCCTGGCTGGCCGGAGGCCCGCGTCGCGCACGGGTGTGGTGCAGCGACCGGGGAGTGGTCCTTGCCCAGATCGACCACGGGGCTACCCGGTGCCAGACCATGCCATCCTCATGCTGATCTGGGAGCGCAGCCTTACCTAAAGCGGCTCAGCTTCCACGCGACGATGACAACACTGTTGGCAACGCAAACCACGACAGTCAGTGATGACGTGCAGCAGAAGCAGGTTTGAGAGGTGGTGCGGCGCACAAACAGAGGGGTCCTGGTGGCAGCGGTCCACACCGCCATGTTCATGAGTGTTCCATGCCGTGCTGACTGTGTGGACCCGCGTTAGTACTAACAGAGGGTTGCGCCGTCCTTTTCTTGCTCGCAGACTAGAGGTGAAAATGTCGTCGATTGTCTCCCATATTGTTCATTTCTTCTGTTTTCCTTTGTTGATGTTCTCACCAAGGATTTTCTTTCTTATGCAGGGCTGTAAACCCGTTTCTGCATCCTCGGTCCTTGCACAGATAAGTAATAGCATTCACTCTTAATATTGTACACTACTATAACTCTTTGGTATCTCGATATGAAATTTGAATATTTCATGTTTTCTACATATAATGCATTGTTGCTGTACCATCGGTAGCAATTTCAGTGGTATCCTTTTGCACAGCCCCACCAGCCTCAAGTTCAGCAGTGAAAAGGGTGTTCGACAGTAAGATCAGATGTTTCTCATTCTGAAACTTAGGGCCTAGCACCATCACCTTACAGTCACGCCGTCATGGTAAAAGTGAGAGTTGTATCCTTTTGTCCAGTCTCCAGCAACACATCAGTATTAGTAATAGATCGATTAATCCAATGGCTGTTCTAGCACATTCAAGATGATATGCATTATCCTTTCCCTTGAGCTTACGTGTCCGAAATCATTCTTGAATAGTCTTCTCACTACAATGTGCTCTGTAGTACAACATCAGGTTTCATGGTTTGAGTTTAACAGTGTATTAGCCCTTTGGTATGTTCTAATTAGCACATTAATCTTGAGTTCTTCCATCAATTTGTATTATTTGAAGTTCTCAACGTAAAGTTGATCCTGCTCAGGATTACTCCCTCCGGTCCTTTTTAATTGACTCGAATTTAGTACAAAGTTGTACTAAATCCAAGTCAATTAAAAGAGACCGGAGGGAGTACTTCTTAACGGTCTTTTCCAAGCTTTTCACATGTTTCTCTTCTTTCAAATGTATATACATGTTTATCAGCAAATTCAACTGATAATATGCCATGTTTGTGAAATTTAGATGTTGGTACCTGGGAGATATATTTCAGTGTCCAGAATTATGATAATTTTGAACATGGTTAATTTAATATGGAGGACCACACATGGACCTAAAACAAGGTCAACCATTCAAAAAAAAAGGTCAGCACACCATATTTCTTACATACGTACTTCAGGGTTTTGTATACGGGTAGAAAGCTAAAAATAGTAAGATTTATTGCTTATTACACAACTTGATGTGCAAAAATTCATTTGCCTTCTTTGTAAAAAAATATTCAGCTTTAATTGAAATCACAGAGAAACGCAATGGAAGGTTATGGGCCAAGGAACCGCATTGACCAGTTTAGAGACTGGCAAGTTTATATATGGACCAGTTATTTATAATGGTAGATCATCTGGTACATGTTACATAATGCGTTTGTGTTTTGATTTTCCGTCTTGAGAAATACCCTTTTTGTTCATATCGCTATTACAGGGAGCAACCATGCAAGGTTGTGACCAAACAATCCTGTAGAAGAGTTGGGAAAAGAACTGGAAGGGCCCATTTATACATACGAACTGTTCATTATCATAAAAGCCTGGAATACACATAGATATGGAGATCACCGATACGTAATTCACTGCACACAGCGAATCTCCTGTTCGGGGCAGCCGTTGGGTGCTACAATTGGACCCGTGGGTAATCATTTGTCCGCGCTGGCTTTTGCTTATGTTGGCGGGTTTCTTCAAATTATTGCAGACAATATAGCTTCCTTCTTCTTGCTGAATTCCTTATAATCCAGTTCTACAGATGGCATTATCTGCTTTACATGATCAGCATGAAGTCCATATACAATTGCTTAATTATGTTTCCAAGTAAGTGCGAATTTTTTCCTTTCATTTGCAACTCTCTTGGATGAAATTAGTTCTATAAGATCATCATAAAAAAACACTGCAGAAACCCCACTTTTAACAAGTCTACACCAGCAGGAAAACTATACTAAGTTGGACACATGCTTCCAGTTTCTGAAACCTGTAAAAGTAATTCTTGCTGTATAAGTTACTGAAGAAAGGCCAGTTGTCTTCAGTATAAATTAAAAATTCATCTCTGATCAATGTTCCAGGGAAATACATTGGATGGCTGTGTGCCAAGCAACCACATAGGTCAATTCAGAGGCTAATTGAAGAAAGATCCGATCTTTCATTTGAGATGTTCATCATCTCTCAAGCATGAAGAAAGATCCAAGAAATTTTATGTACCTTGATAATTTTGCAATGCTGCGTACAATGCGCAACAGTTTGGAGCTCTAGCAGCACACATTGGAGATAATGCTCTTCTTTCAGGGTACTTATCTAACATCACATATGATTTATATCATCTATTTGATTTCCATCCTTTGATTACTGCATAGTCTATTTTGTTCCCATTTTCCGATCGGTTCTCTTCACTATAGAAATAACAATGCTTGCGAATTCGTATTAGCAGCTCAATATATACTCATTATCTACAGTGCAATGCATGAGAAGAGTTTTTGTCCATGGAACTATTCCCAGCTAAATAGGTCACTGCACCTGTCCACGTAAAATTTCAGGACCGATTGTAACTAAATGGTATAGGCTGCAGTGTATCAAATGAAATCATTTCCATCCTCTTTCTTTGCAGCAAATATAATTAATCTACAACAACTGAGTCCAGCTAAAGGTCAAACGAGCAAAATCCCAGATTGATGAGCCAAATAGTTCATGTGGAAAAATATATTTTGTGTCTAGGCGTGGCCACAAACCTGACAAACCTGATGTAAAATATAGTCATCTATTTGCAGCTGTGGCCAGTATGAATGGCATGCAGCTAATGTAATATTGAGTGGACCTTATCAGGCTACTATGAGCACTCTGTACGACTATGACAAACGCTATTACTGAAATACAAGCAGATCATCTCTATTTCTATAGATGCAGTAGTACCAACTTTCTATAAAGTATCTTTTCTTTTTCGCCTCAGAATCACCCCACGGGCGCGGCGTGTCGCCGCGCCAACCTTCCTAGTATAGCCAACCTCTGACACTTTCAAGCGCGAGAGAGACGACTACGACAGCCTACGGTGCTAGGTCCTGGTGTGTTCAGTATTTTCCGAAGTTACATCCTGCCGAATGGCCATAATAGTCCAAGCGAGAAGGATTTCAGCGGGACCGAGGACCCCGCTCCCGTCGCCACCCCGAGACGACCGCGGCGCCCCACCTCGCTCACCCAACAGCCGCCGCACTCCTCCCTGGCCACCGCCGCCGGGCAAAGTCCGCGCGGTGCCGGCGGCGGCGCCGCTCCTCTTCTCCGCGCGCTAGGCGGCCCGGCAGGGCGGCCCCGTCCTATTTCGTGGCGAAGCGCGGCGGCGCAGTCTCCGGCTGTTGCCGCGGACGGCGGGCCCTGGGGTCGCGGTGGCGCCTCGTTGTCCCGCTTCGCATAGCACACTGGTCGCTCCCCTCCCACGCGTCAGGCAGGCCAGTTGGGGCGGGCCGCGGCCTCACCGTGGGAGGGGCGCATCGGCGACGGCTTAGGACGACGCTGCTCCTGCTCGGTCCTGGCGGCAGGGCGTGGTGCTGGTCCGGCCGGCGGCTGCTGTGGGCTTGGGCCTTAGGGATTTGGGCCCATATCTGGGGCTGGTAGGGCTTGGCCGGAATTCCTACTGCCGTGACGGGCGTGGTGGTCTTCGGTCGCGGCGTTCTGTCGGCCTCCAGATTTGTTGCTCCGCATTGGCGGATCTTGCAACCTCTACGCCCGTCTTGTCCGGCTTTTTTCTGGAACAGGGTTCCTAAGTGGCGTGTGCTCGCCGGGGTAGGCAACATGTACTGCAGGTGCTCTTGCGGCTGTAGTTTCCCCCTCCGATCTATTGTGGTCATGCTACTGCTGGGTTTGGCGTGTTGTGGATGTTGCAGCTGTCGTGGTGCCGCCGATCCAGCGTTGAGCGACGTCTGGTTCCGTGTCTGGCCGGGTTTCCCAACCAGCTACGTCCCTCCCACGGGTGACTTTAGCTGGGGCTAGGTCATAGTGTGGCTTGGGTTGGAGGTGCGGTACCGAGTTTTGATCTGTCCACTCTGCATCCTTGCGACGGCGTCCAGATTTCGACCTAGTGGGATCTAGACGATAGCTCCACATGAGCTTGCCATTGCCCGTGACGGTGTCACCTTTTAGGTGTCGTTCCCTTGTTGAAGGCATCCCAATGTGGATCCCCCATTTTGATCTGATGGATTTCGTCCCTCTGCCTCAACCTGCTAATCTTGATGGCCCCGCTTTGGGCAAGGTTCTCTTGTAGTGTCTTGTGTATCATCCTTTGATCTCTTCGCTGGTGTTTCAGCCCCTCACTTCATCAGCATGGCTGCCTATACACGGCGTTGCTTCGGTAGCTGATTGCTCGCCTAGTGCCTTGGGGGGCTTTGCTAGGTCGGCGTCTGGTCGTAGTTTCGGCCGGTGTGCTTATCCCAGTGCCACCGGAAGATGTTGTGTTTCTGGTATGGACCTAACCCGAGCTCGGAGGTGGTGGTTCGGGCCTGGGTCAAAGCTTTGCAGGACCTCGCTCTCTGCCGTTGACGATGAGTCGATGACACACTCGTGCGCCATGCACCTTCTTGGAGGCGTCGCCGTAAGACCCCCGCCCCTTTGGATCCTCAAGTTCTGCTAGGCTGTTGTCCCGTCGTCGAGTCCCCCTTGAGCTGTGATGTTGGTGCGTAGGACGTTTGTCGGCGTGGACTAGGACGTGCTCGCTCCGGTGCAACAGAAGACAAGGCTCCCTCAACCTGACGCTTGGCGGCGTTCTTTGTGTTGTCTTTTGTTGTTAGTTTTCGATTTGCGTTTGGTGTGTGTTGTAACTCTTGGTGTAACTCCTGGCCGGTTGATGGCATCGTTAATTCAAAACCGGACTCATTTCGAGCCTTCCGTCTAAAAAGAAGGATTTAAGCCCAGCCCAGCCCAATCCGGCGGCCCCACCCATTTTAGATACGAAAAATGTTTGTTTAGGGTAGATCCATTTTTTGTCCGTACAGACGCAAACGGTCACTTTCCGTTCGTTTGCATCAGGCCGTTGGATATGCTCTTACTATGTTCACTAGGTGCCTCATGTAGGAGGTCCTATAACATGACCTGGTCGGCTGTTACTACGGCCGCACACCCGAGGCAGGGTGTTTTCTCTTGTTTCATTTTTTCTTTCTTTATTATTTTCTTCTGTTTTTCTGTTTTACAAAATTTGAATTCTTTTAAAACAACTTAATATTTTTTAAATCTGAACGTTTTCAAATTAGAGCATTATCCAAATTTGTTTTTATCAGTTTTAAAATAGTTTTCCAAAATCTCATTTAATTTTTTGAACAAATTTTGAATTTGAACAATTTTCAAATCTAAACATTTTTTAAATTTTTTAACCTATTCATTTTGGAATCTGATTTATTTTATTAACTAATTTTCAAAACAATTTTTTTTGAAACCCGAGAACCTAGCATAAAACTAGAACAACCGGAAAAAGAAATCGTAAAAGAACAGAAAATCGGAAAACCATGGTTGAAAAAACGGATTCATGATCTATCAGCCAGGCCCATGCACCGCTTGGGGGTGTGTGGCTTATGGTAGCGAACGAGCTATGCGGCGTATATGATTTGCCTCATTATGGACCTCTCTTCGGTCTATAAGCGTCCATGGCTCGGCTAGGTCAATTCTACCAAGGTTGCAGAGCTGGGCCGATGTGCGCTGCTCCAAAGTTAAAATCAGTTTGGCTATGCATTTTTTAAATGGCGAAGTAATTCAGTTTGAATTAATTCACAATTTAGCGGGATATGTGGGATGTTTACTTGTAGCACCTTATTATTCGTATATTTTTTTTCTTGATCATAACCTACTACCTTTGAAAGCAAATGGTGAGAAGTTAAACAAAATCTCTCCGCTCAAGTGTATTGTCAAACTTCTAGATAGAGAATTAATCATGGTTCTTATAACGTGATTCCGCACACACTATGTTGCCCGATGTACTATATACACATAAGATTGCATTGCTATACTACCCAAGGTAAATACTAATAATAACTTATCAGATCAGAAAATAGCACTTCTAGCTTTTATAGTACTTACAATGCTCACAATAAATTGACATAATATAACTAAACTATATATTTTCTATGTTTATGCTCAATCGTACGTGGCTGAACGGTCGTGCATACCGCATGTGTACAATTAGGTCTATTTTGCTGAACCAACACGTGACAACCGTGCCATTAATCTGCCATGCATTTCGATCCGGATTTTCTACGGCTAGATGCGAATGGGCAAACAAACCATAGGAGTAGATGCACTCTCTTTTGCATTTTTATATTGAACTTTTCTATTTTACTATGAGGACTACTTTGTCAGTAAAGATATGTCCTTTCATGGTTTTTCATCTTGATTTAACAGTAATTTATGGTAAAAGTAGTACCAAGTAGAAATATAATCACACTATTATACATTAAGATATGCATATGTTATACAATGTACAATTTCACGTCCTTCTGCTAAATAAAAAATGTATTTTGTCGCACAAAAGTTTTACTTTATTCTTTAGAATAGGATAGTGTTGCAATGAATCCTCAATAAATCTAAGCTAACAAAAGGTATCATGCCAATTCATAACTCAATCTATGTTTCTTAATATAATACAAGTATACATGCCTAATATATTTCATTATCTACAGATTAATGTTGGTTGTATTTAATGGTCTGTAAAAAATACCTCGCTGGATCGATGTTTCTGGAGTACTAACTAGGGAATGTTGAATGTATGAATTCCCAATAGTTGTGTGGTGGGAATTATTAAGTTAATAGGCATGTGAGTTTCTCTGTAAAACATAAACACAAAAGAGAAAATAAATTGGGAATTACCTCTGTAAACTGTTGGGGCGCTTAGCAAACGGCTGCAATTTAGTCATTAATCTCTTGATTTAGTGTCACTTGTGATTAGTTTAAGTCAAACACTGATGGAGAATCCAGTTGTTGGGTAACCGAGTTCCACCAAAGCTAGATGAAAGGGTGGGACAACAGGAAGCGCCACTGGGTTTTCGGAAGCAGGAGAGGAAGACGAGCGCTTCCACACCGCCCCAGGAAGAAGAGGGACAGAAAAGAAAGAAGAGCAAGGAAAGTAGACCACATAAATATCACGGGACAACCTGATCGACACGACGTCACCTTGACAAGACCGAAGAGGTGTTCCCTGCCCCCCTCACGTCATGTCCCACGCAATTGGGTACGGGAAGGAACTTTCCCATGCCCTAACGGCCAACACCGCAACAAAATACACAGGCCATGACATCAAGGAGTGCAACCATCCCATTCAAGTATTGGACACGTACTTGGATCCACGGGTCTTGGTATCCTAGGGACGTGGTCTCCATTCCTTCACAAGCGAGGTTACTTCCTCATACTCCCTTCATCTTAGATTAAGAGACGCGTACATAGTTTAAGAAATTGCTTTGATCATTATTTTAATTAATAAAATATGAAATACATGTCACAAAATTATAGCATTGGAAAGTTTTTTACATACGAATCTAACAATATATATTTTGTAGACATAAAAGCTATATTTTGTTGATCAAACCAATGATCAAAGTTTGTCTTGAATTGCGTACGTGCCTGCTAAACCGAAACGGAGGTAGTATTATAAATAGGTCCTCTGAGGAAGAGAACAAGCAAAAAAACAACTCAACCCAACAAAGGCAATAAAAAACCACAAGGAGGCTCGATCAAACGCCCAGACCCCTCTTTCTCTCTGGCACTCGGAGATAACGAAGCGATGAGATCATCCCATTTCTAACTAGTTTATAGCTTGTTCTTGCCCAACAGAAAAGACCATGCCTCATCTGGCTTCACCTGGAAGCCGGATCCACCAACACGTCACACATATAACCCCATAACCACAACCAGGACGTAGGGGTTTTTTACAAGTGATCAGTTCCCGGGACCTGAACCATGCATATTAGCTTATTATTACTGTGATCGTGCTCATACAATGCCCATGAAGATGGAGAGCAAGCTAGATGGAGCAGAACATTTCCTAAGTGGTAGCTGCAGCTTCCTCGGTCTTGGATCCGCCGAAGAAGTCGCCGATGGTGGGGAGCTTGAACTCGCCGGCGGTGTCGAGCGGGATGGTGAAGTTGCCGATGATGGGGAGGTCGATGGTGAGGCCGACGTGCAGCTCGTAGTCGATGTCCCAGTCCCTGCCCAGGTCCTTCATGATCGTGATGAGGACGTCGTAGGGCACCTTGGCCGGCACCTCCAGCTTGGTGACCTCGCCGCTGTCCTCGATCCAGCCCGGGTCGGGGATGGTGCCGGACGCAACTTCCCTGTAGCAAGACAGATTAGACGAAGTAGACGATGAGACGATGAGAAGATGGGGAGGAGGTGGTGCTTACTTGCCGCCGCACTTGAGGGAGAAGGTGATGTCGCAGATGGGGATGCGGTGGGAGTAGGGGTTGGTCACGTTGACGTTGCTGTGCACGGTGATGGAGTCGCGGGTCATGTTCTTGAAGGACACCTTGTCCAGCGATGCCTCCGGCTTGGGCATATGCGCGATCTTGTCCGCCACGAACCCCTTCGCCTTGTCCATCAGCCCCGCCATGGCCGCCGACGCCAAGCTTTCTCCTCTGTTGCTCTGCCTTGAAACTTACTGGATCGGATTGACGATGTCCTTGTGCAGCGGATGGATGGATGATGGAAGAAGAAGAAGAACGCGAAGGAAGCATGGCGCGATGCATTTTGTTTATAGGAGGCGAGGCCGGGCGGCAGGACGCGTTGCGAGGGCCGAGTAGGCACCACGTGCAGAGCCGCGTGGAGTCCGATCGATCGCGAGAGACGTCGAGTCGGCCGGTGGGTTCGACTTTCGGGTTGCGTGAATTCGTGGTGCGGGAATTCGGCAACGGGGAATGGAGCGGTGAGGAAACTTCTACGCGGCATCCCACGCGGCGCGATGCTCCAACGTCGGCACTACTGCACCGATCGCATCGCGCCGACAAACTGACGAAGTACACGGGCCTGTATAAAATACTCGAAGTTGTCCCGTCCTTTTCTCCATCCTACATGCACTCTAACAAATTGTGAACAAGAGAAAAAAAATGGGGTGCGGGCGCAACTAGTTGCGGAATATTCCCTCTCCTGACTGACTTGTTGCTCCGGAGCTCGGATGATCTTGGTTAAAAAACCAACAAAAACTTTTTTTTATTGAAATAAATACAGTATATAAATATTGTCAACTATCTACGCTAAATTTGCATTCAAATATATTTCTATATGTGATCTAAATAATAAATTTCTGAACGAAAAATGCCTCCTCTTTTGATATTTTGTTTGAGGTTTTAAGGCACACGCGCTGCCATTCGATTAAATAGAAAAAAGGCTATTTACAGGTGCCCTCTTGCAAAGGCAGAAAATGACGTACCAAAGAAATGGTTCAAAAAAAACCCCAAAAGGCTACATGTCTCAGTCCTCCCGCATATGGCGCGCCACATCCATGGCCAAATTCGTTTAGGCGATACCTCAGCCGGTGGGATGGGGCGAAGAAGAATTTCCTGTTTGCGTATCTTCCATTAGCGCGAGATAAAATTTCTTGTTAGGTACTTTAAAACCAGTGAAAGTTTGGATGTGGCTTTCAATGTTGGGAGGCTTAAAAATCATCGACTTATGATAGGGACGACGATGAAGAATTCTCTTATGCACTTGTGGAAGATACGGTTCCTATGCTGGAACTCCAATTATAAATCATCCTATTATGCGTTGTTTGACAGGCTGTCAGCATGTAGAGGAAAAAGCAAGTTTTCCTCACTCTTAATCCTTTTGGCCTTTAAGAACTTTTGCCTTCTAAGGTAGGATGCTAAGGATCTAAAAAGGTGTGTTCTTCCATCCTATAGGCAACACGGCAGTTCTTGATATGTCCTTAAAGGAATTCTTCAACACGCTTCTTGTCGTATAAGACAGCGCTACGCCGATGCATTCTCTCCATTTTCCCTCTACTACCCATTTGGAGATAACACAATATTGGAAAAAGTAAAAACATAAAATCCTCTCCATCTTCCTTTCCTCTCTTCCTAATATGTTTTAGTCTTAGTGGATTCATTTCAGCACTAAAACAATAGCAATTAAGGGTGAACAATAAGAATTCCAGAGCTAAAATATATGGTTTCACAAAAATTAGAAGTAGTAAAATAGAATTCAAACCAAAATTTGAGGTGCTCACAAGATCCCACGAGCTTGGTGGTTGGTCCACTTCCATTACAGTCTAAAGGTCAGGTATTCATAAAGAAAATTATGTCACATTATTTTGATAATGGACAATAGTACATGGAATGGTGATACCCAACAACAAAATATAAGGATCAACAATGAACTATACTGCATGATTGGATTTCTAAGCTCCAGATCATTAGAGTAACATTGTTTTAGGTGCATGTCCATTTTTTCCTAATGAAATCAAGGACGTGGGTGACAAGGGATTAACTTATCAATGCCTACGGATTGTAGACTAGGGTTTAGCGGAAGTAGAGGGCAAGTAGATCTCGAAAGTTTCAGCCGAAAAGTACTCGACGATATAAAAACTAGGGTTGCGTGAGACAATGAATCGATCCTTTCTTTGTCCCTCGACCCCCCCTTATATAGGAGGTGGAGTCGAGGGATTCACAATACACAGGCTACAGAGTCCGGGAAGGTTTCTAACTCATCCCGTAAGATTACAAGTATGTTTTTCGTATTACAACTCTAGCTTTCCTTAATACTAACTTGGGCTTCCGAATCTTCATATTCATCGAGTCGTGGGCCTTCGATAAACCCGGGTACCATCTTCGGCAGGCCCATTGGGGATGCCTATGTCAGTAGCCCCCGAGATTTTGCTTGAATCGAAGAATCAGGGAAAATCTCCAACTTTAATCATCCAATAACTAACAAATTTATCACATATCTTTTGGATACGCAATTATATATCGTACAGGGATTATGGTAGTTGGGGCTAGTTCATCTGACGGATCAGGTACTAGTTAACTGCTCTAGTGGCAATCCGCAAAAACCTACTTCAAGATCACGTCCCTGGACATGATCTCGGGATACTGTTGTAAACTTCGACAGGTGCCGCTTAAGGTCTTACCATTCTGTCGAGTCCCGAGTCATGTTTTATCGGGTACCTAACGCGTCCGTTAGGATTTTTCTTCGTATCTGTTGATACGGAAAAAAGTAGCAAACCGACGTCAGAGACGGTGCCACGCCGCTCAGAACGGATCTGGGGTCTTACCTTCGCAAAGTTTTGCGGCATTCAGAGATTATTCGCAACTTTGGCGCTCTGAGAATATATTGTCGAGTGCTTTTTCGGCTGCTGGAATAGCACATTTTATTGAGTCAACAGATGACTTATATTGCCTTCCCGATGGGAGTATGTTTCGAGTTATTTGTATAACCCGAAATATGCTCATTTCTTCTTTCTCTCTATATTTTTTGTAATTTCATCGGGCACGCGAACAGCGTTCCCGATGGGAGTAGCCCCCAAGGCTACAGCCAAGGACTTGTGCTTGGTTGTAGGCTCAACATCTTATGCCACTATATTGTCAATCTCTCTCTCGAGCTTTTTATGTCTATCGGGTGCGCGACCAGCGCTCCCGATGGGAGTAGCCCCCGAGGCTATGAACAAATGCTTGCGTTTGATCATAGGCTCTCGCCATTTCTATTTTGTCATACTCGAACTTTTCTTTTTTCCAAAGTAGCCCCCGAGCATTTGGGCAAAAACTTGTATTTGATCAAAGGCTCTCAAAACTTCCGATAATTTTCTCTGCCGCCAATTCCCTTACTCCATCCATCCGAAATTTTCCTTTAGTCAATGTCGTCACTACTGATGATAACCACGACCAGTGTATCGGAAAAACGCGAGTACTGCTATTTTTCTGTCTTGCGGGCCCAAAATTCGCACCACGTTTACACGTTGTGCAAGTGGGGAACCCACGTCCTCCGCTTTTCCTGGCGCACGTACTGTAGCGCCTGTTCCGTTCCTTCACAGTCAAAATACTCTTTTACCCCTTAGCCACGTGCACAACATCCATCGCCAAAATTATTCCATCCAACGGTGCGCCGCTTCGCCGATTCCTTATATAAGGTCTTCTTCTTCCTCCGTTTTCTCTTTCGCTTGCGCCGCACCTCTGCTTCTTCTCTGCAAAAAATCCCCATTGCGCCCAGAGTTCAACCACACTCGCAAGCTGCGCTCCCGCCATTGCTTGATGCCACCACGCGCGCGGCTCACTCGCCACACCACTCCCGAATCCAAGATGGCGGCGGAAGATCTGGAGTGGGAGAGATCCAAAATCTCCAACCAAGACCTGAACCTGATGAAAAAGCTCGGGCTCACGAAGACGAAGGACGCGCTGCGCTTCCCCAGCGACGAAAGCTATCCTTCACCTCCAATCTCATATTGGGTTAGTTTCGTTGATCATCTCATTCGCGGCCTGTCCACCCCCATTCACGATTTCCTCCGCGGCCTTCTCTTTGTTTATGGGGTGCAGCTACATCAGCTCACTCCCAATTCCATCCTCCATATCGCCATTTTTATTACTCTTTGCGAATGCTTCCTCGGAGTCCCTCCTAACTGGGCTCTGTGGAAGCGCATCTTCTACCTCCGCCGCAATGGCTCCCACAACTTCTCCTACAACATAGGTGGTGTCGTTATTTGCGTTCGCCCTGACGTCGAGTATTTTGACGTCAAATTCCCCGACTCCGTCCAAGGGTGGCGCAGAAAGTGGCTCTACGTGCGCGAAGAAAGCGCCAACTCAGTGGAGTACAACATAGCTCCTTTTAATGGAAACGCCAAGATTCTTCGCCGCCGTTCCTGGGACGCTGAAGCTACCGAAGAAGAGAAAGCATCGACAGAGGCGCTAATGTATCGCATTCATGAGCTTCAGCGTACTCGTGGCAGGGAACTGTCGGGTATCCAAATCACAGCTTACTTCCTTAGGATTAGGGTGCAGCCTCTGCAGGCTCGCAAAAATCCCCTTTGGACGTACGCTGGCGAAAAAGATGCCAATAGGATCTCCAAGGACCTTTCTGTAAAGGACTTGGAGAAACTTATCCGAAGAATCTCATCGCTCAGCAAGAAAGATCCTATTCCATCTTCTTGCCGTGTGGAGCCATATAGTGCTTCCAACCCACTCCCCAAGGTATTTTCTCCAACTAGTTTTTTATCCTCTCGATTTTTTGCTATTTGTCAACTGTTACTTCTGCTGACTTCCCCTGCATAACTTTCTTGTCGACTTTTCTTGCCTTTGTAGAATCATCCAATTCTAGCTTCTCTTCCTCCTCTTCCTGAAGATGGAGAAGTCGAAGAACAGGCTGTTGTCACTGACGACAACCAGGGTACTTCTCGCCCTGAGAGTGAAGTCGCGGGTTCTCAGAAATCCGCGGCTTCTTCTGAAAGAGAAGATTCTGAGGCTACCGCGTCAACACACTCCCTTCCCTCCGCTGTTTCTCCAAGGAACAAGAGAAAAAGGGACGAAGTTGACGATTCTGGCACCTCCAAGACCGGCGCACCTCCTGCCGAAGAAGTTATTCCTACTGAAGAAAGGACAACTTTCAACCCTTACGAGGATGCCCTTGTCAGCTAGTAAGTTCTCTGTTGCTCTTTGTTGTTTGCTCTCAATGCTTTGTCTATGTTGTTTCTTACTTTGTCGCCTTTTATTGTAGTGGCGACGAGGATGAAAATCCACCTACTGACGCGACTGCTCGAGGGAGCACGTCGCAAACTTTAGTCGTCTCCGAAGCTCAACCTGATGAAGAGGAAACTTCGCCTCCTCAGCAGGACGTTGAGCTCACTGCTCCGATTGAGAGCCCCCGTGCCTCTTCACCGAAGAGAACTAGGGTTGAGCCAGCCAAGGAACCCTCCCAATTAATTGGCAGTTCCACAACTCCTTCATTAGATGATGTAAGTTCACTTCTGTCGACTCCCCTCTTTTTTGCGTCCTGAGGATTTCAACACTTGACCCCCCTTCTTTTTGCTTCTCACTGTCGAATTTTTCAATTCCTATATTGATTTTCTTTCTCTACTTTTTTGCAGCCTTTGATGAAGGAGTTTCTTCGTCTCGGTACCCAATTCGTCGGGTATCGTGACCATTGCAAAGAGCTTGAAGGTACTTGACACTTGTTTTGCTGCTTCTCTTGTTTCTCTTATGAAATAAATTCTCCTGCTTCTCCTTCATTTTTTTATGACACTTGTTTATTGTCGATTGTTTTGCCAGCCGATCTTGCGGAAGCTAACAAACGTGCTGATGCTCTTGCTCTGCAATTGGAGCAAAGCGAAAATGCTCGCAAGAAGGCTGAATCAAATGCCGCTGTTATTGAAGATCTTCGAAAGAGACTTCACAGCGCGGAAAATTCTTTGAGTGAAAACATTACTCAGCAAACTGCCCGCGAGGAAGGGATTATCTCTCGATTAGAATCACAGAGCCGACGTTTTGTCAGTAAGTGCTCTAACCATTGCTTGTTTTTTGCATACCCATGCTTTTCTTGGCGTGCTTTTTCCTGACGAACTATGTTTTTGCCTTATTAGGGAGGACGCAGCAAGATTATGATTTAGAGAATCCTGATGGTGATCGCCTCCTTGACGCGCTCTCCCTTCTTGAGATCCATGGAGATGAAGCACGCCAAGGTCTTTCTGATGCGAGAACAGTTCTGTCTCGGCTTTTTCCCTTCCACTTCGCGAAGAGAGAAGAACCCGAGTCTTTTACTGCCCTCGCCCAGTGCTTCATGTCGAAGGAAGATCTTGGACCCAGTCTTCGACAAGAAGGCTTGAAGATTGGTGTTGAAGGCACCATAGCCTTGGTTGCTAACAGCCATCAAGATGTCGACTGGGCCAAAGTTGGCGGTGTGAAGGATATGGAGACGAAGAAATGGCAATCTTTGATTAAGGCTGCCAAGCCAAATTCAAAGAGGATCCTTTCTTTCCTCGGATTCAAGCCAACTCCGGCTCCTAGTTCGTCGAAGCCGGAGGTCAAGTAGACAATCTTGTATTTCTTTTTTCACTGTACTTTTCTTTTAATGCTGTCGCCATAGTAGCTCTGGCGACAACTACCCCATTAGTTCAGTAGGAACTTTCCTTTGTAATAGCCATGTAAATACCTGTCTTTATTAATGAAAAAGCTATGTTGCCGAGGTATTGATGTCGAATTATTTTCTCTCCAGTTGATTTTTGACAACTATACCACTGGGCCTCGTTCCTCGGCTGCCCTGCCAGCGGCGTCTTGCACTAAAAGGTCCTCCGCTGTCGAATATATTGGAGGTTCATCGAGTGTTGCACAAAATGAGGACTTGGACGAACTCCGTCGAGAGCTTCAGTCGAAGAAAAAACAAATTCTCGTGATCATGGAGCAGTCTCGAAGATCATCTGAGAATGAAAAACGAGCTATCCAACAAGCTCAAGAAGCCATGGCGTTGAAGGAAACTGCAATTGCTGAGGCTGCCGAAGCTACTCGTCGAGAAAATCATATGCTTGAACTGATGAATGATGCTAGCTTGAATATGGCGGGTATGCTCCGAAAAACTTGGACATGTTAGTTTAACCTTACTATTTTTTACTTCTGGCTGAAGTTTCCGGTGGAACAGGTTCTTTCTTGGATACTGCTGCCGAAGATCAACGTGTTGAAGCCCGAACCAACGTGCTTGTCAGGCTTGCCCGTGAGCATGGTGCCAATTTTTGGGTCACTCCTGAACGAACTCGCCAAATAGTCAGATTTCAAGATCGCGCGAGTCAGGTCCGCGATTTTCTCGACTTCTGCATGAAAACTTTATCTTTAGTCTACAGCACCATGTTTCCTCACAACAAAATCCCAGACACCCTGCCTGCCTTGATGGAGAAATTTCGAGATGCTCCTCGTATTCATCAATTCGTGCGGGCTCAACTTGAAGCTGGAGCGAGATTCGCCATGATTATGATACAGATCTGCTACCCAAAGTTGGATCTTACTCAAATTGTCGACAAGTGTCTGGCTAAGCAGGCGAAGCGAAGGAGAAATGTTGACAAAATTGATGACAATGTGCGCCCTGTAGCAGAAAAAATGATGGACAAACTGCTTCGGCTTGATGCAGAATTCTTTGTCAGGGGTAGTTATGCTGAACATAGCACTGGTGCTGCAAATAACGAGGGAATCAACATAGACGCTATATTGAATGCTGATTGAAGAATTTCTTTGTGTTGTCTCTGTCGAAGAACGCCTGTATATTGTAAATATATATGTTGTCAAATATCTCGAGCTATTTTTGTTTGAACGAGCCCCCGAGCCTTTTATTGATTCTTCCTGTGTTTCTATATTGTTTTGCGAGGTGTGTTGCACCAAAGCGAAGTTTATTTGTTGCAAGTTCTATTTTGTCGGTAGTGTATATATGGCAGCTGCTGGGTGCAAGCCCCCGAGCGTGTCGATAAAGAAAATGTGTATCACCAATATCTTTTCTATATTGCAACACCGCGAGCCCGCCTCATTAAAAACCTTTCCAGCCCCACTCGGTGCCCTGAAAAGGAAAAGAGTGCGTCTGAAAGCTCGCGGGCGTTTCAGTACATTGTATTTTTACAAAGGAGAACTATATTTCGACTCTAAGCGTAGAACCGCCTGAGTTGCGCCACATTCCAGGGATTTGGCTCTGCAACCCCTGTCTTCTTGTCCTTTATCCTGTACGCTCCTCCTTCGATTACCTCTGTGATGATGTAAGGGCCAAGCCATGGCGACTCGAGCTTTTCATGACTTTTTTGAGTGAGCCGAAGAACTAAGTCGCCCACCTGGAAGGATCTTGGTCGTAAACGTCGACTGTGGTAGTTCTTCACGTCCTGCTGATATTTGGTGACCCGTGATAGCACTTCATCTCGAGCTTCATCAAGTGCATCGACATCATCCTCCAATGCTTTTCTTGAGGCCTCTTCGTCATATTCTGTGACCCTTGGAGAATCATGTTCTATTTCTATCGGCAGTACTGCTTCAGCTCCATGGACCAGGAAAAACGGGGTTTCCTGTGTCGCCGTATTTGGTGTTGTTCGAATACTCCATAACACGCTGGGCAACTCTTCAGGCCAGGTATGTCGAGCTTTTTGCAATGGCGCCAGCAAACGCTTCTTGATACCATTGCAAATAATTCCATTGGCTTTTTCGACTTGGCCATTGGTTTGCGGGTGCGCAACTGATGCAAAGTGTAGTTTGATACCTACCTCTGCACAATATGCCTTGAATTCCTTGGATGTGAAGTTACTACCATTGTCCGTGACGATGCTATGAGGTACTCCAAACCGAAAAACGATACTTTTCACGAACTTGATTGCCGATGCTCCGTCTGGTGAATTTATCGGCTTCGCTTCTATCCACTTAGTGAATTTGTCGACAGCGACGAGCATATACTCGTATCCTCCTGGCGAAGCCTTGTTTAGTTTTCCCACCATATCGAGACCCCACTGAGCAAAGGGCCAAGACAGTGGTATTGGCATCAACTCTGCTGCCGGAGAATGAGGTTTTGCGGCGAATCTCTGACACGCGTCACAAATACGAACTATTTCTTTCGCGTCCTCTATTGCTGTCAGCCAATAAAATCCTGCTCTGAAAACCTTGGCTGCTATAGCTCGACTGCTTGCATGATGACCGCATATTCCTTCGTGTACATCCTTCAAAATTATTCTTCCTTCTTCGGGTGTGACGCACCTTTGTAATACTCCCGAAATACTTCGCTTGTATAACTCCCCTTTGACGACAGTGAAGGCCTTGGACCGCCTAATAACTCGCCTTGCTTCAACTGGATCGTCGGGTATTTGTTTCCTTAGGATGTGTGGTGACCCGGCATACCACTGCATGGTGTAGTATGCAAGTCTGATATAACACCAATGAAACACAGTTCCACGGGTATTATATCGCTCAGAGTGGTACAACAGAAACATATGCGGGTCCAAGGCATGTCTATAGAATTACAACATTGACTCGTTACATAAGATCTTCACAACCTCCTACTTTACAATGAGGTAAATCTGCAAATAAACTCCAGAAGAACGACTCGTAGTCTAATCCTATCCCGAACTCTATTTGTAGAGTATTTGACTAGCTATAGAGGCTATGAACAGATTCTAGCTAAGTAGGAGCTAGGTTTAGGAAGCTAGTTCCATTCTATGGCTAAACTAGGTTTTCTCCTTGTTGGATGTGGTATCTGACTCCTCTGACAGGTCCTGTCTCTTGAAGTAGTTGTTGACTCTTCGGCCTTCGAGTTGCACTGTAGATCCTCCTTCGATACCTCCATATCTAAGCAGGGGATTTAAGAGTGGGATGAGTACGAGCGTACTCAACAAGTTCATTATAGGAAAGAGGTGTTTAATGCACTAGCTACTGCATTAGACCAGAAAGTCTAATACCAATGCAAGTTTTCATAATCATTTCTTCAAAAGGTTGCTTTTATTCAGAAGAACTATGTCCGTCAGCCTTCACCGGTTTACTAGAACTTCATGGAGCTCCTTTCCGGCCGCGTTCGCGGTTCCATATCCCGGAACGGGGAGTGACAGGTCACGGTTCTTTACACTCGCGAGAGGTGTGTTGCTTTACCCATAAGAGATCTTAACCTTGGTGCCAACCGAGTCTATAGTTCTCGTCCACACTTCCTTTGGTGTGAGGCCCGGTATAAGGTCTAGCCAATCATGTTCCTCCGCTACCTCGAACACCCACCCTTTGTTGCATACCCCGACCCTGGGTCCTCGTCGGTCCTCTTATACCACTTAAGGATGGACCCCGACCACGACAACGGTTTGGGACTCGTTAACCAAACTCCTTCGCCGGTAGCCGCAACCCATCATAGACCGCAATACCGTGGGGACTTTAGGCTTCCCCAGCCCACCGCTTGCACTTCGAGCGACAAGTGTCTACGGACTATGCCGTGGGGACTTAAGGCTTCCCCAGCCTACAGCCTTGCCCACGACGGATACAAGTGTCTACGGTAAAGCGCATCCATTGATGAACGAGAGGTGGAAACACTTTTGACTACTCCGTCCCACTCCGGATCTTATGGTTAACATGGATATTACGGCACAAGAATCACTGGCGACATTTGTTGTTTAATCCTAGATGGATACAAGCCCGTGCAATGGAACCTCCACCATATCAACACAATCCATGGTTCCATTGCCCACCACATAGTCATATTCATAGTTATGAAAGTAGTGGTTTTGATTTTTGTGCAATAGTGATAACCATAATACTTTGCAAGTAATTTGATAAAAATACTCAAATGACATGAGCAAGTGATGAACTTGCCTTTCTTGACTGCAAGATTATGCAGACAAGGTCTTCGATATGCAATAAATCCAAATTCTGAAATAGCAGCATCGTCCGGTAAGGATGATGTTTAAAAGATTGGCAAGGATGCAATAATGCATAAGTATGGGATGCAATCGCTCTAAGCGTGACCTAACCCCGATGATTTAGGATTAGTGGGTGGTAATGATTAGTTTAGGGTGTGTGGCACTTTTAGAGTGATTCACAAACAAGGTTCTTATTCAGGTTTGTGTTGCTTTAGAATCATAAGCAAGTGGTATAATGTAAAGTAACAGTCATACACACCAAAGATTAGTAGTAGTATAGTAAGTATAGAGCAGTTGTCAGTTTTAATATTATATGGCATGGTTATTGATTACTTGTTATATTCTTCAAAAGAATAACTTTTGAAGAACATGTAATTTGATAAAGAACAAGTATGGTAATTAGGTTTGTGGTTTGCTATAATTTATTCTGGTTCCAAGTAGTTTCTGGAGTAAGTATAAGATGGATCACAACATAGTTGGATTCATCAGCAACTAGGCTTGTAAGGATGAGATAAGCCTAGGCATCTTAAGCAATTCATTATACATGGTTGTTGTCAAGGTTGGTTTATCTTGCTAGTGATAGCTGGCTAGGGTTTATAGGTCCTTATAAGCAGGGTCGGTGATGATTCTTTATTTTCTTCAAAAGAATAACTTTTGAAGAACATACTTCTTAAATAATAAGAAGTATAACAATTAGGTTGGGGTTGTTTAGGTTTGCTATTTAGTTACCTAAGTAAAGAATGGTTGGTTCCTACATAGGCTGGTTCATAAGTATCTTACACTAGTAGGGTTTAGTGGAACGAGGGTCATGTAAAGTAAAATAGTAGGTATGGTTGTTGTTAGGGTTCATCACAATGGTGTGATGCTAAATAAGAATGAATAATGTTGATGGCTTTGGTAATAGGATCTGGGGTTTCCACTTGGTTAACCCAACTTAATTATCTAGGTCTGATGCAGATGAACACATGGGATGCTAATTAGTGGTGATAGGGTTCCCATATTTTATGTGGATTTGAACTAGTATTTAGTTGCTAGATGTGAATCTATGATTACTAATGAAGTAACATGATCACATGTTACTTAGGGTTTATGTTTGGGAATAATTTAGGGTTCATATGAAGTAGTGGAGCTAAGGTTCCTAATTGAATTAGGGTTTTGGGGTTACACATGAAATGATGAGTTCCTAGTTTTCTACCATATGGAACTAGGGTTTCTTAATCACCATATAGTTCTATGATTAATAACTTCAATTTAAAGTTGAAGTTATTAATAATTTGGGAATAAAAAATAATATTGAATTTGGTATTTTATTATTTTAAATAATTAATAATTAGGTATTTATTAATTAGGGTTTAATTCTCACTAATAAGGATTTAACAATTAATAAATAAAGAAAATTAGATTTCATGTTTTTCTTTATTTATTTATTGGTTTTTATTTAATTTGGATAGTTTTCCTAATTTCTGAATTTTAATTATATTAAGAATTAATGGACATTGCTTAATCAACAAGTATTTAATAATTGAATTTTTATTAAAAATAAAAATTTCATATTATATTTTTATTGGATAGAATTTTCTTTTAGAAGAATTTTGATATTTCATTTGTATTTTTCTGAGTTATTATGAATTTTATATGAATTTGTAAAGCTGTAGTAATTATAGAATTGGAATTTAAACAGGAAAATACTAACTACACCCGAACTAGTTTACACCCAGTGGCTGACTGGTGGGCCTAGGCCACGTCAGCTGCCACTGTGTCTTTGACTGTGGTCAAAATTGATGAGGTGGTGTTACTGTGGCCGGCCGGCGGTCAGACGGCGATGATCGCCGGTGATTTGGCGCTCGCGCGGATGGAACACACACACCACACGATTCAGCGTGCCACAACGAAGATAATGGTACCCGCGCCGCTCCTAAATGGTCGCCGGAGCTCGCTCGCCGGCGAGGCCGAACGGCGGCGGACACGGCACACGCGGCTAGGAGTCTATGGACGACAATTCGATGCGATTGGAAGCTTAGAAGATGCGCGGGCTCACCGTGAGCACGGCGGGCATGTCAGTGGGGTCGATGGAGGCTTGCTTCGCCGGATTTGGGGTCACCGGCCGACGGAGGGATGAGCTTGTCGGAGACGCTCTGGGGCCTCCCAGCTCGATTCCTCCCGTATGCTGGGCATGTCGAGGATGCTGAAGCCGTTGGTGGTCACGGCGGTGGTCGGGGAGGCTCCAGTCATCGGCGATAGGTGGTGACCGTGCGAGCTAGGGTTTCCTCTCGGGACGAAATTGAGCAGAGTAAGAAAAATTGGAGGCTAGGGTTCGTCCAGGGGTTTTATACCACGCGGGAGTACGCCTCGTCACGCCATCGGTCGAGGAGAAGCCGCCAGCGAGAGAGGAAGCAGAGCACGCCGTCGTGCTGGCGCTCATGCGAAGAAAGGGGATGAGGACGAGCCTCTCCTCGTATTTCTGGACGAAGGGGTATCTCGGGCCAGGTTGGGCTGTGCTGGGCCCGTGCTTGCTGGGCTGCTGATGGGCTCCGTTGCTGGACTACTGGTGGGCTGTGACAACAGGTGAGTCCAGGTAAGTCCCTCTCCTCTCCTTTTCTATTTTCTTTTTATTTCTGTTTTGAATTCTGGTTTTATAATTCAGATTTAGATTATTTTCTATTTTGCAGGTATTGCTCATTTAATTCATACAAGGATTAGTCCAGAGTACTGCAAAGTCTTGAATGGTGTATTTGCAAATTTAAGGTGATATTATATCATTGGTTTTATTATTATTATTGGAATTTGAATTCAAATACCCATATGGACATGGATTTAAATATTATCTTTGAAAATACCCAAATTGTTTCCCAAATGGTAGCTTTCTTACTTACTGATATATAGAGTTGTATTTGATATGACTTTGCAATAAACAATCTCAAGGCAAGACTTATTTTATAAATTTCAAATAAGAAAGGGATTTAATGGTATGATTTCATGGACTAAATATCTCTAAGGACTTAACCTACTAATTGAGAATTCTGGTTACTTGCATATGATTTTATGTGAATACTTATTTGTTAGAGTCTTGTAGGTATTATTATAATCCTATTTCAAGGTTGGTACTAGTATCATATTTTAATAACACTTTGAATTTCCTAGAGTAGATATTCCTCTCATCATGGTTTGATCTTGGTTATAGTGATAAGTGGTTGATCACCACTTGTGGGTTTTAACTATAGGATTTAGCACTAGGTGCTTCTTATGTTCATGAATTGCAGCATGAGATATTAATAAGGATGCAATTCTGGTTATGGAGATAAAATGCCACCATATTGCATTGGTTAGGTTACTCTCCCCAATGCAATGCTAAAGTGGTTACTTGCTTAATATTTTATGTGCTCTTTTAGTTGTTAAGGTCTGAAGAATTGGTGTTATCTCAGACCAATAGACTTTTATTATTATTCTTAATCTATTGTTGAAGTCACTAAAGTTATTATAGTTCCTTTTTATAGTTAACTTTAGTCATATGGATGGATGGTTTCTCACCATATTGAGTATGGAGTTCTACTCTAAGGTTTTCTTAGGTTCTTTAATTTATGTAATATAGAGATGGTAGGATTCTACTTATGATCACCATGTGGTTCACAAGTTAAGGTTAGGATATAAGCCTAAGGTTGTTTACTAGTTATCTTCCTATAATTTCATGTGGAAATGAAATCTACTTATTCTAGTAGGGTTTAACTTATCCTCACATACCTCCAGAGCATGATCATGGATTAGGCATGATCAACTTGTTCTTAATATCTCTACTTCAAGCTCTTTAGGGTTTATGATCATCACTCAATTTATAATGATCAAGGTTTGGATTCCTAAAGTATTCCTAATGGAATGGTCTTCACTTCTATGATCAAGTGTTGTTTTGATCAACTAAGCATAATATCTCCCTTATTGTTTCTTGGATGGACATGGCTATGGTTGTCTCTATATGTTATATCCCAGGAAAATGCCCGAGATATTCTGTTAGGGTTCCACTTAAATAATGTTGATATTAGCATCTGAGTATATGGATAGTTCTCTCCCTCACATTTAAGTGTTGGTTCAACTAACTTGAGTGTAACACCATAATTGATCTCTCTTATATAAGAATAGATTATCCTAGGTTATGGTGTGCTCCTAATACTCCAGTTCAATGGTTGTCCTTTATTCTTAAATAGATAAAGCTATGTTTTGTATGATTGGTCTCTCTCATTTTGGAAAGGACTTTGATACTAACTTAAGGTTAGGCTCCATAGGAATTGATGTGATCATCAATATCTATGTTTAACATAAATGGTTTCTCTCTCTAGGAATGTCTTGAATAATATCTTAGGGTTCCTCTTAAAGATGATGATTTGAATACTTGGATGTATATCCAAGGTTTAGCTCAAGGGTTGTTATTGCTCCTCTAATAATTGTTATATATAGAACTCTCACCTCTCTAGGTTTGATGTACAATAATATGGAATAGAGAGGGATATATATTTCTAGAGTGGATCTCCTTGTTATGTTTCCAAGAATGAAATAATATGAATACCATGATGTTCATGGTAGGATCTTGGATTTGTTTAAGACATGGAGAAGATAAGTGAAGAATAGTTTCTCCAATTATTGTTACTTGATTTCCAATTAAATGGATGTTCATATGTTATGGCAAGGAATTCCATATTATGATCTTTTATAAGATCAAGCAATTGATCATTGAGTAAAGTGTTGTTGTGTTGATTATTAGTTCCATTTGATCTAACCCCTTAGATCAAATCATCTCTACCCAAAAAAAAGTTTTAACAAAGTCACATTGAGGTTTATAGCGCTTGACTTGATGAGCTACTTCAATTCTACCAAGGTCAAGTGAAACTTCGATTCATTGTGATCTGTTTTACTTTAAAGCGCGAAAATTCCCAGATTTTCTATGCATGAATGCAATGCACACATCTGTTTCCTCTAATTTTGTAACCCCAATACACGGGATATTACGAGTCTCTACCCCTTAAACTAAACTTCGTCCTCGAAGTTTGATCTCTCTCACGTTTCCGAAGTGTGGATCTGACTTGTGCAGACTACGACTTTTCTCGAACTCCGTATTGATCTCACTAGATATAATTGAATATATCCCTTGTCCAGATTCTTCCTGGAATCCATTAGGGTTTGTCTCTGAACATTAGTTTCTTACTCCAGTTCTATGATTTTTCTCTGGAATCTAATAATACTTGTCCCTGAACCATGGCTCTTTCTTTGATTCATGGATTTCTTCCAACTTTTATAATCTTGTTTCCTGTCTTATTGAAGATTCAATGATTGGGACTTCTTCTTGTCCTGGTAGTGTTTATTGAGGACTATTTGGATAACATTCTCCTATTTGATAAAATAGGTCTTTGTTTTTCCCTTACTACCAAAAATTGCAGTAATGGTGCTTAAGGGGTCCTAACTACGGAATTGGTCGTGATGATTTATTTTTCTAAGAATGGATTAGACTCATTTAGTCCATCCAATCATGGTTTACAGTTGATACCTCTAACTATTTTGGTTTATTTAGGTTCCATGAAAGGAATCATTCTATTAGTCTTTGGTATTGGTATGTTCAATCTTCTTCGGTCTTTGGCCCTTTTGAACTGTATTTAGTCTACGGTAATTCCTTCATCCAACTTCATTAATCTTAGTTTACTTGAGCTTCCGTGCTTCTGAGTAAATATTACTCACTTTCTCAAGTTATAGTCCACTTCTTTCTTCCTCGAGGTATGAACCTCGGCTTCTGGTCTGACTTCCTTCTGAAAGTATTGTTCATCAATCTTATGAAAATAAGATCGAACTTCCTCTCAGTTCAGACCTTCTTCTTCTATCTTCCTTAGAGTATTGAGTCATTATACATCTAACTCAATCTTTACTCTACCCCTTAGAGTTTTCTTATGGTCTTCACTCCCTTTCTTCCAACTATTGGACTTATGATTAGAATATTGGTCTAAGTCTAGTTTATGATTTATATTCCTCTAAGGTTTTGTGAAGAAACTTTGTGGTGTATCCACTCAATTGTGGACATCCAATGTGAATCCTTTGACTAAATGTTTATAGATCTAGCTATTTGGCTGACAAGATTTTTATTTGTTCACAAACTTTTGTTACAACTAATTAAATCGTGGACTATTTGTAATACCAACTGATACCAGCTGTGGTTATTATACCAACTGTGGCTATTTGATATTTAAAAATGTACTCTATTATAGGTCTTGATCAACTGGACGAGACATCTTCTACTCCATCTCGCAGTATTGATCTTATACCAATTGTGGTCTTCTGATATCGACTATGGTCTTCTTATGTCTGCTATGGTTTCATATATCATCTTTCTTCATTCAGGGTTTATTTTGCAAGAAAACCACTAGCTGACACTATGAATATAGTATCCTAAGTGATTTCCCATGCATTCCCTCTTTCATAATGACTATGGTTCTCCTTCTACTACTCCACAGTCATCATATTTCTCACCTTCATGCTTCCTATGTACTAAAGTACTCCTCTGTTGAGGTAAAGCATGAGTTTTTATTGGTACTTCCTTCTGATTATTGTGGTTACTTCCCACAACTTTGCTTCATATTTCTGAAGAACCCTCATTTTGATTCTGGAATCTTCACAATTCGTCGCTTCCTCACACGAATACCATTACCCTCTAGATCGATAGCATCAAGTAAGAACTTGATATTGCAACATGCATTTGCAAATCAAAGTCAAACTTCATATATGGATCTAATCAAACAATAAAAAATCCAATAAAATCCAAGAAGATTCAGCTTTGTGCATATAATACACACCATTATAAGCCTGAATATAATATTTGAGTAAGACATCTCTAAACATCAGGCTCTGATGTGTAGTATATAACACCACATAAGATAGGTTTATATCGTGATACTTAGTACGAGTATATGGGATTCTACTATTTGTCTCAACATTTACCTTAATTGCACAATTGCAATAAGATAAATTTGACACAAAGTGGTTTGGGATAGTTAAGGTTAACCTAATTTTCTTTGGAAGTACTACTTAACCTTCATTTTATTGAGGACTATCTCACAGGATATGTCTAGGTTCTAACATTGCTACACTAAACACATAACTATGTAAATATAGCTCATATACTTCCATATGTTCTTACCATATAACTAGGGTTATGATGTACTTGACACAGTTCCCATGGTTTTTTTAACACAAATTTTACACTATTGTTTCGCGTCTAACTTCTTATCAAACTCCTCCTAAGTATTTATGATATTCTAGTCCATCACATAATGATTCTCAGGTGAATCATATATGATTACTATCACTACTCTTTAAGTAGACATGTTTTATTTCTATCTCTCTTACTTACCTCTCATGATTGACTTATCATGGTCTATACTACCTCATATAACTCATAGTTATCACTTACTAGCAACTGTTTCACAAGTCTAGATAATTTTACTTACTCATTACTTATCTAGGTCTACATCTATTATTAGGATGTCTTAATTATCTTCATCACTTGATATTACTCCTATTACAGGTCTAATAACTCTTACTTCATCATAACATATGTTGGTACACATCTTCCAATAGGATATCTTCATTATGGTTGTATCCTTTCTTTGGACTACCATGTATTGTATACCAACTGTGATCTACTCATCTATTTTTTTTAAGGACTTGTTGATATGATACATACTTGGAATTAACTACTAGCTTCACTTAGGAAGAATAGGTAGGAAAGTTTGACTCGAGTGTGTCAGGATTATTCTCAAGTGAATACCCATCTCAAGTCACACAAATATTTGGTTTACCTAAGACAACTCCCTATAGACACTACCAATCCTATAGGTCTCCTTTAAAGGGTTTTAATCCTAAGGTCAAAGCATTTGCTCGATACCGACTTGTGGTGACCCGGCATACCACTCGCATGGTGTAGTATGCAAGTCTGATATAACACCAATGAAACACAGTTCCACGGGTATTATATCGCTCAGAGTGGTACAACAGAAATATATGCGGGTCCAAGGCATGTCTATAGAATTACAACATTGACTCTGTTACATAAGATCTTCACAACCTCCTACTTTACAATGAGGTAAATCTGCAAATAAACTCCAGAAGAACGACTCGTAGTCTAATCCTATCCCGAACTCTATTTGTAGAGTATTTGACTAGCTATAGAGGCTATGAACAGATTCTAGCTAAGTAGGAGCTAGGTTTAGGAAGCTAGTTCCATTCTATGGCTAAACTAGGTTTTCTCCTTGTTGGATGTGGTATCTGACTCCTCTGACAGGTCCTGTCTCTTGAAGTAGTTGTTGACTCTTCGGCCTTCGAGTTGCACTGTAGATCCTCCTTCGATACCTCCATATCTAAGCGGGGATTTAAGAGTGGGATGAGTACGAGCGTACTCAACAAGTTCATTATAGGAAAGAGGTGTTTAATGCACTAGCTACTGCATTAGACCGGAAAGTCTAATACCAATGCAAGTTTTCATAATCATTTCTTCAAAAGGTTGCTTTTATTCGGAAGAACTATGTCCGTCAGCCTTCACCGGTTTACTAGAACTTCATGGAGCTCCTTTCCGGCCGCGTTCGCAGTTCCATATCCCGGAACAAGGAGTGACAGGTCACGGTTCTTTACACTCTGCAGAGGTGTGTTGCTTTACCCATAAGAGATCTTAACCTTGGTGCCAACCGAGTCTATAGTTCTCGTCCACACTTCCTTTGGTGTGAGGCCCGGTATAAGGTCTAGCCAATCATGTTCCTCCGCTACCTCGAACACCCACCCTTTGTTGCATACCCCGACCCTGGGTCCTCGTCGGTCCTCTTATACCACTTAAGGATGGACCCCGACCACGACAACAGTTTGGGACTCGTTAACCAAACTCCTTCGCCGGTAGCCGCAACCCATCATAGACCGCAATACCGTGGGGACTTTAGGCTTCCCCAGCCCACCGCTTGCACTTCGAGCGACAAGTGTCTACGGACTATGCCGTGGGGACTTAAGGCTTCCCCAGCCTACAGCTTGCCCTGACAGATACAAGTGTCTACGGTAAAGCGCATCCGTTGATGAACGAGAGGTGGAAACACTTTTGACTACTCCGTCCCACTCCGGATCTTATGGTTAACACGGATATTACGGCACAAGAATCACTGGCGACATTTGTTGTTTAATCCTAGATGGATACAAGCCCGTGCAATGGAACCTCCACCATATCAACACAATCCATGGTTCCATTGCCCACCACATAGTCATATTCATAGTTATGAAAGTAGTGGTTTTGATTTTTGTGCAATAGTGATAACCATAATACTTTGCAAGTAATTTGATAAAAATACTCAAATGACATGAGCAAGTGATGAACTTGCCTTTCTTGACTGCAAGATTATGCGGACAAGGTCTTCGATACGCAATAACTCCAAATTCTGAAATAGCGAGCATCGTCCGGTAAGGACGATGTTTAAAAGATTGGCAAGGATGCAATAATGCATAAGTATGGGATGCAATCGCTCTAAGCGTGACCTAACCCCGATGATTTAGGATTAGTGGGTGGTAATGATTAGTTTAGGGTGTGTGGCACTTTTAGAGTGATTCACAAACAAGGTTCTTATTCAGGTTTGTGTTGCTTTAGAATCATAAGCAAGTGGTATAATGTAAAGTAACAGTCATACACACCAAAGATTAGTAGTAGTATAGTAAGTATAGAGCAGTTGTCAGTTTTAATATTATATGGCATGGTTATTGATTACTTGTTATATTCTTCAAAAGAATAACTTTTGAAGAACATGTAATTTGATAAAGAACAAGTATGGTAATTAGGTTTGTGGTTTGCTATAATTTATTCTGGTTCCAAGTAGTTTCTGGAGTAAGTATAAGATGGATCACAACATAGTTGGATTCATCAGCAACTAGGCTTGTAAGGATGAGATAAGCCTAGGCATCTTAAGCAATTCATTATACATGGTTGTTGTCAAGGTTGGTTTATCTTGCTAGTGATAGCTGGCTAGGGTTTATAGGTCCTTATAAGCGAGGTCGGTGATGATTCTTTATTTTCTTCAAAAGAATAACTTTTGAAGAACATACTTCTTAAATAATAAGAAGTATAACAATTAGGTTGGGGTTGTTTAGGTTTGCTATTTAGTTACCTAAGTAAAGAATGGTTGGTTCCTACATAGGCTGGTTCATAAGTATCTTACACTAGTAGGGTTTAGTGGAACAGGGTCATGTAAAGTAAAATAGTAGGTATGGTTGCTGTTAGGGTTCATCACAATGGTGTGATGCTAAATAAGAATGAATAATGTTGATGGCTTTGGTAATAGGATCTGGGGTTTCCACTTGGTTAACCCAACTTAATTATCTAGGTCTGATGCAGATGAACACATGGGATGCTAATTAGTGGTGATAGGGTTCCCATATTTTATGTGGATTTGAACTAGTATTTAGTTGCTAGATGTGAATCTATGATTACTAATGAAGTAACATGATCACATGTTACTTAGGGTTTATGTTTGGGAATAATTTAGGGTTCATATGAAGTAGTGGAGCTAAGGTTCCTAATTGAATTAGGGTTTTGGGGTTACACATGAAATGATGAGTTCCTAGTTTTCTACCATATGGAACTAGGGTTTCTTAATCACCATATAGTTCTATGATTAATAACTTCAATTTAAAGTTGAAGTTATTAATAATTTGGGAATAAAAAATAATATTGAATTTGGTATTTTATTATTTTAAATAATTAATAATTAGGTATTTATTAATTAGGGTTTAATTCTCACTAATAAGGATTTAACAATTAATAAATAAAGAAAATTAGATTTCATGTTTTTCTTTATTTATTTATTGGTTTTTATTTAATTTGGATAGTTTTCCTAATTTCTGAATTTTAATTATATTAAGAATTAATGGACATTGCTTAATCAACAAGTATTTAATAATTGAATTTTTATTAAAAATAAAAATTTCATATTATATTTTTATTGGATAGAATTTTCTTTTAGAAGAATTTTGATATTTCATTTGTATTTTTCTGAGTTATTATGAATTTTATATGAATTTGTAAAGCTGCAGTAATTATAGAATTGGAATTTAAACAGGAAAATACTAACTACACCCGAACTAGTTTACACCCAGTGGCTGACTGGTGGGCCTAGGCCACGTCAGCTGCCACTGTGTCTTTGACTGTGGTCAAAATTGATGAGGTGGTGTTACTGTGGCCGGCCGGCGGTCAGACGGCGATGATCGCCGGTGATTTGGCGCTCGCGCGGATGGAACACACACACCACACGATTCAGCGTGCCACAACGAAGATAATGGTACCCGCGCCGCTCCTAAATGGTCGCCGGAGCTCGCTCGCCGGCGAGGCCGAACGGCGGCGGACACGGCACACGCGGCTAGGAGTCTATGGACGACAATTCGATGCGATTGGAAGCTTAGAAGATGCGCGGGCTCACCGTGAGCACGGCGGGCATGTCGGTGGGGTCGATGGAGGCTTGCTTCGCCGGATTTGGGGTCGCCGGCCGTCGGAGGGATGAGCTCGTCGGAGACGCTCTGGGGCCTCCCAGCTCGATTCCTCCCGTATGCTGGGCATGTCGAGGATGCTGAAGCCGTTGGTGGTCACGGCGGTGGTCGGGGAGGCTCCAGTCATCGGCGATAGGTGGTGACCGTGCGAGCTAGGGTTTCCTACTGGGACGAAATTGAGCAGAGGAAGAAAAATTGGAGGCTAGGGTTCGTCCAGGGGTTTTATACCACGCGGGAGTACGCCTCGTCACGCCGTCGGTCGAGGAGAAGCCGCCAGCGAGAGAGGAAGCAGAGCACGCCGTCGTGCTGGCGCTCATGCGAAGAAAGGGGATGAGGACGAGCCTCTCCTCGTATTTCTGGACGAAGGGGTATCTCGGGCCAGGTTGGGCTGTGCTGGGCCCGTGCTTGCTGGGCTGCTGATGGGCTCCGTTGTCTGGACTACTGGTGGGCTGTGACAACAGGTGAGTCCAGGTAAGTCCCTCTCCTCTCCTTTTCTATTTTCTTTTTATTTCTGTTTTGAATTCTGGTTTTATAATTCAGATTTAGATTATTTTCTATTTTGCAGGTATTGCTCATTTAATTCATACAAGGATTAGTCCAGGGTACTGCAAAGTCTTGAATGGTGTATTTGCAAATTTAAGGTGATATTATATCATTGGTTTTATTATTATTATTGGATTTTGAATTCAAATACCCATATGGACATGGATTTAAATATTATCTTTGAAAATACCCAAATTGTTTCCCAAATGGTAGCTTTCTTACTTACTGATATATAGAGTTGTATTTGATATGACTTTGCAATAAACAATCTCAAGGCAAGACTTAATTTATAAATTTCAAATAAGAAAGGGATTTAATGGTATGATTTCATGGACTAAATATCTCTAAGGACTTAACCTACTAATTGAGAATTCTGGTTACTTGCATATGATTTTATGTGAATACTTATTTGTTAGAGTCTTGTAGGTATTATTATAATCCTATTTCAAGGTTGGTACTAGTATCATATTTTAATAACACTTTGAATTTCCTAGAGTAGATATTCCTCTCATCATGGTTTGATCTTGGTTATAGTGATAAGTGGTTGATCACCACTTGTGGGTTTTAACTATAGGATTTAGCACTAGGTGCTTCTTATGTTCATGAATTGCAGCATGAGATATTAATAAGGATGCAATTCTGGTTATGGAGATAAAATGCCACCATATTGCATTGGTTAGGTTACTCTCCCCAATGCAATGCTAAAGTGGTTACTTGCTTAATATTTTATGTGCTCTTTTAGTTGTTAAGGTCTGAAGAATTGGTGTTATCTCAGACCAATAGACTTTTATTATTATTCTTAATCTATTGTTGAAGTCACTAAAGTTATTATAGTTCCTTTTTATAGTTAACTTTAGTCATATGGATGGATGGTTTCTCACCATATTGAGTATGGAGTTCTACTCTAAGGTTTTCTTAGGTTCTTTAATTTATGTAATATAGAGATGGTAGGATTCTACTTATGATCACCATGTGGTTCACAAGTTAAGGTTAGGATATAAGCCTAAGGTTGTTTACTAGTTATCTTCCTATAATTTCATGTGGAAATGAAATCTACTTATTCTAGTAGGGTTTAACTTATCCTCACATACCTCCAGAGCATGATCATGGATTAGGCATGATCAACTTGTTCTTAATATCTCTACTTCAAGCTCTTTAGGGTTTATGATCATCACTCAATTTATAATGATCAAGGTTTGGATTCCTAAAGTATTCCTAATGGAATGGTCTTCACTTCTATGATCAAGTGTTGTTTTGATCAACTAAGCATAATATCTCCCTTATTGTTTCTTGGATGGACATGGCTATGGTTGTCTCTATATGTTATATCCCAGGAAAATGCCTGAGATATTCTGTTAGGGTTCCACTTAAATAATGTTGATATTAGCATCTGAGTATATGGATAGTTCTCTCCCTCACATTTAAGTGTTGGTTCAACTAACTTGAGTGTAACACCATAATTGATCTCTCTTATATAAGAATAGATTATCCTAGGTTATGGTGTGCTCCTAATACTCCAGTTCAATGGTTGTCCTTTATTCTTAAATAGATAAAGCTATGTTTTGTATGATTGGTCTCTCTCATTTTGGAAAGGACTTTGATACTAACTTAAGGTTAGGCTCCATAGGAATTGATGTGATCATCAATATCTATGTTTAACATAAATGGTTTCTCTCTCTAGGAATGTCTTGAATAATATCTTAGGGTTCCTCTTAAAGATGATGATTTGAATACTTGGATGTATATCCAAGGTTTAGCTCAAGGGTTGTTATTGCTCCTCTAATAATTGTTATATATAGAACTCTCACCTCTCTAGGTTTGATGTACAATAATATGGAATAGAGAGGGATATATATTTCTAGAGTGGATCTCCTTGTTATGTTTCCAAGAATGAAATAATATGAATACCATGATGTTCATGGTAGGATCTTGGATTTGTTTAAGACATGGAGAAGATAAGTGAAGAATAGTTTCTCCAATTATTGTTACTTGATTTCCAATTAAATGGATGTTCATATGTTATGGCAAGGAATTCTATATTATGATCTTTTATAAGATCAAGCAATTGATCATTGAGTAAAGTGTTGTTGTGTTGATTATTAGTTCCATTTGATCTAACCCCTTAGATCAAATCATCTCTACCCAAAACAAAGTTTTAACAAAGTCACATTGAGGTTTATAGCGCTTGACTTGATGAGCTACTTCAATTCTACCAAGGTCAAGTGAAACTTCAGTTACTGTGACTGTTTTACTTTAAAGCGCGAAAATTCCCCAGATTTTCTATGCATGAATGCAATGCACACATCTGTTTCCTCTAATTTTGTAACCCCAATACCTGGGATATTACAGGATGTATGATATGTATACTTGCATCCATGGAATTTGTACCATCAAAACTAGGTCCTGTTCCTCCTCTTCTTCTACTGTCGCTTTTATAGCCCCCGAGGGTTTCTCGTCCTTCTCCTTCTTCTTTGATTTCTTTGACTTTGTAGATCTCTCGGCTATCTCTTCCCAAAATACGCCTGGTGGGATCGCGAGATACTGCGACCCAATGTTTGCCAAAACGTCGGCTTCATCATTGCTTAATCTGCTGATATGTTTCACTTCGCACCCATCAAACAGCTTCTCCAGCTCATTGTAGACTTCCTTGTATGCTATCATACTATCGTTGACTGCATCACATTGGTTCATGACTTGCTGAGCCACCAATTGTGAGTCGCCGAAGATTTTTAATCGGGTTGCACCACAAGCCTTTGCCATCTTCATCCCGTGTATGAGGGCTTCGTACTCTGCCTCATTATTAGATGCGTTTGGAAACGTCATTCGTAGGACATACTTTAATTTGTCGCCTTCAGGTGATATTAGTATCACGCCTACTCCAGCTCCCTCTAATCTCTTGGACCCGTCGAAATTCATAGTCCAGGTTCTCGATAAATCCGGGGGTCCCGTATTTTGTAACTCCATCCACTCTACGATGAAGTCTGGTAGAATTTGTGACTTTATTGCTTTTCTTTTTTCATACGTGATGTCCCGAGGGGAAAGCTCTATTCCCCAAAGGGAGACACGACCCGTAGCTTCTGGATTGTTTAGTATATTGGATAAAGGCGCCTCATTGACTACTATTATCGGGTGTGCCGAAAAATAGTGCCGCAATTTCCTTGCGGTTGTAAACATTCCATATGCTAGCTTTTGGTACTGTGGGTACCGCTGTTTTGAGGGGGATAACACTTCACTGATGAAGTATACTGGCCTCTGTACTCCGTGGAGTTTTCCTTCTTCTTCTCGTTCAACTACGAGCGCTGTGCTGACCACCTGAGGTGTGGCTGCAATATATAACAAGAGGGGTTCCTTCTCCTTGGGTGCCACCAAGATTGGTGGTGTCGAAATTGTGCGCTTGAGATCCTCGAAAGCTCTGTCTGCCTCTTCGTTCCACTGGAATTTCTCGCCTTGCTTGATTAGAGCATAAAACGGTAACGCTTTTTCTCCTAGTCTGGCGACGAATCTGCTTAAAGCTGCGACTCGCCCAGTCAGCTGTTGTACTTCTTTTAACTTTGTTGGCTTCCTCATTGTTACGATAGCTTGAATTTTCTCTGGATTGGCTTCAATCCCCCTTGCTGAGACTAGGAACCCGAGAAGTTCTCCCGCAGGGACGCCGAAAGAACACTTCGTCGGGTTTAGCTTGAGGCAAAACTTATCAAGATTGTCGAAGGTTTCCTTTAAATCCTCGATCAATGTTGACCCCTTTCTTGATGTTATAACGACATCGTCAATGTATACTTGTACGTTTTTCCCAATCTGTGTTGCTAAGCATTTTTGCATCATCCGCTGATATGTTGCTCCCGCGTTTTTCAGACCAAAGGGCATTGTTTTGTAGCAAAACACGCCATAAGGTGTAATGAACGCTGTCTTGACCTCATCCTCTTCTTTTAACCTGATCTGGTTGTAACCAGAATATGCATCCAGAAAGGAAAGACGTTCACATCCTGCCGTGGAGTCGATGATTTGATCGATCCTTGGGAGGGGAAAGTGATCCTTTGGACAATGCTTATTGAGACACGTAAAGTCGACACACATGCGAAGGACTTTCGTGTTTTTCTTCGGGACCAGCACTGGGTTAGCTACCCACGTGGCCTCTGTATGTAGTTCCTTGATAAAAGCGGCTTCTCTGAGTCGATTAATTTCTGATAGCATAGCTTTGCGGTTTGGTTCCGAAAAACGCCGCAAAGGTTGTTTGATTGGTCTCGCTATTGGATCCACGTTTAAATGGTGCTCGGCAAGTTCCCTGGGTACTCCTGGCATGTCAGCTGGACACCATGCAAAGATTTTCCAGTGCTCACGGAGGAACTCGATGAGCGCGCTTTCCTATGCGAGGTCCATGTTTGTTGCAATGGACGTCGTTTTCTTTGGATCTGTCGGGTGAATCTGCACCTCCTTTGAGTCTTTCGTGATATTAAAGGTTGGCTCGCTAAGAGGCCTTCCTACGTCTGGCAACACGTCATAATCAGTTGTGAGTTTTGACGCCATGTATTCTGCTTGCATCCCGAAGGTTTCTGACAGTCGATGAAAATCCTTGTCGCATTTGTCGGCTAACGCGAAGCTTCCTTTAACTGTAATTCGTCCACTAGGCCCTGGTAGCCTCCACAACAGGTACGTGTAGTGTGGTACCGCCATAAACCTGGCATATGCTGGTCGTCCCAACAAGGCGTGATATTGCGACGGGAAATCCACGACTTCAAATTCCAGCCTTTCTATCCTGTAGTTTTCTCGGGTCCCAAACTGAACATCGAGATTGATTTTCCCCAACGGATAATTTGGCTTCTCTGGCGTGATACCATGAAAACGTGTGTCAGTTGGTTTCAGATTTGCTAGAGAGATGTTCATCTTCCTTAGTGTATCTGCGTACATAAGGTTTAGACTGCTGCCTCCATCTATGAATACTCGAGATACATCGAATCCTGCAATCACTGCCGGTAAAATAAGTGCTGACTGCCTGGTCGAGGAACTTGCTGCGGGTGATCCGCTATAGTGAAGCCAATGTCCTGTCCCGACCAATTTAGGTACTCCGTCGTTGGTGGAGGCATCTTCTCTGCCATGAACACTTGTCGCGAAATTACTTTCTGAGCCCTGTTAGACGGCCTAGCTTTCTGAATCATCGAAACCGCGCCATTGGAATTGGGGTCGATATATGGAGGTGGGTGTGGTGCTGCCGCTATTCTGAGCTGGTGTCTATTTTCGTCCGTAATTGCGGGAGGAGATGGTAGGCGGATCTCACTCCTGGGCCCCTGGGGGTTTCTATTTGTTGCCTGAGCATTGGCTTGCCCTGCAAACCTCAACATTCCTTGAAAATTTCGACAGTCCTTCTGTAGATGTCCTGATTTCCTCTTCCCATTATTGTCGACATAGAAATGCATCTGACATGGCCCGTTCATCATATCCTCAGGGGATACAAAAGGTCTTTGAAACCTTGGTCCACTATTTTGTCTGTTATTCCGAGAGTCATCTCTATTGTCGCCTCGCTGCTCGTTACTCCTTTGATATTCATCTCTATTGTTTCCTCCCGTGCTTCCTCGAAAGCCAGCTGATACTTGATCAGGAGCATCATAACTCGAGAATTGCCGAGGGAATCGTCATCTATTTTGAAAATTTCGACCACGGTCCTCCTGCCTCCTCACGTCTGGGTTGTTGATCAGCTCCAATTGAGCCCAGCTCGGCAGTTCCGTTTAATGTGAGCCAGCTTCATCTTGTTCTCGTCCAATTCACACCACTGTTGTAGGTCAGGGCACGAATAAATAAGTAGGCTTCGGAGGTTGGTGAGTTGTTCCATGCCCTCATGCAAAGACTTGGTACCGTTACAATTCCAGATATGAAGAGTCTCAAGAGAGCTGGGCAGGAGACATACCCTCTCAACCAAGTGCTTTAAATCAAGGCAGCTACTAATTTGTAGTCTCTGGAGATTGGTGAGTTGTTGTATACTTTCTGGCAAAGAACTCAAGAAAGCACAGCCCCACATGCTAAGTATCTTGAGAGAGGATAATTATCCTAACTAGTGCATTGATGTCATGCTGTTGCAATTGATCAGTTCTAGTTTTGTGAGTTGCCCCTTGTTCTTGTTCAACCATTTTGGCAGCTCTTCCAAGTCTTGGTCTCGTAGCTTTAGAGTCTTTAGAGAGGAGAGATGTCGGATGACCTCTAGTGAGCCGGTCAGATCAACTGAACCTCTAATATACAAAAAAGTGAGGCCAGATAAGTACTGAAGCAGCCTCCACTGATGCATAGGTACCTTGCAGTTTTCAACTGACAGCTCATTAGTTACCGGAGAAAAAGAGGGGCTGGCATCGGTGTGTGATCCAGCACACTCTTCCCATGATGATAACACGTTATCACTGTTTGATATCACCCAAATGGTAGCTTTAGGTGGAATGGGGGCAATCACGTATCTCCAAATATTTAAGCACATACTCCTGACCACTGGAGTATAACGTGTTCCACTCTTCCAGGTTCGCCATACCTTTGAGTTCCAGATGCTCTAGGTTTGGTAGGTTGTCCACTACTAGCCAGGCTGGAAAGCTCACACCATTGTAACCACATATTTCTAGCCTTATGTATACACCTACAATGGATTTTTTTATTAGCTTGAGTTCTAATTCATATGAATGATATGATGTATACATAAGGCAAATGTTACATTATCAACAAAAAGATGGTTCCCCATGTACTGCGCCGGTACTGCAAACGAATCACCAGGTTACTATGTCGATCTTTACAATGCTAGTGGCTACGATCAGTAGATGTACGTTCGAATACATATAATTTGTCTTTTTTGTACTGCTATGTTTTGCAAAAAGAGATGCAGCTTTACAAAAGGAAAATTGCAAGGCAAAGTACATGACCATATAGGCATTTCTGCAGGGAAGAACTCTCTAAGAAATGCAGGAAAGAATATATTCTAATATAAGAAAAGGAGAAAGAGTACATAATAGTAAAATAAGATTAGTACTACAGAGAGCCAGCTTTGGTAGGACACATACCTTTTCTTCTATGTGAGCCAGCTTCATCTTGTTCTCCTCTAATTCACACCACTGTCTTAGGTCAGGGCAATTACAAATAACCAGTTTTTGGAGGTTGGTGAGTTGTTCCATGCCCTCAGACAAACACTTGATACCGTTACAGCTCCAGATTTTAAGTTCCCGAAGAGAGCTGGGCAGGAGACATACACTTTCACCCAAGCACTTTAATTCAGGGCACCTAGTAATATCTAGTGTCTGGAGACTGGTGAGTTGTTGTATACTTTTTGGCAAATAATTCAAGACAGCACATCCCCACAGGCGAAGTTTCTTGAGGGAGGTTAATTCTCCTAACCAGTGCGGCAGTGATGCCATGCTGTTGCAATCCATCAGATTTAGCTTTGTGAGTTGCCCCTTGTTCTCGTTCAACCATTTTGGCAGCTCTTCCAAGTATTCGTCTTGTAGCGTTAGAGTCTCTAGAGAGGAGAGATGTTGGATGACATCTGGTGAGCCGGTCAGATCAACTGAGCCTTTAATAGACAAAGAAGTGAGGCCAGGGAAGTGCTGAAGCAACCTCCACTGATGCATAGGTACCTTGCAGTTTTTAACTGACAGCTCAGTAGTTATTACCGGAGAAACAGAGGAGGTGGCATCGGCGTGTGGTCCAGTACACTCTTCCCATGATGATAACACGTTATCACTGTTTGATATCACCCAGTCCCAAGCTTTAGGTGGAAGCGGTTTCATCCTTAACAGGGGGCAATCATGTATTTCCAACTGTCCAATCACGTGCTCCCCACAACTGGAGTATGACGTGTTCCACTCTTCCAGGTTTGCCATACCTCTGAAAACCAGATGCTTTAGGTTTGGCAATTGGCCCACTAGCCAGGCTGGAAAGCTCATACCGCTGTAACCACATATCTCCAACTTCTTCAATGTGATTGGTGGCACTAGATTTTCCATCAAAATTTTGTGATCCACAAATCTCTCAGCATCTCGAGTCCACTCCAGTGTCAAGTCCTCAAGTTGTGTCTTCCCAGCCAAATTTATACGATGTACCTCTTCAACGGACTTCACATTTTCAAGTTTAGTCAACTTGAGCACGACAGGATCTATGTGTTGTAGCAGGACGAGGCTACTACTAGATTGACCATCACCACGCCGCACCCTAAAGTACGGTAACGATATTGCACTGCTACCAAGCTGAGGAACTTTGGAGATATTGGAACAACCATTTATATCAAGAAACTTCAAACTATCGATTGTAACTATACTTTCTGGTATCCAACGAAGAAATCTGCATTCCGAGAGGTTCAATGTATGCAGCTGTCTCAGGTTACAAATACTTTTAGGTATTCTCTTAATAAGAATATTATCAGACAAGTCCAAATGCTCCAGATTGGAAAGATTACTGCATATATAGTTGATGAAACTGTCCATGGTATCTTCAGACATAATTTTCAGCCTAGATACATTCAAATACTGGAGTTTGTTCACATCTTCTGGCAGCAACTTGATACATGTACCCTGTAAATTCAAATGTTGCAGATTCGAAAGGCCAACCAAAGCTTCATCTAGAAAACAAATCCTATGACAGTATGATAGATCAAGATGCACCAAATTTTTTAGACTCGGAAATGACCTCGGCAATTCTGACATTCTCTCACAACCTGACAAGCTTAAGTACTTGAGTTGAATGAATGTGCCCAAAGTTTCTGGGAGCTTTAGAAGACTACAGTGCTTTGAAGATAAGTTCAAATACTCAAGTTTGTTCAGGGCGCCCAAAACTTCTGCTTCCTGGCAACTTTCAAGATATGAGCTGAATGATAAGTTCAAATACTTTAGTTTGGATAAGACGCCTAGAGCTTCCGGCATCTCTCCAATTTTTTGGCAGTGAGATAAGTTCAAATACTGGAGTTGGGTGAGGTTCCCCAAGAGTACAGATATACCTCGAACACAAGAGCAATTTGACAGATCTAAATGCACTAATTTTTGTAGCCTCTTGAATGATTCTGGTAGTTTTGCAAGTCTTGAACAACCTGACAAATTAAGATACACCAGACCGTCAGTATCTCCAATTGACTTCGGTAGCTTCACAATTGTAGGAGATCCATGAATGTCCAGATAAATTAATTTCGAGAGCTTGGTGATACTATCTGGAATCGTTGTATGTTGGACTCCCGGAGCGTTAAGATACCTCAACTGCTTCAGTACACCAATAGAATCTGGCGACTTGTGTATGATGCATTCACTTAAGTCCAGGACACGCAGGGAATTAGCGGATGAAAATGCAGCATCATGAACTGTGATTTTATCACACTTCATAAAACGGAGTGCCCTTATCATGGATAACTCCGAGACCAATGGCTTGGTACAATCATCGAGTAGTGCATAGTGATAGCAGCTTCCCTGGGCATTATCGCCTTTGCTAACGACAAAAACTTCATTGTCCATGGTTGTCCTAGCTAAATCGTGCACCAAGTCATGCATGGTTACCAATGTAATATCTTCATCATATAGCTCGATATTCTGCAACAAAATAATCATTCCACGGCGTTAGATTTTCTAAGCTGATATTTTTAAGACTATTTATGAATTAACTTCCTTACATTAATATATTTTATCTGTTCACTCCTTTATTAAATAATAAAATTATTTTAGGTCCTCCACTACTTTCAAAGTCTATTGGTCTCTGGGCTCTAAAACTGTACTATTTGTACCCACAAAACCATACAATTTTTTTAACATTCAAACCATTGTAAAATAGTTTTCAAAGATATGACACGATGTTTTGCGCAGTGGCAGTTAATCATGTTTTTTTCAAAACTAAGAAATTTATGAAATGAGAGAATTTTAATCAAATTGGTAAAAATGATGTCACAAAATCATAATTTTTTTATCACGCAAACCATTGTAAAGTACTTTTCAAAGACATGACTGTATGTTTTGCGCAGTGGTAGGTAGTTAATCATGGTATTTTTCAAAAATACGAAATTCACGAAATGTGAGAATTTTAATCAAATTGAAGAATTAAAAATCATCTTGGAAAATAAGTATTCCAACTTGATCATAAAAGTTTGGTAAAATGTATGTACGTAGGCACACACAAAAGAAACAGCGCTCTAGCGCCTTCACTCATCCTTGCATCTAGGAACAACAACCTAGCACCGAGAAGGACGATTATGCCTTCATTATGTCATTGCCCCGCCTCCTTGCCAAGGTAGGTGGCAGCCAGCCTCGGCATCAATGTGTGGTTTCTTCAACAGGAAGATGCCCTCCTCCAAATGAGGCAATGACGAGTTCATACTTTTTACGGCGGCGACCACAATGGTAGCGACTGAAAAAAAACATTAACTTTATGTAGTGTCCATCCGTGGTGGTTCTATTTACTATGTTGGAATCATCTGGGTTCCAAGCATCAGAGCATCTCCATCGGCAACCCTAATAGTGACCCTCATAGGCCTATTGGGATGTCGGGTACAAAATGAGCTCACGCCACCAACCCCAATAAAAAATCGGTGGGTTCTGGAGCCAAATACAATAGCCACCACACTCGCGCCGGCCCCGAACGGTAGGGGTCAGTGTGGGGGTGCCGGTGCCTATTGCCATGTAGGATCTGGCAAGGTGGCCCCGCTTGGCAACGACAGTGGCGGGCGTCAACAATGTTTATTGCCCACTCCGGTTACCCAGGCAAGGACACCCATCCCTCGCATGCATCGACGGCCACGTGATGGCACGACTCTCCACGCAGGAGTGAAAGCCGCACCGGACCGTTCGCCTACTGCCACGTGCATTTAAGCAAGTTGTATTGCTCGCCTCCCCTCACACCTCTGCTTCTCGCCTCCATCACCGCCCAAAACCCTAATGCGCGCCACAGATCAATCCACCGGTGACGCTCGACAAGGCCATTGTCCTCACGGAGAATGGTGTCCTCGTGCTGCTGGACACGAGGCTCCCGAGTGGCTGGAAGATTACCATGGGGGGCTTGGCGGTGTCGCCGGTTCCAAAAGACGGGCGCCTTGAGGCGCCCATCAAGGAGCGCTGCACCCAGCTCACCGACGAGCGGCGCGCCGACCCGAGCTTCGTGGCAGACATCGAGCTCTGGCCGACCCTGTTCGAGGACGAACGGCAGGCGGTCCTCGGCTACTTCGTCGGGCCGTATCTTCCGAGCCACCTCAACCGCCGGGAGCACCGCCAATGGTGGTACGGGCGTATCATCAAGTTGGTGCTGGCCTACTACGGCTACGTGCACCCAACACCGCAGCTGCCACAACCTCCGGGAGCGCTGCCAGTGGTGGTTCGGGCGCACCATCGAGTTGCTGCTGGCCTACTACGGCTATGTGCACCCAACACCGCGGCATGTGCCTCGTATCTTTGGCGGGGCGACCATGCGCCTCGTATCTTTGGTGGGGCGACAACGCGCTCGTCTTCTTCGTGCACCCCTCCGTGGCCACAAGCGCCATGTTCAAAGGGTTCCTCGTGGCACGGGCGCTCTACCGGAGTCATCCCATTCTGGTAGCCCAAGCCAGAGTTGTGCATGTCACTGCGCTATGGGGGCGTCTCGTTCTGGCGGCCCAAGACAGAGACGTGCTCCCCACAACGCTACGGGTGCGTCGAATTCTGGATGCCCAAGCCAGAGCCAAGCTCCGCCACTGAGGGGCCGCCTCTTCCTCCGCCGCTCAGAGAAGCAGCAACTTCCGTCGCCACCGAAGGAGGTCAAAGAGGAGCCGGAGGCGGGGGACGAATACCGGCGGGTGTAGATGGAGCTTTGCCACCCCAACGATCCTGCGGATACCCCTGGCCTGAGCCAGGAGCTCCGCACGTCGTTCAACATCCCTTTGGCGGCGATGAAGGGCTTCGGCAAGGCATGGTCGGTGTCGGACTACGGCATGGTCATCGATCTGGAGGACGACGATGATTCGACTTTGACTTTGACAACTTCTCCGACTAGATAGATTTAGTTTGTGTCAATTTTCGTTCAAATTTGTAATATAAACCTAAATTTTAATGGAAATCGCCGTCTTTGTTTAGTTTGTTTGAATTTGTGTCACCCCTTAAAAAAATAGGGCGCGCCGGTGTGGGCGGTACCTCCCCAAATGGAGGGCGCGATTGTCGGCACCCCTAATAGAGCACTGTCGGTGCCTATTTAGTGCGCACCGGTGGAGATGATCTCACATCTGTCTTGCATGAAGGTTGCCAATCATGGGGATTGTCCGAGACGGGTCCCCGAAAGCCACTAATAGCTATATATGTACTAGTGAATCATTGTAAGTTGGAGCATATTCACAACTGAAGTTTCTACAGGGTGCAATTAAAAAATACCAAAGGGTTAACTTCATGAAGTAATTAATCATGCTAGTCGTGGTAGGCACAAGCCTAGATTTTATGTAAAGTCATATGTAGATGCAAACTTCGTACCTCATGGTGGACATTTCCTAAAACTTGACATTACCTTTTCATGATAGCCACAATAATATACTTCATGTTTTATTTAACTAGCAATAGAATCAAATATCTAATGTTATATGGTTGTGTTAGGGTCCGTGCACTAATATCATGGTCTTTGTTTGTGCATATCGGCCCATGCGATCTTTTTAAGTAGTTTTTTTAATATGTGTTTAAGCAATAAAACTATGATGTATTATGCTATCATATATGTCAATACCTTACAGTTTGTGTATTTCACAAATGTGCACCAAAATCCTATGCACTATTTTTTTTTTTGCAAGGCTATGCACTATATACTTGAGTTTGCCTACACCAATTCATACAAAATAACAAAACCGTTCAAGTGTGTAAGGTGTGCATAAACTCACCGATTCTGAATTTGAATATTCAAGGAAAGAGAGTCCCAAAAGCTGACTAATGCATCTCTCACCAAGTTGCCAAGTAGAGAAACCAAGAGAAACCCACTGGTAAATAAGCTCCTCTTTAACTATCTTGTGACCTTTAGGAAATATTGCACAATAGGCAAAGCATAGCTTCAAATACGATGGCATAATACTATAGCTTAATTTCAAAGATGCAATCACTTGTATAGAAGATGTATCTTTCAAAGAAGATACAGTCCATATATTGCTATCCCTCAAGGATTCCCATTCACTGAACTTTATATATTGCAGCGTGTGTCCAATTGATTTAGCTGCTAAAGCCACACCACCACACTTCATTGCGATGGCCTTCCCTGTCTTCTCTGCATGTTCTTTGCCACCTCTAGATTCAAATGCACTTTTTTTCTTTATTATAGACCAGCACATGTCATCAGTCAAAGCTTTTAATTTGCATGGCCGGATGGTAGAAATTTTTCTTGCTATGCCTTCATCGCGTGTGGTTACTATAACAACCACATTACTGTCCTTCCCAACCTTTAGCATGTCGGTTAGGCTTTCCAGATGAAAATCCTTGTCCTCCCAGAGGTCATCTAAAATAATAAGAATCTTCTTACCAGCAAGAAGCTTTTGAAGGGATTTGTGTATCATCTGAATTTCAGTGTACTCACTCTCCTTCACTCCCTCTGATAGCTGTGATATTATAGAATTTCCAATATGTTTCAAATCAAATGTTTGAGACACATAAACCCACACCTGAGAGTATTCTTTGAACTGGGAACTACTATAAACCATTTTTGCCAAGGTGGTCTTGCCAAGGCCTCCAATGCCATATATAGGAAGGATTGTGATGTCTTCTGTCATGCTCTCAAATAAAGAAGCCAATATTTCATCTTTATCATCGGTCCTCCCAACAATTTGTGTCTCCATGATTGACGATGTTTCCCTTATATCAGTAACCTTCGTCTCATTGGCATTAGTACCTTGTGTTAATTTAAACATTTTGTGTTGATCTGTTATCAGCTCTAGATCATCCCTCATCTTCTCCATCCTGTTGGCCATTTTAATCTTGGGACCAATTGTGAGACAGGGGATCATAATTGCCAAATACTTTTTAAAAGAGCACTGCAAGGCAATTGATTTCTCAGTACAATGTGAAATTACAAGCAGTACAAAACGGTATTGCAAATGCAGTCGGGCCAATATGACACTTCTTCTTTAATCTATTGGATAAAATATTGTTGCTTATTTTATAAAGATACGCAAAATATGCTGTTGGTACAAAACTGTAAGAAATCAAGATTCAGAATGTAGAAGTCCTACAAAATTAGAAAATGTAAATAATATCTAAAATGTGTTTCATGTGAAGATATATAAATTAGCTCACTGTATTACGAACCTTTGACATGTAAATTAGCTCTAGCAAGTTTAGAAACCAAAACCACATGAAGGAGCTGAGTGTTCTATTAATAAATATGCTGATGGTATTGTTTCAAGGGTAACCGTACCTTCGGTGCAGACGGCTGGGTGATGGCCTGTGTGTCGGCCTCAAACTCATCGATCATGTCGGAGATGACATACATGACATCTTTAAGCCGCTTCAGCCAAAGACGCGTTGATTTATCCGTGATGGATCGCCTCTCGGCATCCTCAAGGACGGCATCGACGGACTCGAGCGCCATCTTCATCTTCTTCAGGTCCTCATCGAAGTTCTTCTGCAGGGTGATCTGGCCTCCGATCGCTGAACCGATCTGGTCACCCACCACCTTGAGGATGGCAGCGGCAAGCATACCGCCGAGCTCCGCCATGGCCGCCGCTGGTCGTGCAGAATTGGGTGGGGTTGGGTGCTGAAGGTCGTGGGAGGCAGAATGGAGTTTGGGTGACTGCAATTGCATTCTATGCAAGTATGTGTCTTTCCTTACCTTTTGTGATTGTCACTGAATAGCTGTAGGCATCTTTGCTAGGAGTACGAAGAGAGCTACGTACGTACTACCAGGATGGAAGCAACCTAAAGTAGAGCAGTGAACTGATGCCAAAGTCATCTAAAGCATGACAAAGGGCTACCAAGGCACGAATAGAATTTCGTAGTTCTTTCCTTATAACTGGAAGTTCAAATAAGAAGAGAAGAGTTTACTTGGCCAAAGACAACAAGATGCTCGAGGAATAGTACATGTTCCGTGCCAGGTACTGTAGAACTTCCATTTTCATATTTTTTCGAGGCTGCATACAACCGTATTTTTCCCGAGAATCCGGGGTGTGACGTCTGGGCCGAATAGCAGAGCATGTACATGAGGCAGAGGAGGAGGACTATCTCCTGTAGCTTGTCGATCGTATGATTCAAGTCATGGTCTCATCGGTAGTCCAATAAATGAAATTAAGACTTGAGCAGAAACTCTGAAGTTCTCAACCCATAAAACAGTCTTAACTGCGGAGCTATCATGGGAGCAGCACTGCACGACCTCTTCTGCAAAGATCAAACCAACTACGAGCTGCATCAAGAATTGCAGGTTGCATATGCATCAATATCAACACCTGCAGTATGCTTTGGATGTTTTGTGTAAGAAATCTGGAAGGAGTATGTATGGTATGTGCAATCTGTGTCAGGCTGGGACACAAGAGTAACAGCAATTCATTTTGTGAAGTAAGTAACAGCAATCTGTATGGTATGGGCGCTCTGGCTATGTAGAAATGACAAGATCTTTAATGACAAAAATTGCTCTTTGTTGCAGGTCATCTACAGATGCACAGGTATTCTCCGTTCGTGGTTACCTCTTCAGCGTGTGGAGAACCGAGACCTATTTACGGAGGTCTGTACACGGTTGGAGGATACGGCGAGGGATACTTTTTCCCTACATGGGTGGCAGCATAGTCTACGGATAGTAGCTCCACCTACATCTTAGGCGTCATATGTTTCATCGTTCCGATATGTATTTCGCCTTTTTGGTTTTTGTAACCTTGGACTCTTGAGACAACAAACGGCTGTGTGCATCCTGGTTATGCAGAGGCTGGATGTAATTGCTTCTTAAAGTAATAAAGCATCCTTTATCGAAAAAAACAAATTCATTTTTCAAGCAATTAACAGAATTGCACGGCTTCGTTGCAACCGTAATACAGGGTGATGGATGACCTGCCTGACTCAAGGTTCCTTGCGAAATTCGGTGCCTAAACTGAACCCCCACAGTTCACTGCTGTAGCCTAGAAATTGACGCAAACAAAATCGGGTTACAAACTCGAGCAGTAAATTCGGACCTGAATTGAACCGAACCTCCGTTGCCCGGCACCCGAGTAGTCCTCCGCCCCCATTTGAGTTCTTCGGACCTGCAGCGGGCGTTCGGACTACGGTCACTGTGGCTGGCGAATTCAGGATTACAAAGTAAGTTGCTTCCACACTATCAGAATTGGTTTCAGAGAATGATTTCCGAAAACTGATGATGCTTACGTACTTTTGAGATGCTTCCAGTTTGTTAGACTTTTTACACACAAATTCCATATGCCCTAAACATCTTAAATAATTATGAGAACACCTGTTACTCAGATCGTGAGAGCCTGGCTGCCGTTGAACTGAACTCGAGATTTCTGTGTTACGGTCAACAAAAATCACCGACGGAAAATTAACTCTCTCCACTTACACTAGTAGAAAAATGGGCTTCAATACCGGTTCCAGACGACCTTTTGTACCGGTTAAGTAACCGGTACAAAAGATTCGGGACAAAAGCCTCCCCCCCTTACGAACCGGTACTAAAGGTGCCTCCACGTGGGCACGGAGGAGCCCGCGGGGCTGGAGACCTTTGGTACCGGTTTGTAACACGAACCGGTACCAAAGGGTACCAGTGCCATTTTTTTTATATCCAATTTTTTTATCTATTTTTTCACTCTCTCTTTTTATCTATTTTTTCAAATTATTTTCCACTCCCTTTTTTTATCTATTTTTTCAGAATTTCTAATATTTTAGTTATTTGACAAGTTTAGTCTCTAACTACACTTATTTCTAGTCAAATTACTTACTCGTGGTTAAACTTCCCGCTCGGTCACCCATCCTCCCACTACTCCAGCACTAGCACGCTTAACTTCCGAGTTCCTTCCCATCTCACTTCCAAGTGCTTCGGGCGCATGTTATTGATAGTAGTATCATATCAATCCTATTAACATGTTGGTCACGATATCATACTTCTTTATTGTTTGAATTCCACATGATTATTTTAATAAACAAAAGTAAAGATGTAAAAATAATATTGAATAAATAAATAAACAATAAATTTTTAATTATTTTTTACTTTTTAAATATATTTTAAATTTTAATTTGTTTTTGCAAAATCTAAAACTTGAAAATTTGTAAATATAAAAATTTACTAACTTTTATGGTTAAGTAATAGTAATCTTTATGCAGGAAGGAATTATTAATTTAAATTTAAAAAAAATATTAAATTCTGAATTTCTGGTGAAAACTAAAATATTCCTGCATTCATATTTTCATTTGGAATTTTGAGAATCTAAAAATTGGCTAACCGGGTAAAATGTTTTCGGGTAAAAATTGTGGGCTAGAACCGGTACCAAAGGTTTTTCTGACTGTTTTCTGTTTTCGAGTTAAATTCCAGAAAATGGTTTAAGTTTGTAAAATTCATATCTTTCAAACCGTTTATCGAAATGCAAAGTATTTTATATGTTTTTCAATCAGAAAAATGCAAGGAAGAAACGGGCGGGAGGAAAAGGGCGGGAATAAAATTTTATTACGATTGAACTGGAATTAAAGTACATAGCTCAACTGAAAATTAAGATACATGGCCAGATTAAGTCACAATCGGCCGAACTTGTTTTCGAATGTTGGAGTGATTCAGTCATACTCGTGCCTAGCCCTATAAACGTCGCCACTGTAGTCGTCGTAGTCGCCGACGTCGTCGTCGCTGGCATCGGGGTCGCGGTAGTCGAACCTCGGCGGATGAGCACGCGTGGGCTGGAACTGAGGGTAGCGCAGGCGGGGGCCACAGTAGGCCATGACGCTCTGGAGAGTCCGGTCGCGCCACCACAGCCGACGGCCGGCCTCGTTGAAGTTCGAATGAGGCGGGCCATCATCCTCGTGCCTGGCAAGCGCACTCTCACGCCGATTGATGAAGAAACCGTCCCAAGTCGGGCTGTAGTCGGGATGCCACTGGGGATTCCTCCGCTGCTCTGGCGTGAGCTCGAAGTAGTAGTGGTTCGTGATGGCTATCTGGCGCGCCACACCTAGAGGGACAGGAGGGACCGGTACGCCTCCGACGCTCAGCATCCAGCCGGTGGGGACGCGGTAGCCCGACGGACAGGGGTAGTTCGAGGCGCAAAGCGCCTCCGCCTCCCGGGGGGTTAGAGATACGATGGATGCCATGGGAGAGAGTGATGAGGTTTGCAGATATGAGTCTAGATGTGATATGAAAATGGAGGCCAAGCCTACATATATATAGTGAAAAATGGCGGGAAGACGGAGGCGGGAAGCGGTGAAAAGCGCGGGAAGAAAATATGCGGGAACGCAGTGGCGCGGGAAGAAAAAAGACATAAGATATATATTGTCATAACATGATGGGACCAACATGTCTGGAGATGTTAAAATATATGAAATACTTCTTTGTACATATACTCCCACAAATAAGATATACGAAGTTTAACATAGACTCTTGACATGCAACATAAAGGAAAAAAGCAGGACTAAAAGCCTCAACGTGAAAAAAGCAGGAAAAAAACAGGACTAAGACCCTTTAGTACCGGTTCTTCATATGAACCGGTACTAAAGGTGTAGCACTGGCCCCACCTTCGCCTCAAAATTGGACGGAAACCCTTTCGTACCGGTTCGTAACACGAACCGGTACAAAAGGCCCTCAACGAACCGGTATTGATGTTTCTCGGCGGCCTGGGCAGTGCAATCGGTACTAATGCTCCCTTTAGTACCGGTTCGTAAGGGAACCGGTACTAAAGGCTTGGACGGAAGCCCATTTTTCTACTAGTAATTCATCATGAAAACAATAAACTACCAGCATTGGCAGACAGTGGTACCCGGATTGAAGCCATAAAATTGCCAGTACAATTTGTTCAGTCAAGAGGAGGGTGAAACTAACAGAACACCAAATATTTCACCCAGGTCACTGCAGTTTCTTGGAGAACAAGCACCAGTTTAGTGTGTGTGTAAAACAAACAAACATACGCAATTCAGTATATTTACAACGAATCTGTAGAATCCGGTAGACCCAAGCACAAACAAAAGCTATACCCAAGTTGCCACTAAGCACAAATAGTAGACGTTGGTGTCAGACAGGATGGAAGGAGGGGGGACTTAGAACTAGTGGCTCTATTCAGGTTTGTAAAACAGCAATGGGGTAGCGGACGTGGCTGGTGAAGCATGTGACGATGACGACCCTGATGACCACAACAGAGGTGGTATCCTGGTTGCAGCCGTGGTCGACAGCGCCGAACCGAACTCGTGCACCACCGCAGTGGTGTTGTTGGGAGCAGCGCTAGTGATCGTCGGTGACCTCTCCCTCGTGGATGCAACGACTTTGGTGGGCTCACTGTCGACGGTTCCATCGCCTGATGCAACGAGTACGGGGTTGGGGTGGAAGCCGGGATCGGAGCCGAGACCTCCACCATCCCTGCCGACGCGGTAGCAGCGGTCGCGGGAGAGACTACTGCCGTAGATTGGGCCGGCAACCCCTCCGCCAAGGCGATCCACATCTGCAGGCGGCAACACCTGTAGTAGATGGAGCGGCCATCCCGGTGAGCATACGCTTGTGCCTCCGCACGCTCCGAACTGAATCACACAATCCGTTGCCACACATGGACCTCCACGTTTTACTGTTGCGGGAGGATACACCACTAATTTCTCCACACCGTAGGGATCAAAGAGTCGATGCAGCAGCTCATTCGTGACCGGGTAAATTGCACGGCCGATGACCATGCTAAGGGCTTGATTTGAAAGTATGTGGTGTCTAGACATTTCATCGAACAAGTGGTGGGTGAAAAAATTCTAGCAGATTTTTGGGAGAAATTGAAAAAGGTGGTCACCGGCTCTCGTACCAGATGTCAACAGCCAACTATTCAGATTCGACTAATCTCTCGACTAGTAGTGAATACAAGGATTTAGAGTACAAATTAGTTACAAGATGAACAACAAGAAAAATGGGTAGGGAAATGGAGCCGAGGTGGGAGGACACTGCAGGAAACAGTAAGGTGCCGACGGCCGGCGGCCGTCAGCACAGTAGCCTCTGCCGTCGGCATAGTATGGCATCGGCACAGCCCGTGTAACCGTCGGCACAACCGTAGCCCGACGGCAAGGAGGAGCCGTCGACACATCTGCACCGTCGGCATAGCCGCAGGTGGGCCCACCGATGAACTGACGGCCGTTAGCCCATCGAAGGGGTTGTGCCGATGGCATTGCCGTCGGCACAGCTCCATCGGCACAGTTCCCGTTCCGCCGGCATCCCAGAAAGCTTGGCGCTGGGAAACCAGATGGCAGCATCTGTGCCGACGGCAATGCCGTCAGCACAACCCGTGCCATTTGGCACATCACATGGGTTGTGCCGATGGCATTGCCATTTGGTTTTTTTATTCCAGCAGCAAAATAGCAATTAAATCACAGTATATATAGCAGTAAAAATAGCAATTAAATGAGCAGATCATCATTATCATATAGAAGGTAGCAACATAGTCATCACATGGTAGCAAGTATCATTCACATGCTAGTATCATACGCATGCTAGTATCATACACATCGACACTACATGCGCTCGGCATCTAGCTAAGGTGAAGAGAGATCGTCATCCGCGAAATCAGGCGACGAACGGCGGTATAAGTGAATAGAGGTAGAACCAGCACCAGAACCACCAGGAGAACTCTGTGTGCCCTCGCGTGACGAACTCGGAGAAGGAGAAGCACGACCAAAGTGTCGGTTCCCCGAACATCCCGTTCCCTATAGGTTTGAGCAAGAGTTAGCATCTTAGCCATGTAACAGCAAAGCGGTGACAAGTGGTTAGGCACAGAACTTACCGGGGTCTCTGAGTAGTATGTGCGAGCGAAAACTTCCCTCGATGGGCACAATGGCGCCGGCCCCGGCCTAGGTGGCCGTTCTCCCGTAAATGGGACCCTCTCTCCAGTCTCGAAAAACAGCCTAAGCGCCTACAAGATAGGTTAGATGTCAGGCGTTGCAGATATAAAGGTTCAAACTAGGCGAAGTGGGACTTGTCATGTTTTGCAACCATAAAGATTGAAACTTACATCACTCTGGATCTCGAGGTGCCGTTCCCAAGCATCTCTCTGAAGGTCCCACTCTTTATACGCCGCTAAATAATCTGCATAAGCGGCCTCGTAGGCCGCCTCAAACTGAGCCTACAATTTCAAAAATAAGGAGTCTCGTCAACTCAGCCATTCAGGAATGAATGTCGGAAAGAGAATGAAAATGAGGAAAACTTACATCGCGACGACGGTATCGAGGAGGCGCGATAGAGGGGTCGCCGGCGGTGAGGGTAGCCTTGATCTGCGAGTGGGTCTTCTTCGGCTTGATCACCCCACTAAGAATCATCAGATGACCATGCTCTGTGCCGCGCCCCGCCACCATTAATGCCACCTCGTCCGTCTCCGCTTCAATGGGGTCATCCACCTCTGGATGAAAAGCCTGGACCATCGAGCAGTAAGAAGCCAAGTCCTGTTCAGCATTACCGAAGTACTCAGGAAGCGAGGGCTGAGGCTGGCTCAGATCGGGCTCCTTCAGCTTCATCTTCTGCCACCCTGCCACCTCGGAAAGAGGCTCCCCCACTAGTGGAAAACAGGCCTTTAGTCCCGGTTTATTTGGGCCTTTAGTCCCGGTTTTGCAACCGGGACTACGGCTTCGGGACTAAAGGCCCCCCCTTTAGTCCTGGTTCAAATATAAACCGGGACTAATGGGTCCTCCATGTGGTGCGGCCAGAGGGCTCGTGGTGGAGGCCCTTTGGTCCCGGTTCGTCATACGAACCGGGATTAAAGGGTCTCTGCCGCGGCAGAGAAATGGGGTTTAGGGTGGAGCAGCGGCAGAGAAACTGGCCGTTTCTCTGCCACGGCAGAGTTTCAGGATTTTATGTTATTCATTCAAATCTGCAATGCATACATCATTCAAGAAACCACAACATCGTCATGAATATATAGACATCATCATGAAATATGTACAGTACACGTAACGCATGTTTACAATATAAATTAAGTCGATCCTCTTTACCATATCTCTATTTTTTATCTCTAATGTCATATATGATCTCCCGATGGTATGCTCCAGTTGGAGCTATGACCTCCCTAACTAAGAATCCCGCAGTTTCCTCTTGAATTGCTCGTATGCGGTCCTCCGTTAGGAGAGTCCCGCACGCGTTCCATCTAATTTGAAAAAAAGGAGATCAATATATATGAATGGAACTCAATACAATTGGTGGTAATAAAATAAGATTGTGAAATATTGTTCACGTACATGAAGGGCATGTAAAATCTTTTCCGGCTCCCGGTGAATGGCCATCTCGCGAATGAACTCGCAGACGTAGTATCCACATAGGTTATTCCCGGGTTCTGGCTTCAAACACTTTACGAAAAATAGTTCGATCAAACTAATAATCAAGCATGATAATGCATGGTAATGAAACAAAAAAAAACAAAGAGATTCGCGGACAGATCTATATATAGTACTACTTACAGGATAATCTTTAAATGTAAGCTCCGGTTTCCATTCACCCCTAGCAGTCTTGATGAACCGTGTCCAAGCCCCGCCCGACAAAGGAAAAAATGAGTAAATGATCGAGTTATTAATTAGTTGATATCATGAAATGAGAACAGAAGATGCCGAACAGAAGATACCTCTGGAGCATGGCACCCAGGTTCGCCCATTGCCCATGCTCTTTACGTTTCGAGTCCATGACAAGTACTACTCCTTTGTCAAGCTGAATGATTAGGAGAATATAATGGAAGCTGCACATGCATAACTTGCCGGATTAGTTAGACTTCACATCGAGTAAGCGAAATCGAATGTATGTAAGACAGTTATAACACTCACTCGAAGTTGTAAGGAAAGAATATTTCCGATTTGTTTTCTTGCTTCTGTAAAAACCTTAGCAAGTTTTCCTCTGTGTCCTTGGGGAATTTGTTTACCGTAAGTTCATGAATGGTGTTTGGGTCAATGAACCCAATGTCATATAGTCCGCCTCTTTTGCATTCGAGCATCTTTATTCTGCACAATATATAGCGTATAAAAGAATATAGTGGGGATAATTGTTAGTGCATTGAACGAGCTGAGCTAGAGACTTAATTACATAAATAAATCACTTACAGACAGTAGCAACTCATGAGACTTTTGTCGAGGGCGTCTTGATTGAATAACTGAAATAGTTCTTCAAACTCAATATGTATCTCCTCTTTTCCCCGGAAGTAATGCTCATCTTTAATTCCCACTACGAGGTAGCCCTCCGAGTTATGAGAGGCTTGCATGTACCAGTCATGCAATTTTCGCATTTGAGTTTGTAGAAGCGGGAGCTTGTCGTTACTGATGAGAGGCATACCGTATTTGTATTTGTATACGGGTTCAGCCATGGGGAAGTAGTCATCGTACTCAACGGTTGCTCCAAGTTGTCTAGCCGACCGTTCGATCAATTCTCTAGTCTCCGGATCATCATAGGAGTGCACGACCAAGGGGGCTAGAGATTGGTTTTCCTGCTGTCCGAGCTAGGGAATTGTTCTCCCTGTTAAGGGTCTACTTCCATACTCAGCTTTCTTTGCTCTAGAGGAATGTCCAAGAGAGCGGTCATAATCACTTGCCAACTCAGCTTTCTTTGCTCTCGTCTCGGCAAAGTGCCTCACTGTATGAGGTGCTATAAACAACTTTGGCGGGGGCGGCTTCGGTGCAAAATGCTCCTTCAGCTGGGCATCTGCGATTGCATCGTTCTACTCATCAGTCATCTCGTACGGTAACAACTTAGGAGTCTTAGACCTCTTCAGAGCTGATGGTCTCTTCTTCAGAGATGTAGTACTTGTCGATGCAGTCTTCCTCTTTTGTCGATTCTGCTTAGGCAGCACAACCGGCGGAGTCTCCTGACGAGGAGGAGGCGGCGGAGTATGCTCACACGGAGGAGACTGCGGAGGTGGTGGAGACGGCGGAGGCGGCGGAGAATAAGCTGGAGGTGGCCTGCTTTTATTTGAACCTGGAAGCACAATGTATTCCTTTCGCCATAGAATGGTGGTTCTAATGGCTTCTCCCAGTTCATTGATTGCCCGATCTTCGCCTGCAGGGTGGTCAAGCATCACCGGCTCATATCCTCCCATCACTTCATCCACCAACGCAACAGCATAGCCATCTGGAATTGGACCGCAATGATAAGTTGTTGAGGTACGACATAGCCGACCGCCGCCTTCATGGATATGTTCACAAATTTTACGTGCAGCTCACAAGGACAGCTCTCTGTGATATCATCCACGGGGTAGCGAGGAGCCAACATCTCCTGATCATCACCTGCTTCGAGCTGGAGCTGCGTGGAAGCCACGCTGCTTTTTCGGGGTTGAGATTGTTGCGGGTCGATAGCAGGATCTTCATGCTGCCCCTGAGATCGCTGGCCGGTAAGTACTTCGTGAATTTGGGCTCTAAGGACGTTCATAGATTCCTCTAAGGACGATTCCTCTAAGGACGATATGCGGTCTGCTTCCATTGCCTTTCTCCTCTCATGGCTTTTATCAGGAAATCTCTTCCATTCCTCGGGAAAGCCATACTTCCACGAAACGGAGCCAATCGTGCCTCGTGTTCGTCCGCCGTGTTCTTTGTTCCCAAGGGCGCGTGTCAGCTTATCGTTCTCTCTTTCGGGATGGAACCTCCCCTCCCGCACGTCCCTATGTGCTTCTATAAGGGCTTCACAAGGGTTTTTGAGATGTTCTTTATTATAAATACACTTCCCTGTTTCTGGGTCCAACCTTCCCCCAATCCCTAGAACCACTCCTTCGACCGTTCGGTCCAATCAAATGTCCCTATTTGGATCCCTTTCCTGACCAGTTCCGCCTCAGCTTCCTGCCACTTAGGCGTGTTATCCCTGTAGCCACCTGGACCCGTAACTTGGTGATATTTCTTCAACGCAGCATTTTTCTTATTTGTTTCCGACCTTTTGTTAAATTCTTCTGATAGCGTGTACTTCACGAATTCGGGCCAGTGATCTTTTATCTTCTCATACGCTCCAGTGAAGTCCGGAGTCTTCTTTTGCTTGACAAAGTCATGATACAATCGTTTCTTGTGGTTCTTGAATAGTTCGGCCATCTTCTTTAGAGCAAACTCCTTGACTTTCTCCTCCATCTGTCTGGCTTTATCGGCATTCTCCTCTGGAGGTAGGTTGAAATGTGCCATGAGCCGACGCCAAATGTTGTTTTTGGCTACATCATCGATATAATGACCTGCTTCAGCCGCTGCAGCCTTCGGTTTGTGCCATTCTCGAACGGTGATCGGGATGCAGTCCCTAACAACCACTCCGCATTGATCTATAAATAATTTTGCAGCCTTGGCGGGAGCAGTCGGTCAGCCACTCTGATCGATTTCGACGATGTCATGCCTAACACCTTCGGGCAACTTTTTGGCCGGACCTCGCTTCGACTTTACAGAAGATTTGCTCGATCCAGAGGGCTAAAAAGGAAAGAATTCATCATCAATATATATATATATATATATATATATATATATATATATATATATATATATATACAAATTAGTTAATGCATCTAGTCAGCAACGGCTTAAATTATATACCTCGGTGGACTTTGTAATAACTACGGTTCCATCAGCAGAGCCATTATGTTCTTCCTCATTGAGCCATCTTCTCTTCACTCAAAATCCTCCGCTCCCTCACCGGAGTCATTCAAATACGTTGCGGTGACATCGTCATCTCCACCGCCATCATCCAGAACACCGCCGGCTATGAGGTTCGCCATGAATTCTTCTTGTGCTTCTCTATCAGCGTCCATAGTTTCTGCAACGACTTGCAAGTTATAGGAACCATCGTATAATCATATATATAGATATTAATTAAGGATAATGCACAAAACAGAGATTAGAGTCACATATATAGCTATTAATTAAGGATAATGTAGTGCTCAAAACATAGATTGCAGTTACATATATAGCTCGGGTCCATTTTTTATTTAACCCTAATACATCACTACAACCGACTCCCATGCATTAACCTCTCAACATCGACTGGGTGCTGAGCCGCGAGGTGCCGAGCCGCGCAGGGTGAACACCCAAAGATACGGAGCAACCACAGGATCATAGCTCACGTGAGATCCCTGCATAACTCATCCGTCCCTATACATGCTGGTGTCTAAGACATGTAGGTAACGGCGAACGTGCTCGTCCTCCTCTCTAATGCGGCGAGCTACCACCTCCTCGGGCGCCGGCTCCCTCCGCACCGATCGTGGCCCACGCGACCGCCACCAAAGAAGATCCGGGTCGACGACGGGACCCGGATTCCGCACCAAGGTGCGCGCCCTGGAAGATAACACCTCCCAGTGCCAGCCCGGCGGAGCCCAGTCCCGGACCTCCCCCATCATCCTCATCTGGTCCAGAACGTGCCCAGACCCTCCACGACGCGGCGGGAGCGGCATCGTAGCTATGAAATAAACAAGTGATCATATGCCGTGTGAAATAAGTAAGTGATCATGTAAACCCTAACTTGTACTTATTTATAACCTCAATTTTAGTAATATGACTATGCTCCCATCTACTTTGTTGTCGGTTGAATTCGAGAACGAAGTTGAAGGTAGCAAACAACAATAAAATAAACAAAGTTATCAATAAGCACCAAGTTTTCTCTTCTAAAAACAATCTTTTTCTCAGTTGTTCACTTTCTAACAATATTTGTGCTAATGCCCGATTCGTACCGGTGGCTCCAGCGGATCCATCACCGTATACCGACACCGGCGAATTAGTCCACTACATTACTACTACACTACTACACTACATTTATCGGAGTAAACACATATCTCTACCAAATATTCTACTACACTACATTACTATACAACACTACTACGCTACATTACTACTACACTACTACACTACATTACTACTACATTACACACTATTACTACTACACTACTACACTACATTACTAACAAATAGTGCTAAAATTAAAAAAAACTTACCAAATTAAAATGGAGGAGGCCGGCGGCGGAGGAAGAGGCCGGCGGCGGCGGCGGACGCGCGGTGGAGTTGGCAGACGTGGCTCGAGGTGGCGGGAGGTCGGCGGCAGCGGCGGACGCACGGCGCGCGGGAGAGTTGGCGGCCGGACGCGGCTCGAGGTGGCGCGGCGGCGTCGGACGCGCGGCAGGAGGGGGCGGCGGTGGTGGCGTTGGCGGTGGCGCGCGCGGCGGCAACGGTGGGCGGCGGCGACCGAGCACAAATTTGGCAGCCTGGCGGCGTCGATTTTGCTTCTTTCCGCGCGAATGATCTGCGCGGAGACGAAGCGGAGCGGTTATAGGTGGAGACCCTTTGGTCCCGGTTCGTGCCACGAACCGGGACCAAAGGCCCCCCTTTGGTCCCGGTGCGTGCCAAAAACCGGGACCAAAGGCCTTTTTGGAACCTGGACCAAAGGCATATTTGTATGTGCCTTTTCAAATAATTTCGTTTCCCGCCTTATTTCAAATCAAAAAATAACATATGATATATCAAAATGTTCAGAAAAGAAATCTCTATGTAATAAAAGTATAATTTATTCATATGAATATGAGTTTGAATATGAAGTTGAATAACTTATGAATATGAATTTGAATATGAATTTGAATAACTTATGAATATGAATTAGAATAACTTATGAATATGAATTTGAATAACTTATGAATATGAATTTGACTATGAATTTGAATAACTTATGTATAATTTTGAATGTGACAAAACTTTCAACATGAAAAGTGTTTTAATTTAGATAATTAATCTAAAACCATTTTATGTTTTCTTAAATAATTATTCTAACTATTCAAACTACTAACCATTTTGCCATTTTTAATTTAAAATGCATTAATTTATATCTTTTGTATAATTTCTATTACGATGATGATGAGGAGGAGGAAGAAGAGGAACCCAGAGCTGGTGGTGAGTATATGGAGGAAGAAGAGGAAGCCTAAGCTGGTGGCTTCATCGTGGCTGACGCTGATGATGATGAGGAGGAGGAAGAAGAGGAAGCTAGAGCTGGTGATGAGCATATGGAGGAAGAAGAGGAACCTAGAGCTGGTGGTGAGCATATGGAGGAAGAAGAGGAAGCCTAAGCTGGTGGTTTCATCGTGGCTGACGCCGATGATGATGATGAGGAGGAAGAAGAGGAAGCTAGAGCTGGTGGTGAGCATATGGAGGAAGAAGAGGAACCCAGAGCTGGCCATCTAACCTTTAGTCCCGGCTGGTGGGTGCAACCGGGACTAAGGTGGTTTTAGAAGCCATGTACCAAACTGTCGGCGAGATAAGGACGTGCGGGCAACCATTAGTCCCGGCTGGTGGGTAGAATCGGGACTAAAGTGGTTTTTGTGTCATCTAAGAAAACTGTCGGTGGGATAAGGACGTGTGGGTAACCTTTAGTCCCGGCTGGTGGGTGCAACCGAGACTAAAGCTGTCGGTAGGATAAGGACGTGTGGGTGGACGCACTGCTCGATGAGATAAAGCATGTAGCGCACGACGCCCTGTCGGAGGAATAAGACGAAGTAGAAGTGGCGCCGTGCCTATAAAAGGAGCATCGATACGCCATGGCAAGCAGCTCAACAAGCCAACCTAGAAGGTAGGGAGAGATTCATCCACATGGATGAGGGTTGGGAAATCTCCCGTGGCGGAGCTTCTCGAAGATGTCGTTGGTGCACACGCCCTACGACATCTTCGGAAGCTCCGCCTCGGAATTTTTTTCCTGCAAGCCCGTGAAAGCCTCCATCTCCCGTAACATTGTTGGGGAAAGGGTTGGGAAATCTCCCGTGGCGGAGTTTCTCGAAGATGTCGTTGGTGCACACGCCCTACGGCATCTTCGGAAACTCCGCCTCGAATTTTTTTCCCAGCAAGCCCGTGAAAGCCTCTATTGAACTAGTAAAAACAAGCCAACCATCTCCACTGTTAATATCTTACATACAGTTACATTATTACACAAAAACAAATGGGAAATTGATTGCCATATTGAGATACACATGTGTGCCATGGACCTTCTTCATGTATGCCCTTGTTATGATCGCTTCGGCCGTAACCATGGAGCATCTTCATCATTTAACTTGATGCTTGGGTCAATGTTCACTGAGAAGGGCATAATTTCATCAAACTTATTTAATCTTCTGACATGTCTGTCTTGTCCTCCACTCCCACGATGTTTCTTTTTCCAGAAATAACTATGTGGCGCTTTGGCTCATCGTATGATGTATTCGTTTCCTTATTTTTCCTTTTTCTTGGTTTGGTAGACATGTCCTTCACATAGAAAACCTGGGCCACATACTTGGCTAGGACGAATGGTTCGTCTCTATACCCAAGATTGTTGAGATCCACTGTTGTCATTCCATACAACTTGTCTACCTGAACCCCGCCTCTGTTATCTTGACCCATTTGCACCTAAACAAAGGGACCTTAAAAGAAGGTCCATAGTCAAGTTCCCATATCTCCTCTATGTAACCATAATAGGTGTCCTTTTGGCCTTTGTTGTTTGTTGCATCAAAGCGGACACCACTGTTTTGGTTGGTACTCTTTTTATCTTGGGCGATCGTGTAAAATGTATTCTCATTTATCTCGTACCCTTGGAAAGTCAATACAGTCGAAGATGGTGTCTGGGCCAACAAGTACAGCTGATCTCCAACAGTAGTGTCATTCATGAAATGTTTTTGCAACCAACCGCCGAAAGTCGACATGTGTTCACGTATAATCCAGTCGTCCGACTGCCCTGGGTTCTAGGAGCGTACAAAATTCTTGTGTACATTGATATACGGAGCCACCAAGGTGGAATTTGTAGAACTGTGTAGTGTGCTTGAGTGAACGAATGCCCGTCCCTACATATCATTGCTTTCTTTCCTAGCGTGCCTTTTCCACTCAGTCTCACCTCGTGCCGTGATTTAGAAACACCAATCGGCTTAAGGTCAGGAATAAAGTTAACACAGAACTCAATGACCTCCTCTGTTCCATAGCCCTTGGAGATGCTTCCTTCTGGCCTAGCACGGTTATGAACATATTTCTTTAAGACTCCCATGAACCTCTCAAAGGGGAACATATTGTGTAGAAACACAGGACCGAGAATGAAAATCTCATCGACCAGGTGAACGAGGAGATGCGTCATAATACTGAAGAAGGATGGTGGGAACACCAGCTCAAAACTAACAAGACATTGGACCACATCATTCTGCAACCTCTGTAGACTTTCTGGATTGATTACCTTCTGAGAAATTGCATTGAGGAATGCACATAGCTTCACAATGGGCACTCGAACATTTTCCGGTAGAAGCCCCCTCAATGCAATCGGAAGCAACTGTGTCATTATCACGTGGCAGTCATGAGACTTCAGGTTCTGAAATTTTTTCTCTGCCATATTTATTATTCCCTTTATATTGGAGGAGAAGCTAGACGGGACCTTGATACTGTTCAGGCATTCAAAAAAGATTTCCTTCTCTACTTTTGTAAGAGCGTAGCTGGAGTAATGACGTCATTTATCTGTCTAATGCAGTTTTTTTGGGTCTTTCATATGTTGCTGGTCCTCCCGTGCTTCTGGTGTATCTTTTGTCTTCCCGTACACGTCCAGGAAGCCTAGCAGGTTCACGCAAAGATTCTTCGTCACGTGCATCACATCGATTGAAGAGCGGACGTCTAGGACTTTCTAACAGGGTAGCTCCCAAAATATAGATTTCTTCTTCCACATGGCCGCGTGTCCGGCAGCGTCATTCGGAACAGACTGTCCGCCAGGACCCTTTCCAAATATTACTTCTAGATCCTTGACCATACCAAATATATCAGCACCATGACGGTGGGCAGGCTTCTTCCGGTGATCTGCCTCACCGTTGTAATGCTTGCCTTTCTTTCTTACGTGATGGGTACGCGTAAGAAATCGACGATGCCCCAGGTACACGACCTTCTTAGATTTATCCAAATATGTACCTTCGGTCTCATCTAAACAGTGTGTGCATGCATTGTATCCCTTGTTTGACTGTCCTGAAATATTACCAAGAACAGGCCAATCATTGATGCTTACGAAAAGCAGCGCTCGTAGGTCAAATTCCTCCTGCTTGTGCTCGTCCCACATACGTATACCTGTTATGGCCCACAGCTGTAGAAGGTCTTCAACTAATGGCTTCAGGTACACATCAATGTCGTTGCCGGGTTGCTCCGGGCCTTGGATGAGCACTGTCATCATAATGAACTTTCGCTTCATGCACAACCAAGGAGGAAGGTTATAGATACAAATAGTCACAGGCTAGGTGCTATGACTGCAGCTCTGCTTTCCAAAAGGATTAATGCCATCTGTACTTAGACCAAACCTTAAGTTCCTTGCATCCTCTGCAAAGTACGGGAACTTTCTATCGATTTTTCTCCACTGGGACCCATCAGCGGGGTGTCTAATCATCTCGTCTTTCTTACGGTCTGCTTTGTGCCATCGCAACAACCTGGCGTGCTCTTTATTTCTGAACAAACGTTTCAGCCATGGTATTATAGGAGCATACCACATAACCTTGGCATGAACCCTCTTCCTGGGGTGCTCACCCTCAACATCACCCGGGTCATCTTGTCTGATCTTATACCGCAATGCAGTGCACACCGGGCATGCATCCAAATTCTCGTACTCGCCGCGGTAGAGGATGTAGTCATTAATGCATGCATGTATCTTCTACACATCTAATCCTAGAGGGCAGACAACCTTCTTCGCTTCGTACGTACTGGCGGGCAATTCGTTACCCCTTGGAAGCTGCTTCTTAATTATTTTCAGCAACTTTTCAAACCCCGAGTCAGTCACACCGTTCTCTGCCTTCCATTGCAATAATTCCAGTGTGCTACCTAGCTTTTTCTTGCCATCTTCGCAAGTTGGGTACAACAATTTGTTGTGATCCTCTAACATCTTGTTGAAGTTCAACCTTTCCTTTTCAGTTTCACATTCTCTCCTTGCATCAGCAATGGCCCGACCAAGATCATCAGCAGGCTCATCTGATGCCTCTTGATCTTCTGCTTCATTGTCTTCATTGATGTCTTCTGATGGAAAAAAATCCCCCTTTGCAGTATCACCGTATTCAGCGAACATGGGATAGTTGTCATCGTCCTCTTCTTCTTCGTTGTCTTCCATGATAACCCCTCTTTCTTCGTGCTTGGTCCAACAATTGTAGTGGGGCATGAAACCGGACCGCAACTGTGGGTGTGAATGGTCCCTGAGGAAGAGTAATTTATGACATTCTGACAGTCAACACATGAACAATATATAAAACCACCCCGTTTGTTTTCCTCGGCCACATTGATAAAATTTTGCAGGCCCGAAGTGAACTCGTGAAGGCATCGGTCACCGTACATCCATTGCCGATTCATCTGCATGATATAATTAAGCTTATTAAAAAACTATTACAGAACATCATGATTAGTGAAGCGATGTATATATATACACATGCATTTTATCAATGACAGATGAAAGGATAAATTAAGTTGTTAACCTCGATGGAGAAGGAAAAAGACAGTTAAATGTGGCTTGTTTTGTGTGAACTGAAGTGGCAAAAGCTCTTAGGCATTTCATCGAACACCTCTTATGCATATGAAGAGGGCAAAGCAACATACACCTCTCTTGTGCTAAGAAGTGAAAATTCTAAGTGTGGCTCAAACTTGGGCAGGGCAAGGGTATATATAGACAGATCGGCACTTGGTCCCGGTTGGTAAGGGAAACCGGGACCAAAGGGTAGGCCTTTGGTCCCGGTTGGAAATACCAACCGGGCCACTACTAGGAAAAGGCCTAGCCGTAAGGTTGACTTCAGTGGCGCACCATGATGGCCGTGCGCCACTACTACTTAGCAGTGGCGCACCACAAAATGGTGGGCCACTGTTACAAATGTAGTAGTGGCGCACCTTGTTTGTGGTGCGCCATTACTAATTCCCCGGCAGGAGGCCAGCTCCTACCCAAAACTAATAGTGGCGCACGTCTCCATGGTGCGCCACCGCTACGAGGCTTACTTATAGCGCATGTCTTTGTGGTGCGCCACTCGCTAGGAGGTGGCCAGGGCCCTTAGAGATGAGGGCTTTAGCAATGGCGCATCGCTTGGTGCGCCACTACTAGCTATGGCGCACCGCCGACATGGTGCGCCACCGCTAAGTTGGGCAGGGGCGTGGGTTTACAGTGTACTGGGTGAGCAGTGGCGCACCACTTAGCAATGCGCCATTGCTATGTCACCCTAGCAAGGGCGCACGGCTAGGTGGTGCGCCACCGCTAACCCCGGGACCATTTCTCGCTTTTCACCCTCCACTCACATGTGCCACCCACTTTCCCCAAACACTCTTCCACCACCACCTCCCACCAAATCTGGATCTGGTCGTGTTGCCCCTCCTTCCCACCTCATTTTCACCTCTTCATTCACCAAAATTAAGTTGGTAAACTTAATTTTCTTCATAGGTAACTAATGGTGAAGCTTTCTTAGCTCAATACCCTACTCAATCTCAACTTTTTACCTCATCCAACACTCTAGGTCTCGCCGTATCGGTAACTTTGTTGGTTTTATGCTTTGTGTGTGAACGGTTCCGATCGTCTTGCACACACGTCATGCACATATGTTATGTGTGAAGCTCGATGATATCATGTGTACGTGCGCATGCGCGAAAAGCGTCACGTGCATGTGTGTTGTATGCGAAGCCTCCGGATCCACATGTGTGTTGTATATGCGAAGCCTCCACACATGTGTTGCATGTGTTTTTGTTTGCAGGGATTTGAAATGCGATGGAGTTGCCAATATTTTGCCGAAACGTCGATTCATTTCCGTTTCGGCGAATGTTGGGCATACTACGCATATACATGTCCTATTTTTAGGGAAGGTCATGCCAAAATTTTCTTTTGGTATGCTAAGATATCCATTTTCTCTATATCCGCAGGCGACCATGGTCCGCATGATGAGCGAAGGCGTTGTGGCTAGGTTTTTGAAAGCCGCGATAGCCGAGATGATTAGAAATAACCAAAAGGAGATAAGATGTCCGTGTCGAAGATGCAAGCTAACGAGCCTTATGGACCCTAAAGCCGATATGGTGCGGGACCACCTTCTCATGCGTGGTTTCATGGATGGCTATCGGTGGGAAGGCGACGAAGATGATTATGAATTTGTCCATGGGAATTCAACAAGAAGTAAGGAAGGCCGAGGTGATCGTGGATGTAGAAGATCTCGGGCATGATCGGGATGTAGAAGATCCCGTGAGATGATGATGACCACAATGTAGGAGATCCTGGACCTGATGATGAGGAAGATCAAGATGGAGGTCATCATGACGATCATGAAGATGAAGACGATGGACCATCGTCGATGGACTCGGGTGCAGGACCCTTATCTTCAAGAGCTGCTTCTCAAGCGTACGAGTAACGCAAGAGCCGCCGCCCGAGAGAAAGCCAAGATGGATCAACCGGAGGTAGACGCCGTTACTCCATTGTATGAAGGATGCAGGCCGGAGGATACCCGCCCGAAAGTAACGCTCATGGCTCGGGAGATGAAGGTAAAGCACAAAATGACCGACACATCCTTCAACGACAACATGTCATTCTCGCGAGAACGTCTTCCCAAAGGTAACACGTGTCCGACTAGTATCGAGGAGGCCAAGAAAATCGTGTGTCCTCCGGATTTACCGCATGTGAAATACCATGTGTGCTTGAACGATTGCATCATTTATCGGAACGAGCACGCAGAGTGTACCATATGTCCGGAGTGCGGCGTCGATCGGTACAAGAAGGGGAAGAAAGCTCCTCGGAAGGTGGTGTGGTACTTTCCAATCACTCCTCGTCCGCAGCGGTATTTCGCGGATCCTAAGCAAGCAAAGCTAATGCGCCGGCACGCGGAGATGAGGAAGGGAGAAGATGACGCGGATGATCCGAAGAAAAAGAAAAAGGACAGGATGTTGAGACACCCTTCGGATGCTAGCCGCTGGAATGCGTTGGACCTCGAGTACCCGAATTTGGGGACGATCCTAGGAACATAAGGCTGGGCGCGAGCACCGATGGAGTCAATCCGTTTGGCAGCCGCAGCAGCACGCATAGCACCTGGCCCGTGTTTGTGTGGATGTACAACCTCCCCCCGGTTGTGCATGAAGAGGAAGTACATTCAAATGAGTATGCTAATTGAAGGGCCGAAACAACCAGGGAACGACATCAATCCGTATATGGGGCTTCGAAAGAGGAGCTAGCCACGCTATGGGACACGCCCGCCAATACGTGGGACGCCGCCGCGGAAGAATATTTCCCTATGAGAGCCGCACTGCTCACGACGGTGCACGACTTTCTCGGTTACGTGATATGTCGCGGGCAGGTGGTCCACGGATTCAATGCATGCGTAAGGTGCATGGACGACACAACGTACCGCCAGCCTAGATAGAGATCCCGGGTCCTCGAAAACGGTGTTCATGGGACATCGAAGGTGGCTTCGCGAGGACGACGCATGGAGGAAACGCAAGGATCCTGTTCGATGGTGAAGACGAACCCCGAAGACGGCCACGTACGAGAAGCGGCGAGCAAATAGACGAGCTATTGAAAAATTGGAAAGAGTGCCCACCGCCGGGAAAGAAGCGAAAGGCGCCGGAGCCGCTGCTTAAGGTATGGAAGACGAGGTCTGTTTTCTGGGACTTGCCGTATCGGAAGATCCTCCGTGTGCCTCACAGCCTTGATGTCATGCACATCACGAAGAACGTGTGCGAGAGTCTGCTTGGTACCCTCCCGAACATGCCGGAGAGGACCAAAGATGGGCCGAAAGCAAGGTACGACTTGCAATCAATTGGGATCAGGGAGGAGCTTCACGCGGGACGCCCTAATGATGATGATGACGATGACGATGATGAGGTGGAGGACACGCAAAGTCGTCGCAAGGGAAAAAAATGCCAAAAAGATTGAATATTACTGCCCCCCCCGCGTGCTTCACTCTAAGTCGAAGGAGATCGAGCAGTTTTTCGATCGTCTCCTAGGAGTAAAACTTCCCTACGGTTACGCGGGGAAGATAAGCAGTGTACCTAGACAAAGCGAAGCGGAGGTTCAGCGGGATGAAGTCTCACGACCGTCACGTGCCGATGACGCAGATACTTCCGGTTGCAATCCGTGGGATCATGGACGCGCACGTCCGTGAAACGCTTTTTGGCCTATGCAACTTTTTCGACGTCATCTCTCGGAAGTCCGTTGGCGTGAGGCAACTTAGAAGGCTACAGGAAGAGATCGTGGTGATACCGTGCGAGCTTGAGATGTACTTCCCGCCCGCTTTCTTCGACGTTATGGTGCATCTCGCCGGTACATATCGTGGAGGATATCATCCAACCGGGGCCGACGTTCTCGCACAGCATGATGCCGTTCGAAAGGATGAATGGTGTCATCAAAGGGTACGTTCGCAACAGGGCACGTCCGGACGGAAGCATAGCCAAGGGCTTTCCGACCGAAGAGTGCATCTCCTTCCGCACGAGTTATCTAGAAATCGAGAACCCCGTTGGCCTCGCCCGTAAACAGGCATCTCGGGTAGCTCGCTGGATGGGGTCACCGTGACGGTAGCCGCGAAATGCATGTCGACTTCAAGGGTCGAATCGCCGACTTTGAAAGAGCAAACCTAGTCGCGCTACAACACATAGACGTGGTCGATCCTTGGGTGGTAGAGCACAAAACCTTCATCGCAAAGACGTACAGGTGATCGGGGCCAACAGAGGACTGGACGGAGATATAATCAAAGAGCACAACTCAACCTTCACGCGGTGGTTCAAGGACAAGATGCCGACGTACCCTATAGACGAGGATTCTTCTGCGGAAGAAAACTCATATTCGCCTTGTCACAGGGCGCCGAACACAACCTCGATGACATTTCAAGCGTACAATATCAACGGCTACACATTCTACACCGAGGAAAAGGACATGAAGAGCGATTATCGTAACTCCGGGTAACGATGGAGTCCTACACCGGTGACGCCAAGCGTAGATACTACGGAAAGATCGAGGAGATCTCGGGAGCTGAGCTACACCGGAGAGAATGTGCCGATGTTCCGTGTCAGTGGGCCAAGAACGTCATAAAAGAAGACCGGCATTTCACCACCATGGTTATACCCGAAGCCAAATCCAAGACAGCGGGCGCAAAGGTCACCGCGAAATATGAGCCATGGGTACTAGCTTCCCAAGTGGACCAATGCTTCTTCATTACCGACCCGCAAAAGCCCGACCGTGTTGTCGTGAGGAGAGGCAAAAGGAGCATCGTCGGAATGGATGGAGCCGCCAACGAGCTAGACTTTGACCAAGTACGGCGATCCGAAGATGGAAGATGACGACGACGATGATGAAGAACCGTACACAACAAGAAGAAGCAGGACCACCCTACCTAAAGGCCGTCCATTCAAGAGAAGAAGTCTAGGAGTTCCGGGGCTAAATTATTCAACCGCGAGAAAGAAGGGCAAGAAGATTGTGAAAAGATAATTATGTATCATTTTCTTGTATGAATAATGGATGTCATATTGTTAATGTACACATTGTACCGATCAAAATAGACATATAATTTATATTTTTGGATATTTTCTAGATTCTATAGTATTTTAAATATTCTACATAATTATAATTATTTATGCCTTTTATTTTGGTGTATTATGCTATTTATTATAGTGTTAAATCAATTTTAAAAAAAAGGGAAAAAAAATGGGGCCGCCAGGGTTCGAACCTGGCCGGCAGGGTTAGGCACAAACCAACCAGGGACGAGCTGCGTGCGGTACTAATCGGGATATGTCAAACATTGGTTTGTCTTCGTTTTGACCCAAACCTAAACTGGTAGTGGCGCACCCCTAGAGGTGCGCTATTGCTAAGCCTCATAGTGGCGCACCCCGAGAGGTGCGCTATTGCTAAGGCACCGTGGGACTTAGCCAAATTTCCCCTTCTTCCTCGTCCCGACCAGATCCAACGCACCACTGCCTCCTCTCCTCTCCGACGACGACGCCACCTCCCCCGGCGACGCGAGCGATCCCGGCGGACGCCACTCGATCTCGATTCACCGGCGCCCCCTCTCCGACGCCACCTCCCACCGGCCGCCCCTCCCCTGAGTGACGCGAGCGACCACAGACTCCGGCGGTGTCGCGCAGCACGTCCCCCTCGATTCACCTCCCTCGCCGGCGGCCGCCTCCCCCCTCGATTCACCTCGATCCCCACCCGCCTCACGTTCTCTCCCCCACGCAGATCCTCTCAAGCTCCCCCTCGATTTACCATCGGCGACTGCCTCTCCCACCTTGTCTGCGACCTCGTCCCCGACCTCGCCGTGGAGGAGCAGCACGCCACGCGCGTCTCGTGGAGCAGCAGCTGCCGAAGCACGTCGCGCCGCCCTCGACCGTTGAAGCGGCCGTAGAGGACCGCCGCCCCACTTGCAGACAGGTAGCCCCCGATGCCCCTCCTCCTCCTCTAGTGCTGCCGCTTGCTGGTGCTACCTAGGCTGCTTGATGTTTGAGCCGTCGTCGCTCGCTTGATGTTTGAAATGCTGCTTGCAAAAGCCTATTGGTTGGTGCCCTTGCCGCTTGATGTTTGAGCCGATCGTCGTCGCTGCTTGAAATGCTTGAAATGCTGCTTGCAAAAGCCTCTAGTTTGAGCCGATCGTCGCTGCTCGCTTGAAATGCTGCTTGCAAAAGCCTCTAGTTTGAGCCAGTCTGTCGCTGCTTGAAATGCTCGCTTGCTAGTGCTTCCCGGTGGTTGCTAGGTGTTGATTCATTTGAAGGATGCTAGGTGCTTGCTAGGTGTTGCTGCTGCAAACATTGCTAGGTGCTGCTCGCTAACACCTATAACCGAAACTCTAACGAGCTAGATTTATTCAACAACATGCATAATGCAGTAGCCTAGAATAGCCTACTCGAACACTAAACATTATCGAGAGGAAAACATAATATTCATAAGTGTGATGTCTCGTAACAGAAAGCATAATGCAAAAAAAAAAACAGTTTGTTTGTTTAAAAAGGTAGACAAGACATGAAAGAGTGAAGTAATTCTCTGTCGTGCTGATAGGTTTTCCCTAAGTGATGAAAGAGTGCAGTAATTCTCTGTCAGCTGATAGGTTTTCTTACATAATAAAACTAATTTTTTCAGTAAAACCACCATGTTCTGTTTCGGCCTATTTTCAGTAAAACCAATTGATATTTAAGTTAAACAACTTACATACATGGATGTTTCTGTTCCTCAAAAAGATAGGCATGATGGTATTTTCATATGACAACAATTTGATTTTTTAACAATTGTTTCATATGACTAGCCTGACTTTGTGTTGACATTTCCTTTCCTTTTACATGTGTATTAAAAAGGGTGTGATCAATGACTGAACTTTCTAATGCTGAACATTGCTTGATGCTATCTGATTCTGGCCATAGTCTGTAGTGTCATTTTCCTATGTAAAGTTTCCATTTATTTGATTCCTTTTTAATGCTCGTTTTTAATGCTGCTAAGTGTGTATGTTGCTGCTACTTCCTGGAACTTGAGCACCTGACCGTGGCTGCCGCATCTTCCTCGACCCGGAGCAACACCTCACCTCTCGGCGACTCCCCGCGACTCACGGTGAGCAACACCTCACCTCTCCCGCTGCTAGTGCTGCTAGTGCTTGCTAGTGCTGCTAGTGCTTGCTGGCTGCTAGTGTTGCTGGCTGCTAGGTTGTTGTCCGGTGCCTTGGTCGCTCGGTGCCGCTTGCTTTTTGCCCGGCAACAAAAAACTATCTCGCCTTTAAATATACCTTGTAGTAACCTGCATAGCTTCTTTTTTAGGTGCTCCGATGGCTGCAACCTCGTCGGCATCCTTCATCGACTTGGAGCCGGACTCGCTTGAGCGTCATCGTCTTCTTCCCGGAGCGTCGTCGTTTGTTATTGCTGCTCGGTGGTAAGTGCTGCTGTGCTAGCTTGGTGTTGCTACCTATTGCATGCTTGTTGCCGTGCCACCTTGGTGCTGCTAGCTGCTGGTATGTTGTTGTGCTAGCATGTTGGCTGATGCCGCTGGCTGGCTGGTGCTGCTGGTCGATGTTGCTACTGCTGGCTGATGTTGATGCTACTGCTAGCTATTGCTGGTGCTGCTAGCTGCTGCTGTGATGTGATTCCCCTGTCGTGCACCTATGGTGTATTTTTGTGTCATATTCTTGTGCAGGGATCGACAGAGTTGCCCATTATCGCCGAAATGTTGATTCATTTCCGTTTCGGCGAAAATGGGGCACTCATATGTCCATAAATTTGCATAGGTCATGCCCAATTTTTCCGTGAAATCTTGCGCTAATTTATGCATTTTTTCCTACTTAGTTCGAACATGGCCAACAACGAAGAGGCCGGCGGCAGCGGCAGCAAGCCGTTCTGGATGCTAACCGATGAAATGGAGTTGATGGAGTCACAACCTCGCCGCGACGACGGCGAGGATGATGGCACCGATCCGAGTACCGAGCGGACGATGCCGCCGAGGATGACACCACTGATGGTGCCGCCGAGGATGACACCACGGATGGTGCCGGCGAGGATAACACCGGCGCACCGAAGAAGCTACGGAGGGAGCGTCGCCCGAATGTGCTCAGCACCGTGAAGCAGACATTCACCGAAGTGAACGCCACTGGGCTTCCAACGGCGCCCCCTGATTTAGTCAAAGGTTACGCTGCCCAACTCGGGTGCATCCTTCGGAGCACGGTCTCGATCAACACCGAGAACCTCAGGCATCCTGACCGAGCGAATTTGCGCACCCTCCTCTTCCGTAAGCTGCACGAACGATACGAGTTCCCGGTGGACCGCTCGTAAAAGCGTCTCATGCGGAACAAAGTGCACAATGCCGCCCTCACGAAGATGAGCACCGCCCTCGCTAGTTGGAGGAACCGAGTGAAGACAATGATTAATAATGGTGAGAGTTACGAGAAGATCAAGGAGTCAAATCCCTCGATCACCGAGCAAGACTACGCTGATTTCAAGATCAAGTGCGAGAGCGAGTCAACGTCGGATTCTAGTCGGTGGGGGAAGGACATGCGAAAACTGAACTTAGGCACCCACAAACTTGGTCCCGGCGGTTTTAGGGTGGCGCAACCGAAATGGGACGCCGCGGATAAGGAGCGTGTGAAGAACGGCCTCGAGCCCCTCTTCCCGCAATACAAAAACAAGCAAACCAGGAACTTTCTCCTGGCCCGGTACCGTATTGACCCGAAAACAAAGGAGCTCACCACCACTCCGGATGTGAAGGAGTTTGAGGCTCTTCTGGTAAGGAATGCACCCGCTTAATTAGCTCCTTTATGGTTGCATTCTTATTGATGAATCCAAATTTCTAAATGGTTCATGCATGTTCCTCCCGTAGGCTAAGGAGGTCGCTGCGGAAAGTGAAAAGGAAGCTAGTAGCGGCGCGGGGTCCACGAGCTCCTCGTAGTGTGCCCCTTGGGACAACCCTTTAAATAGGGCTTTGAATGCCCACAAGAAGAGGGATCCATTGAGTAAGCCGACGTCGGCTGGTCATGTGGTCGGCGAAGGATGCTCTATGAAATGGTCAGAATACTATAAGTCGGGAAAAAGGGAGAAAAAGGCCACCATCGATGAGAAGGAGGTCGCACAGCTCAAGGCACAAGTTGCGCAGATCCCGACATTGGTCCAGGAGCAAGTGCGGCAACAAGTGCAACATATCGTGGAGACCCAACAGAGGACGCAACGACAGCAAGTGGAGGACCAAGTGGGCACGACGCTTAGCTCCATCATCCCTACCTTGGTTGCCGGTCTGGACGCGTGGTATATGGGAGGAAAAAAGGGGCCTCCCCCGGTTCTCAGTTTCACGGGCAGCAACTCCCACAACGTGGAGCCATCGGTGAGTCCGCAGGCGGCAACAATGGTGTCTCCGGCGGCGCCAACATTGGTGGCTCCCGCAGCGTCAACCTTGGTGGCTCCGGCGGCGCCAACCTTGGTGGCTCCCGCGGCGCCAACCTTGGTGTCTCCCGCGGCGCCATTACTTCAGCTCAATGCACCCGTCGCTGCGGATAATACGCCGCCCGGCACCGCGCCAACAAGCGGCCACTCCATCAGTGGCACGCCCGCCGCCGGCGGTGCCTCGACCTTAGCCGAGCTGGACGCCATCACGGTAACCAACCCTCGTCTCCGATGACTTCCATATCCTTGCCTTTGACTACGCTAGCCATCCCTAACGCCCTACATGTTTTCCGCAGGGTGCCGTCGCCGACGTCCCATGCACTCTCCTCGCATTTTGTGAACGGCGAGTTGATCGATGTTGCCGGGGCCAAAATCGTTCAACCGAGCAACCGCCGCTACACGGTGTACCCATGGCACCCGACGTGTATAGGATTCAACTCGGTTCGGGTGCTTAGTGGCTACGACGACGTGGTACCTCCCTTTCAACCCCATGGCGCCGACGGAGATGAGGTCCTTACCCTCCACCAATGCTTCAATTGGTCCATGGTTTGGCCAAAGAGCCGGATTCGTTTGGGGGCGAGCGACACCACCCCACGGACAGCACCCTGAGCCGTGCCGGCGCCAAGCCATGGCAAGACCACCCCAACGGTGCCGCCATCAGCCGACGAGGACATGCATATGGCACAGGATCCGAACGATGGTCCGGACGAGGACAAGACGTTCGCCAACCCGGACCGCAACTTCGATTTTGGGGTGATGGACTACGATCTCAGTAGCCAACCCTCTCAAGCTGCCACCGAGGGAAAACCTATTGCAACAAGCGGCGCCTATTCTCGTTCTCAGGAGACGCCTCCAGCCTGCCGACTTCACCAAGACTCAGCCGATAGCCGAGGTGAGAAGTGTTATCAGTCCTAACACACTGAAGAAGGCTTGCGAAGAGGAGAATGCAGTCCCAGTAAATACGAGGCCGAAGGGACGGAAAAGAAAGAAGAAGGATGACAAGTCTGCCAGCCAGCCGGCACCTATCCGTGCTCAGGACGGGCCACCAGTGCCCAAGAATATAGAGGCGAGGGTGCATGTGTCGGGTGAGCGGATGCTAATTCAAAGATTGTACGATGCCGCACCCGGTCCTATGCGATCTCCGGTTGACGGTGTTATGTTTATGGAGGAGCGGCGTCTCGGGGAGAAAGATAATGGATACCCGAGTGTATGTTGCCAAGGTGCCCTCGGGCCATGGCTTTGTCGATAGTGGCTTCGCGGAGAATATCTTCCTGCGGTATGATGACATCTTCGCCATGCTGAACGGTTATCCGCTGCACTACACCTTCATTCGCCTATACTCGCTCGGCAAGGCGATGCGGATCATTAGAAACAACATCCCGGACATCGCGATAGCCGACCCCTTCTACATGCGTGCCGTCCACTTGGCCACCGCCGAGACCGGGCAGTCGCGAGTGGATACCTCAAAGACTTCTTTCTAGCGAACCGGAAGAAGTCTAACATCCTCCTCGCTCGTATTTCCCGAGTAAGTCACCCCCTCACCGTACCGGTCTTAACTCGTGATTTTTTTAGATTTCAATCATCATGTGTTCTTAAACATTATGTCTTCTACGCGAGACAAAACCTGCACACTCATCTCCATAACCCCGAAGCATTCCGTGGCCACATACCTCGATGCGGACGGTAAGTCAACCACGGACTACACGAATGTCAAGGCCGTACTTGATGATGCTCTCAATGGCTACGTCAAAGCGAAAGGCAACATGCAGAGGCCAAATGTTAGGTACGGGAAGCATGTGTTCAAGCACCAAACAAAGTTTCCCTGCGTCAAGAAGCCGCCTTCTAGTAACAAGGATGCCTACTACGCCCTCTATCACATGGATAAGTTCATACGGGACCAGCAGCAGCTTACGCTACCCGAGCATCTCGGAGATCGGGCCAACAAATTGGCGCGGGTCCCTGACGACGGCATCAAGCAAGACTTCTTCCGCATCCAATTAGAGTTTTGTGAAATCATCCATCAAGATGTCGTTAGAAGCGCGGGGGAGTTCTTCGCCGGCTATCAGCCGTCAAACAGTGACATAGACACAATGCTCCAAATGCAGGGTGACGACTACCGCTCATGGATGTGCTTGAAGAAAGGCGGCGGTTTTATCCACGCTCCGAGAAAGTCTTGATGTGCGAGCCTAGTTATGTAGTTGTGAACTAAAGACGAGCTTCGTTGTAATAAACTTTATCCGAGCACTTTACTTGCATGTCTGTTTAATTACTAGTTCGGCTATGTTTGTGAACTTATATATATGGCTCTGTCGTTTTCCGCACTTGATTTGGTCGTTAATTTTGTTTGCATATGCCGATGATTAGAATGGTTGGTCACTTGTACACTCGGGGGTGGAGCGAGCGAGCCTGGTGTGATGGCACAAATATCCATGTCTTGTGCATCCTACCTGGCCTCGCTCACTCCATCCCTGAATGTTAAAATTTGTTTCGACCAACAATGTATGAGGCATATACTATGTAGTTGTTACCACTTGGCTCTTTCTTCCATTTTAGTGCCGATGATTAGAATGGTTGGTCAACTGTACACTTGGGGGCGGCGTCAGTGAGCCTGGTGTGATGACACAAGTATCCATGTCTTGTGCATCCTACCTGGTCTCACTGACGCCGTCCCTAAATGTTAATATTTGTTTCGACCAACAATGTATGAGGCCCTTGTCATTCTATTTGCTTTCGTATTTCAAAAATGCCGATGATTAGAATGTTCGGTCAACTGTACACTCCGTGGTGACGTAAGCGAGCCTGGTGTGATGGCACAAATATCCATGTCTTGTGCATCCTACCTGGCCTCGCTGACGCCATCACGGAATGTTAATATTTGTTTTGACCGACAAAGTATGAGGCCCTTGTCATTCTTCCATTTGCTTTCGTATTTTAAAATGCCGATGATTAGAATGTTCGGTCAACTGTACACTCCGGGGTGTCGCTAGTGAGCCTGGTGTGATGGCACAAATATCAATCTCTTGTGCATCCTACCTGGCCTCACTAACGCCATCCCGGGATGTTCATATTTGTTTCGACCGACAAAGTATGAGGCCCTTGTCATTCTTCCATTTGCTTTCGTATTTTAAAATGCCGATGATTAGAATGTTGGTCACCTATACACTTGGGGGAGGGGTAAGTGAACCTGGTGCGATGACACAAGTATCAATCTCTTGTGCATCCTACTTGGTTTCACTTACTCCGTCCCTAAATGTTAATATTTGTTCCGACCAACAATGTATGAGGCATGCCTTTTAGTTCATACTACTTGGATCGTTTTTGAGTTTGCTCTTATTCGTTGCAAACATCTATGAGCGTGCACTAATGTTTCTTTGGCTTGTGCATATGTACGCAGATATGACGTGGTATGTCGTGTACAAGGGCAAGGTTCCCGGAGTCTACAATGACTGGGAGGAGTGTCGGAGACAGGTTCACCGTTTTAGCGGTAACAGCTACAAAGGGTACACCACTAGAGCGGAGGCCGAAGACAGATACGCACGCTATCTGGCGGGAGAGAGGACGGAGCGGAGGAGGAACCGGATGAAGACCACTTTCATCGGGACGGTGCTAGTAGTGACTCTAGCTCTCTTCTATGTGATGCTAGTTTAGATGATCGACCTTGTGCCACTACTAGCTCATTTGTGACTTGTAACACCGTAACTTGCATTGTAACCTCTAATGTGAATGCTTGTGAATCATGTGGGGCTAATGTGAAGAACTATGTATGGATAAGCTGTGCTTGTTGTTTATATGCTGTTATATATCCTGTATTGTGCTATTGTACTGTCATATACAACCTGTATAAATACCTGCCAAGATACAAAAAAAAATTCGAAATCTTAGCAGTGGCGCACTAGTGGACCTTCTGTGGCGCACTACCACTAAGTAGCAGTGGCGCACTGCTCTGGATCCAGTGGCGCACTGCCCTGTGATCCTCTCCGAGACTAGCAGTGGCGCACCAGGATAAGTAGCAGTGGCGCACGTCCTGGAGAGGGCAGTGGCGCACATACTCACGCAGCAGTGGCGCACCTACTAGCTAGACCAGTGGCGCACGCAAGACGGTAGCAGTGGCGCACCTCTTCTACACAGTGGTGGCGCACTGCCTCTGACCAACAGTGGCGCACCACTTTGGAGTAGTGGCGCACTGGAGGGCATGTCAATGGCGCACCAGGCAGTGCGCCACAGGTATCCAGCCTAGTAGTGGCGCACCCCTAGTGCGCCACTACTATGTGTTAGCAGTGGCGTGATAACAGTGGCGCACCACTAGTGCGCCACTGATGGCTATATGTGGTGCGCCACTGAAAGCCTTTTTTCTAGTAGTGGGGATTAGAGGGTATCGGGGCCTGACAAGGCCTGCAGCGCCCTGCTGCAACCCCTTTAGTCCCGGTTTGTATTACAAACCGGGACTAAATGCCCCAAACGAACCGGGACCAGAGGGTGGCGTCGCGCCGCGCCAAATGAACTGGGACCAATGCCTCCCACTGGTCCGGTTTGCTTTAAAACTGGGACTAAAGCTCCCAGGAGCTTTGGACGAAAGGCATGTTTTCTACTAGTGCCCGAGTACAGTCTCCTGCATTGCCCAACAAATATTATGCGTATCAAGTAGGAACATGAGGGGAAATAAATGCAAGTTGTTCCATGTATATATGTACCATGTGCCTCCTGTAGCGCTCGGTGTTGCGCCTCCCTTCCTTGTGTGTTCCTCCGGTGCCGCAGTTTGCCTTGTTCCGCTCGCTCATGGCCGCGAATTCGGCGTCTTCGCCGAGCCACTTCATAACCAACACCTCGTATGCATCTTCTTTATTATCGCACCACTGGGGCATAACCTGAAAAATCAAAACTCATTTCAAGAACAAATAATGCAATTGCAACTTAGCAGCAACATAGAATCTCATTGACAATTTACTTACCCTCATGTAATCATCCTTCATCATCTCAGGCTTCTCCCTGATATTGTCAGCTTTCTTGACCCTCTTGCCCTGCTCAGCCATGAAGTGACTGATGCACGTATGCTTCTAATTGTACCACTGCTGCCGTGTAAACCTCTGACAAGCCCTAGCCAGGACCTCGTTCGCCCGCGGACGAAGCTCGGTCTGCACCTTATAATGGGCATGTAATCATGCATAAAAATGATTGTGAGAGACATGAGTTAGCACAGTGGGGTCATCAACTATGAACGAAACTCGAGAAGTATGCCTTACCCAAAACTTGGTGATCACGGCGTCAGAAGCTTTCCCAAAGCCCGGGCAATCCGCGGCCTCATAGTCCGCCCAAGTGTAGGCTAGCTTACTCTCGCCGCCGGGGACCAGTGTGTAAAAGCCCGGCCAAAACTTCCTAATCAGAGCTCCAAGCAAGCTCGATGGCTGGCGGGTCCCCTTGTCATATGTCCAATTGCTGCACAATAATCAAACATTAGTACATGCCAATTTCAAATGTCCAAAATGAAATTACATGTTCAAAATTAAACTTACTCTTTGTCGTTAGGGATAATGAGGGCTTTCCCATCATCGCTAGTAGGTTCCCTCCCCTCAGCAGGGATAGTCGCTTCACCACGAATCTGCAACTTCCTCGGCACCATCTCCCTCTCCTCGTCCCTAGACTCCTCCTCCTCCTCCATCTCCACCTCCACCTCAGTAGACTCTGACCGAGCGGACTGGGAAGCCACGTCGCCAGAAGAAGAGGGTATGTCACCCAAAAAGAGAGGTCCACCTCGTCCTCCCCCTCCACCTCATCCTCGTCCTCCCTCTCCACCTCGTCCTCGTCCTCCACCTCCACCTCATCCATGTCCTCCCTGTGTGAGAGGTGCATCCTCCCTCTCCTCCCTCACCATCGGCACCAGCGTAACGCGTGTTGGGACGAGTTGGTCTTCCACTTCTGGTAACCTTCTGCTGGCGCATCTTATTAAGCAAGGAGAACGTTGATTCCTTGCCTTGGCTCATATTGGTCAATCACCTGCATTGATAAAAAGTAAACAAGTAAGAATAAAGACATAAAGACATAATATTGAATAATAGAATGTAGACATAAAGACATAATGTTAAAAAGGTAAACACTAAGCATAAAGACATAGTAAAATGTAGACACTAAGCATAAAGACGTAATGCAATTAAGAAGCATGTTGAATAATAGATACTAAGCATGAAGACATAAAAGACCCTCACCTCGAATCATCACTCTCATAATTAAGCATTGTGTTCTCATTTTCACTATCACTATCAGTATCATGTGAGTACCGAGGCTGAGGATTGTTGCACGGTGGAGGCTCAGCATTGTTGCCATTTCCCCCATGTAACTTGGTGAGCATTTCTATGTCCTTTAGGTTCACCATTGTCTCACCACAAAATTTTGCATCATTCTCGAGGTCCTCAAGACCAATTTGTACTTCAAAGTCCCCGAAGTTCTCTTCCCCTTGATAGAAAATTCCCTCGTATGTTACAGGGTCGATGTTGTTGTAATCATCATCGGAGGGCATGGGTAGCTTACATGTGGCGATACCTTGAACACGACTTCCCAACCCTTGAGTTCCTCTTTCTGACATGGGTAGGGCAAATAATAAACTTGCTTGGCTTGGTGAGCCACAACAAAGACATCGGCTCCGCTATAGGTGGTTGAAGGCCTAACTTCAACTAACCCAATGGAAGGGGTGCTTCTCTGTCCACCGTGTGGGTCAAACCAGTGGCATATGAACACAACGAGCTTGAGTTCTATGTTTGTCATATTGAACGTCAGCTCGTATACGTTCTCTAACCTTCCGTAGTAATCAGTGTCATCGGCTCCTCTGGTGAAGACCCTAGTATTTATAGTTTTTGGATTAGGCCGGTTCTTCTGGTGAAACTCTGTATGGAAGCGATACCCATTCACATCATACTTTTCATACATTGTGACTTTACGGTTACAACCCTGGGAAACACATCTCAACTCATCTGTCATCTCAACGTTGGTATCAGCTCCCTACAAGTTCAGTTCAAATTGTTTTGTGCATTAGTTACGTGTAATAAGAGGGACATGTCACGGATTGCAAGGTAAGAAAGACAGGTTAGAAATTACTTTTGCGCTGAACCAAGTCACGAAAATTTTCTTTCCGGGGGCACCCTCTTTCAGAAGAGTTTCCAACTCCGCGGCAGAGGGATCCGTCGTTCCCGACCACTGTTCATCTTGGAATTGGCTATAAGGAGGAAATACGTATTAGACCGAAACCGAGTTACTAGTTGCGAAGTAATTTGTTCACCATTTTACCTGATGAAACTGAGCATTTCCTTCATGTTCGTAAGCACATAAAGCATTATGCAACTCTCTCTCAATACAAAACTGCCAACGGTACTGCACCGGTCCACCCAAGAGTGCCTCGTTCGCGAGATGCACAATGAGATGTAACATCGGAGTAAAGAAGCCTGGCAGAAAGATCATCTCTAACTTGCATAGATACTCCGGCACTAGATCATGCAGCTTCTCAATCACCAGGGGACATATCTGCTTAGCACATAGCGTGCGGAAGAAATAGCTCAACTCCGCAAGCACTCGCCAGACTCATATTCGAACAATAACCATCAGGGAATATCACGACGTATTTGAGCCACTTGAATGCGTCCTTCTTTGGGGACTATGAAGGCAGTAGTTGGCATGCGGCTTGACCCAATTTTTTCGATTCCGGTCAGGAGGCTGCATGTGTAGTCTCTTCCTATCACATAGCTTCTCAACATCGACTCTAGCCTTAACATTATCCTTTGTCTTGTCAGGAATATTCAGGACGGTGTTAAAGATGGACTCCCCGACATTCTTTTCAGTGTGCATCATATTGATGTTACGGGGAAGTTCGAGGTCCTTGTAATACTCGAGTTGCGTTAAGCCTGCCACGTGAGTCTAGTTGTGCGTCTCACCATATCCCTCAAATTGTGGGCCGGGTACATTACTAGGCTTGAGAGCACGTAGCTCAGCATCAACAGCTACACCATCGAACGTCGGTATCTTTTTTTCTTCACGCACAACTTTGCCCTTCGTGAAGTTCTTTTTGTCTCCTCTGAACCGATGCCCTCTTTTGAGGAACTTTCGATGTGTGTCAAAGGCTACATATTTTCCACCCGCATTTAGCCAAAGGAACTCCAGTCGGTGTCTGCACACTGGGTATGAAAACCTACCAGCTGTACAATGCCCGCAGAATAGGGCGTACCCAGGTAGGTCGTGCATGGAATAGTGGAACCAAACTTTCATGACAAAGTTTCTCTTCGATGCTCGATCGTATGTCAACGTCCCGTGGTACCAAGAGTGGTGCAAATCATCCACTAGCGGCTGCATGAAGACACTCAAATTCTTCCCCGGGTATTCAGGCCCTGGAATGATCAGCGACAGGAATATGGTCTTCCTTTGCATTACGACTCCGGGAGGGAGATTGAGCGGAATAACAAACATGGGCCAGCAGCTGTACGAGGCAGTCGACATACCATATCGATTGAATCCATCAGTTGCTATCACAATTCTGACATTCCGAGCATCATTTTCCTTATCAGGGTGTTTTTCATCGAAGTTCTTCCATGCCTTACCATCAGATGGATGTCCCATGTTTACTCGTCCGTTCTCGTCCATGTATCTCAACCCCCTCTTATGCCACGTCATCTGTTTGGCAGACTCCTCAGGCATATAAAGCCGCAGGATTCTTTTACTGAATGGGAGATAACGAAGAATCTTCACGGCGACTTTTGTCTGCCTCTTCTGACCATCGGCTTCCTCTACCTCATGATACCTAGAGGCCCCACACTTGCTACAGTACTTGTCATCCGCAAACTCTTTCCAAAACAAAAGGCAAGCTTTTGGACAACAATCATACTTTACATAATCCATGCTGAGCGCTCTCAGGATTTTCTTCGCTTCGTACATGCTTTTAGGCAGACAATGCCCTTCGGGCAACATGTTACCACATGTTTGCAGATTACGTTCAAAGCATGCTCGGGTGTCATCGAACTGGGCCTTGTCGACTAGTGCTTGCGCTATGGCATCGAGCTGAGAAATTTTTGCACCCTCATATAGAGGCCTCTTAGCCGAGGCCATCATATCAAAGAAGGCCTTCACGGTTGGCTCCGGTTCCTCCGGTTCTAATGGTTCCTCTAGTTCTGGTGGATCCTCCGGTTCTGGCGAATCTAGCATGTCGGCATCACGGAGATCATCTAACAAGTATCTAATCCCATCGTCCTCATTGCCATCGATCCGATGTAGTATCACCTCACCTCTGTCACGTTCGTACTGACCAAAGTCGACCCACATGACGAAGTCAGGCATATACCCATGCCACCAAAGGTGTTTAGTCATATCATCTTTTCCCTGACGATGACGCCTCTTGCAACGAGCACAAGGGCAAGTTGGACAAACACCTGCCTTTGAACCACGTGCTAACTCCTTTACTAATAAATTGGTCTTCCATACCCACTCATCTGTCATTTCAATCCTACTAATACGGCCACTGTATATCCTCCCATTATCAGCCATCCTCTGCTTTATTGAGAGACAAACAACAAATAATAGCATGAAATTAAATGCATCATATTTTTATTTTCTACCGGGTAAAACGTATGCATCAACCTACATCTCTACTAGGTGGGCTCCTAGCAGCCGCCGGATCCGTAGATTGAGTACGTTCTCCATGCTCTACCCCGGTCCGAGATAGAATTTCAGCAGCACCTCCCCGCTGCTCTCCCGATACACATCTTGGCAAATAGTCGAGAGGATGTGCATCCGGAGAACAACTGGGAGGCACTGCCAAAATCCTGACTCGGCCCAGGGTAGAGCATGGAGAACGTACTCAATCTACGGATCCGCCGACTGTCCCGTTAATGCCGCGAGCGTTACAGTTGAAAATATGCCGACCACTAATGCATATTTATCCATGTAACGCTTGCGGACGGGAAGTGACACCTAGGTTACGCGACTTGACGTGGAAATTGAATCTAGCGACATAAAAATGTGGAGGAGCAGGTGTAGTTTTAGCTCACCCTCGACTGTAGAAGTAGTCGAACAACGGAGTGTCAAGGTCGGCGGCCGTAGAGTAGTAGTGAAGCAACGGGGATCCGGGGTGGTCACGTCATGGCCTAATTTAGACAACAACAAATTCACATTATTAAAATCACATTTCTATTTCTATTTTTCATTTCTACTCCTATTTCTATTTCTACTTCAATTATTAAACATACTTATATTTCTATTTACATTTAAAATCACATTTCTATACCTAATAATAAAGTACGAAGTGTTTCCGCGGTTTGGTCCGTAAATTGCCGCCTTCGTCCTCCGCCTAGGCGCCTTCGTACGTCTCCCATCGCGTGCCTGTTAGCTAGGGATCTATTCGTGTTGGAAACCAATCCGTTCTACAGAGTAATAGAGCATCCTATATAACAACCACGACTAGATCGACCGCCCCACGAAAACTTCTCAGTATCGTCCAACCAACCGACGTCCTCTCCGCTGCACGCACGTCCTCCTAAACCGCCGCTGCCGCCATGAAGCGTTGGTTGGTCACCACGGCACCAAGCTGCTCCGCGCCATCGACCAGGACGGGTACAGGATGACGACGCCAAACGAGATGGCCTCTGAGTCTGCGGGGTGCAACCTCATTGGTGTCGCCCAGACGGGCTCCGGCAATAATACTGTCGTGCGTGACCTGCATGCCAACTATCGTCAACGAGGCGGAAGAAAGTCACAAGTTCTGTTACTTCGATCTGTGCGCAAAAGTTGTGTGGTGGTTGTGCAGATCACGTCGGTGCCCGTTATATACAGTCGTTCCTTGTCACGGCGGCGCGGCGCCTAGCATTGGAGGCTGGATTTCATGCAGACGAGGGTTGGGGTCAACTGCCACGGCCGCGCAAAGCCTCCTGTGCTCGAGAATTGGAAACAAGATGCTCTAGCTTTCGATGATGCAGGTCCTGTCCTGCCGAGATTGATTCGTGGTACGCTTTGACACTCTTTCCATGTGTCTCACGTGGCAGCGGCCATTTCTTTTTAGCAAAATCAGAACTGCAACGCAAGGATATGGAGCTCTAGATGAGCAGCCATGGAGGAGAGATATAGTGGAAAGAAAGGACATGCATCAGGATAATGGTAGTGGTCGTGGAGAAGTACTTTGTAATTAGCAGGTTCCACAGCTGCATGGAGCACAAAAGTTTGACGTCCAGTCATGTAACATAGATGAAAGTCGCAAACCACCAGGGTGAACGAGACGATCAGTTCGAGCAGCCCTCCATCACGCTGGAGTCCTTCGCCGGACGGCTGGTCTGAGGCTGCCGGGATGGGCGCGTCGAGCAGCTCGAGTCCGCTTGTGCTCGCAGTGTCTCCTGCCTCAGCCACGCCGAGGACGAGAAGTTTCTTTGCTGCATATTGTCGTGTGCAGCTGAGTCACCATTGATTTTAGAGTTCAGTGATACTGACGAGTGAATTCCATGCCCACTAGTAGAAACAAGGGCTTTGGTTTTTTGCCCCAAATGGCTTTTGCACCGGATTTGGCACGAACCGGTGCTAAAAGGGGTCATTAGCACCGGTTCGTGGTGCGCAGCCGGCCGAGAGACCTTTTGCACCGGTTCGTGTTACGAACCGGTGCAAATGAGCTATCTTTTGCACCGGTTCGTAACACAAACCGGTGCAAAAGCTTCATCGCCAGGCATGTGTCAGCCGAGGAACCTTTAGCACCGGTTCGTGTTACGAACCGGTGCAAAAGATAGACCATTTGCACCGGTTCGTAACACGAACCGGTGCTAAAGGTCCGCAGCCCTATTTCAGCTCAGCTACCCGGCCAAACAGCCCACTCCACTTCATTTTTGCTAGGAGAAGGTGTGTGTGTTGAGTGCTACCTTGCATTTCTTTGGCATGCAAACAAGGTGCTCGATGAAATGTCTGAGAGAATGATTTCGCTTGATTTTACACAAAATAAAAATGAGATGAGGTGCCGGAGCGACACTTAAGCTTTCTCCTCTTTCTTTCCCTCCTCGATCAAGGTTTAAGCAACAACTTAACCCTTTCATTTGTACGGTGCTAATTTCCACTATTTATAAATATTATGATGTTTTGTAATTGTTTATTGATAAACTTAATTAATTATTTGATGTAGATGAACCGGCGGCAATGGATGTACGTTGACCGACGTCTACCCGAGTTCAGATCGGGCCTGGAAGAATTTATCCGTGTGGCTCAGGAAAACCCACAGGCGGATGGTTTTATGTGTTGTCCATGTGTTGATTGCCATAACTTGAAGCAATACCCTGAATGGCAAGTCATTCACTCACACCTGCTTTGGAAAGGTTTCATGCCCAGCTATAATTGTTGGACCAAGCATGGAGAAAGAGGGGTTATGATGGAAGACGACGAAGAAGAAGAAGAGGATGATGATATGTACCCTAACTACGGTGATACCGCAACGGGGCATGATGAAGATGAAGATGCGAGGAGGAGGTGATCAAGATGAAGAGGCATCAGATGAGCCCGTTGATGATGATCTTCGTCGGGCCATCGCCGATGCACACAGAGATGCGAAACAGAAAACGAGAAGCGAAAGTTAAAGGGCATGTTAGATGATCACAAAAAGAAGTTATACCCAAATTGCGAAGATGGCAACACAAAGCTCGGTGCCACCCTGGAGTTGCTGCAATGGAAGGCAGAGGCTGGTATATGTGACAAGCCATTTGAGAAGTTACTGAAAATAATGAAGAGGAGGTTTCCAAAGAATAACGAATTGCCTGACAGTACGTACGAAGCAAAGAAGGTTCTCTGCCCTCTAGGATTAGAGGTGCTGAAGATACATGCATGCATTAATGACTGCATCCTCTACCGCGCTGAGTATGAAAATTTGGAAAAATGTCCGGTATGCACTGCACTTCGGTATAAGATCAGGCGAGATGACCCTGGTGATGTTGAGGGCGAGCCCCTAGGAAGAGGGTTCCTGCCAAGGTTATGTGGTATGCTCCTATAATACCACGGTTGAAATGTCTGTTCAGAAATAAAGAGCATGCCAGGTTGTTGCGATGGCACAAAGAAGACCGTAAGAAAGACGAGATGCTGAGACACCCCGCTGATGGGTCGCAGTGGAGGACAATCGATAGAGAGTTCCCGGATTTTGCAGATGACGCGAGGAACTTAAGGTTTGGCCTAAGTACGGATGGAATGAATCCTTTTGGGGAGCAGAGCTGCAGTCATAGCACTTGGCCTGTAACTCTATGTATCTATAACCTTCCGCCTTGGTTGTGCATGAAGCGGAAGTTCATTATGATGCCTGTGCTCATCCAAGGCCCAAAGCAACCCGGCAACGACATTGATGTGTACCTACAGCCATTATTTGAAGAACTCTTACAGTTGTGGAGCAAACCAGGTGTACATGCATGGGATGAGTACAAACAGGAGTCATTTAACCTACGAGCGTTGCTTTTCGTGACCATCAATGATTGGCCTGCTCTTAGTAACCTTTCAGGACAGACAAACAAGGGATACAATGCATGCACGCACTGTTTAGATGAGACCGAAGGTGCCTATTTGCATAAATGTAAGAAGGTTGTGTACCTGGGGCATCGTCGATTTCTTCCAAAGAGGCACCCCGTCAGAAAGAAAGGCAATCATTTCGGAGGTGAGGCAGATCGCCGGGTGAAGCCTGAACTCCGTACCGGTGATGCTTTACTTGATATGGTCAAGGACCTAAAAGTAATCTTTGGAAAGGGTCCTGGCGGCCAATCTGTTCCGAATGACGACGTTACCGGACACGCACCCATGTGGAAGAAAAAATCTATATTTTGGGATCTACCCTATTGGAAAGTCCTAGAGGTCCGCTCTTCAATCGACGTGATGCACGTGACGAAGAATCTTTGCGTGAACCTGCTAGGTTTCTTAGGCGTGTATGGGAAGACAAAAGATACACCGGAAGCACGGGAGGACCAGTATCGTATGAAAGTCCCAAAAGACAAGCAAGAACAGGATTACAAGGATACAGGGAGTCGCTTAAGTCCTGCCAGCTACGCTCTTACCAAAGCAGAGAAGGATATCTTTTTTGAAGTCATTAACCGGGATAAAACGACAACGACTTTATTGAAATTTAACAAGATACGGTAACTAAACTTAAACTAAAATAACAACTTCTACTAGTTCTTCCGCGCATCCGCTGCTGCCCTCCTGGATGCCGCCTCCTCGCCGCAGCTCCTCCTCACGACGACGCTTATGCATCTCCTCACTATCCGGATCCATCACACGCGGCCGCTTATGCAGTTCCCGGAGACTCGCCTCTCAAATGCTTCTATGGTAGCCGCTAGCGCTGCCTCCTCCCACTCCTCTATCTCTCGCGAGCTGCGGGTCCACCTCATCCGCTGCTGCCCTCCTGGTTGCCGCCTCTTGCCGCAGCAGCTCCTCCCACTCCTCTATCTCCGCGAGCTGCGGGTCCACTTCCATCGGCGGCGGGTGCGGCTTTGGGGGCATTGTGCAATGGGCTAGGGTTTGGTGATGAGTGAAATGGGAGACACGGGGGCGTACTATTTATAGAGGGCGTTTAGGCGGGAAATCTCCGCGCTGCGCGTCGTGGCGAGAAAATATCCCGCGCGGCGTCGTGCCGCAGAAAATGTCCCGCGCGGTGTCGTGGCGGGAACATATCCCGCGCGGCGTCGTGGCGGAAACCCGCGCAGCGTCGTGGCGGGAACTCGATCCCGCGCGAATCAGGGAAAAAAGGCGGGAAGAAAGCAAAAAATTTCAGCCAAAATTTGACCCTTTTGCACCGGTTCGTGGCTGGAACCGGTGCAAAGGGTCTTTGCACCGGTTCCAGCCACGAACCGGTGCAAAAGGGTCGCGAGATAACTGCCCCCGCGCGCCCCTTCTTCTCCACTTCGCGCGAGGACAGAAATACAGGGGAAACTCCGCCCAATTTTTCCCCGGCCGCGCCGCCCGCCCGCCCGCCCGCGCCGCGCCGCCGGCCGTCGCCCGCCGCCCGCCCGCCGCCGCCGCCGCCGCGCCCGCGCGCCGCCGCCAGCCCGCCCGCACGCCGGCGCCCGCGCGCCGGCCGCCGCCCGGCCCGCCGCGCGCCGCGCGCCCCGCTGCTCGGCCTCCTCCGCGCGCGCCGCCGCCGGCCCCCACCACTCCGGCCGCGCGCCCGCCCGCCGCCTCTCCGCGCCGCCGCCGGCCCCACCCCTCCGCCGCGCGCCGGCCAAGGTGAGGCCGCACCCCCCGGCCCTCCTTTTTTTTCTTTTTTTAGTTAGATTTTAGTAGATTTTAATTACATTTTTGTTAGAATTAGTTAGATTTTGTTAGATTTTTGTTAGGTTTTGTTAGAATTAGTTAGATTTTAGTTTTGTTAGAATTAGTTAGATTTTAGTTTTGTTAGAATTAGTTACATTTTTGTTAGGTTTTATTAGAATATTTGTTAGGTTTTGTTAGATTTTAATTAGTTAGGTTTAAATTTGTTAGTTTTAGTTAGAAAATTTAGTTCGAGATTTTAGTTAGGTTATTTAGTTATTTAGTTAGAAAAAATAGTAAGTACTTTATTAGTATGTGTTAGAAAAAAGTAGTAAGTACTTTATTAGTATGTGTTAGAAAAAAGTAGTAAGTACTTTATTAGTATGTGTTAGACAAAATTTAGTTAGTTTCATTCATATTCATAAGTACTTTATTATTATATTTGTTAGTTTGCATACGATGCCGCGGCCTCCGCGTCACGGAGCTAGGACAGTTTTAGAGGAGATGCGGCGAGATGGGGGAAGTCCGGGACCGGGCTCCGCCGGGGTGGCACTGGGAGGTGTTATCTTCGGGGCGCGCACCTTGGTGCGGAATCCGGGTCCCGTCGTCGACCCGGATATTCTACGGTGGAGGTCTTATGGGCCACGTTCGTTTCGAGAGGAGCCGGCCCCGCCGGAGGAGGTAGCTCAGCGCATTGAAGCGGAGGACCAGCACGTTCGCCGTTACATGTATGCGTTAGACAACATGTATAGGGGCGGATGGAGCGTTATGCAGGGATCTCATGTTAGCTATGCTCCCGTTGTTGTTCCGTGGCTTTGGGGGCACACCCGGCGCGGCTCGAGGACCCGGTCGGCGCCCTCTAGGACCCGGTCTGCGCGGTTGAGTGTTTGTAGTAGTGATTGATGTATTATCGATCTATGTATGCATGTAACTGCACTATCTGCTTTCAGCACTATTATTGATCATGTATTGAGCATTATTCTTAATTACTTGTAAGTCTCTTTGCAGAATCTAGCTTCGTTGTGTTTATAGCATTAGAATAACTTTTAAGTCTTTGCAGAAACTATGGAAAGAGACCTAGAACAAGAATACCTCGTCGAGGAGATTATCCGTGATGATGACGATATCACCTCTCTTTACCTAAACCAATCCGGCGAGGGAGACGAGCGAACCCGAGGAGACGGCTCCGATGAGGAAGATGATCAAGACCACCGTGGAGACGGCTCCGGTGAGGGAGAAGGTGACGACTGCGAGGAGAAGCTCACCACGTCGAGGTGTATATATATTAATTAACCAAGCCTACGGATATGTGCATATACATATATTAACGTTGTTTCTTCTTTTAGACCTCCCAATCAACACACTCTACTGCGGAACTAAACGAGGCGCGGCCGAAAAGATGGAAGACCATGAAAGGTGCATCATCACGGAAATCGCTATAGACGGCGAACCGATTTCTCCCAAGAATCACGCAAAAAAGTTTGTAAGTCAATGCGGAGTTATTGTTAGGGACACCATCCCGATCACCACTCAAGAATGGAAGAAACCTGCAAAGGAGGACGAAGGAGTTACTTACGTCGATACGAGATCCAAAAATCTGATGTTTAGGAAACTCATGGTAAATTTCACATTTCCGGAGCCAGCTGACTCTGATAGTGATAATAAAAGGCCAGACCCTGAGGATCCCGAGCTGAATAGCATACAACGAAGAGTCAAGAAGTGGGCTCTTAAGAAGATGGCAACGCAGTTCAACGACTACAAGAAGAAATTGGACAACTCCTTTGTCAAGAAAAAGAAGACTCCAGATTTCAACGGCCCCTATGAGAAGATAAAAGACCACTCGGGAGGCATTTGTGAAGTACAAGACATCGGAGAGGGCAAAGACAAGGTCGAGACACCAACAAGAAAAATGCTGCTAATAAGATGTACTTCCATACCATGGGGCGAGGAGGCTACAAGGCTGGCGAGACCTAAGTGGGAGAAATGGGAGAATGACCTAATTAAGAACGGGATCCAGCCAGAGGTACGGAAATGGAACCAGCGGTCAAGGGATTGGTTTTACGCGCATGGGGGCACGTTGGACGCACAAGGGTTCTGCATATATACACAAAGACATCGGGAAAACCCACTTCCCATCGAAGCCTTTAGAAATGCTGCAAAGGAAGTTGAAGAGGGGAAGTTCCATCCCGAAAGAGAGAAGGACCAGCTCACACGCGCCCTTGGGAATCCTGAACACTCAGGACGAACACGAACCACATCAGGTGGCAAGCCGTGGTGTATTGGGTTTCCTGCAGAAACGAAGAAATATCCGGATAGAAGCCGTCAGAGGCAAAAGGATGTGGTTCAAGAACGCGTTGCTAAGCTAGAGGAGCAAGTGAGGATGATAATGTCAGGCTCAGTCCACGGTCACCCAACCTCAACCTAATCCGCGGATAGAAGAAGTTCCATTCGATGCTACCGGCCGGGGATCTCGGCGGAAGAGCAGCGTGGCTTCCACGGAGCTGCTCGGTGATGATGCGGATGTGGATCCGCGGATGGATCCTCCCTCCCCTGTGGATCCGCGGATGCCTTCTGATCTCTACCACCGTGGACTTTATCACGAAGTCGACACCTTGTGAGCTACATTTCCAAACGATGGGCTACTTAACGCTCAAGGCGGCGATCGGCTATGTCTTACCGCCGGTACCTGATCAAAGATATCACTTCAAGCCGGTTCCACCTGGATACGCTGTTGCCGGGGTGGATCAAGTTATGGATGGGTATGGGCCGCTGAGGCTTGACCACCCTGCCGGTGAAGGGGATTTGCTAGAGCCGGGAGAGGCCAAGAACACTACAGTTCTATGGCGAAAGGAATTCATTGTGATTCCGGGTTGGAAGGCGCCAACAAGGTCTCCACCGAGCCAGCATTCTCCACCGATGCAGCCGTCTCCGGTGCGTGAGCCTTCCCCGCCGGCGCGTGAGCCATCTCCGCCGCCGCGTGAGCCTTCCCCGCCGGCGCGTGAGCCATCTCCGCCGCCGCGTGAGCCTTCTCCGCCGCCCAAGTATAAGAGGAAAATTAGGCGGGCCGCTACGACACAGCGTGAGTCGTAACAAATCACCGAGACGCAAACAAGAGCCCCTCCCAAGAGTGCCTAAGGTTCCTCCCAAGAGACCTTATGACTATACGAGTTGAGGAAAATGCCAAGATCGTAGGCTGAACAGCACAAGCAACAAATGTTGAAACTTAAAAGCCCCGGCCTGAGCCGGAGCCAGCTATATCTCCGGAAAAGAAGTTGAAACTGCTGAAGAACCTTCATCAACCTGAGCCAAGTCTTTCATCGAACTATGACCGGTCTATTCGCAAGTCAAATGTGTTAGCAAAAGAGCGGTGGGAAAAAAGTAAGGTAGATGGGAAACCGGTTCTCCGACTTGGAGCCCGGAAAAACTCGTGCCCCCGCTCCAAGTGTATCCCGATGTCCTAGCGTGCCTTGATCCAACGATGGTAAAACTATACAAAGATGAGGCAGATGCGGCCGGTATGAGTATTCCCGAGTACTTAAGCCGCATCGAATTCATGGCCACGGACGATGTCCAATTAGCATACCATTACACATACGGGGAACCTCTTGTCGGAGCTGCGGAGTTGCCTAATCTATCAACACAAGCTGCGAAGACTACATAATTGGTACTTGGATGCATGTAAGGACGGCAGAACTGGATCATGGTGGCAATAAGAGATGAGCACTACGGGCGAGCCGACGTGATGAACATCGAATTTTGTGAATTATTTCAGTTATTCAACCAAGACGCCCTCGACAAATCTCTGCTGAGTGCATACTGTCTGTAAGTATTATTTATGTAATTAAGTCTCTACCGCGACTCGTCCATTATTGCTAGCATATAACCATACTCTCACCTGTATTATGCGGAATGAAGATTCGCGAATGCCGCAAGGGGCAAATCTATGATCTTGGGTTCGTTGACCCATATACCGTGAATGGGTATACTGTCGACAACTCTCCCAAGGACACGGAGAATAACTTGGTATATGTCTTAAGGAAAAACTCATACAAAAGGGCAATACTATTTCCTTACAACTTCGCGTGAGTGTTACTTGTCTTCACACATTAAATCTTTTTCGCTTACTCCATGTGTTAAGTGTAATTGATGAGTTATGCATATATATGTGTGTCCGCAGGTTTCACTATATCCTGCTAGTCATTGAACCCGACACCGGGATAGTAGAAGTCATGGACTCGAAGAGTAAACCCCTTGAGGCGTGGGGGGACATGGCTGATATCCTCCTCAAGGCTTGGAAACGGTTCACCAACAAGTCTCCGGGTTTAAAGAATAAAGAACTTCGAATAAAACATGTACCAGTAAGTACTACTGGCTAGGCCGCGCATCTCTTTGATTGTAGTTTCAATACCATTATTATCATCCTTGATTATATATATATTATTTTGATTGAACTTTGTTCTCGTAAAGTGCTTGAGGCAGGAGGACGGGAATAATTTATGCGGGTTCTACGTTTGCGAGTTCATCCGCGGAATACCCACCATAAGAGGGACATTTTGGAACAACTTGATGTAAGTAATTAAACAACATTCATGGCTTTATTTTATCGATCACCTTGTGTTTCATTCACATACACACATATATATATACCTGACCATCGTACCTTCTTCAAATTATTAGATCGAACGGTTGCGGGACGGTCTTCTAGCAACAGAGCGTGTACGAGCAATTCAAGAAGAACTGGCGGGGTTCTTACTTGAGCAAGTCATAGCTCCAGATGGAGAACACTATGTGGACAACCGCCAATATCAATGTTGATGTAGACATATATATATATGCATGAACGTGTGTCACTTTGATCGATATATGTAATACAATGGTTTCCTATATATATATGTGAATTGTCTGCATTAATATTATACCGTATTTCGAATGGGGCAGAGTCTCTGCCGCGGCAGCGTTTTAGTGCAATTCCCTGCCGCGGCAGAGTCTGCCGCGGCAGGGAAGGGCACTAAAATGCTGCCGCGGCCCAACCCTTTTGCACCGGTTCGTATTACGAACCGGTGCAAAAGCTCCCCGCCGAGCGCCCCACAGCCGGCCACGTGGAGACCCCTTTAGCACCGGTTCGTAAGAGAACCGGTGCAAAAGGGGGGGGCCTTTTGCACCGGATGGTTTGCACCGGTTGGCCATCCGGTGCATATGGCCTTTAAAAACCGGTGCAAAAGGCCATATTTCCACTAGTGGCCACATATATCAGTCGCAGTTACCAGCGAATATGATCTTTGTACCGCTCCCCGCGTAACTGTATGACGCTATTGGTATGGAAACATTAGAAATTGTTTGTTAATATAGTTGTTGCATGTATATGTTGCTCGTCACTATTTTAGACCATAAAAAGCACTATCTGTTTCTTACTCTTGCTTGGTTACTCGGTTGGCAGGCTTTCAAGAAGAAGCATATGTAGTCACTTCAAGAAGATGTGAGTTGTTCGCATCTACATGTTACTGGTTTACTTACTGCAATCATACTAAATAATGGATTTGGAAATCTTCTTATTTTTCTATATACTGGATAGTAATTATTATTTTTCCTCATCATAATACTATGTTGTAGAACATTGAAAGATGTTGGTTGATCTTTGAATGTGTGGCAGATGTTTGCTATTGTTCGTAGAGGATCATGTCCTGGAGGCCAAGGCCAAACCCATTCTAAAACTGATTCAATCCACTGCCGATGGTGTTGCCCACAATGAAGATGTGATCGAAAACCATCCAACGAACTAACCTTTGATGTAGTGTGAGTAACAAAGCTGTCATTGCCACAAAAGTTATTTTTACTATTGACCATTGAATTATGATGCTTAATATGGACACCGGATGACATGGGTGAATTTTTTTAATTAAAAACATAAAACCAATTGATATTGTTTTGTTCTGCAGCGCTACTTGACAGAAGCGAGGAGATGCGGTGATGCGTGGTAGGGTAAGACTATGAGCATTTGAACATGGAGGTACTTGACAGAAGCGAGGCCATGCCCAACATCCCTGTTGTGTTTTTCTCGAGCAGGGACGAGTAGATAGTCTAGAAGGATGGTGGTTGCTCGGCTACCAATTGCTACGGATGATCTCTTGACCCTTTTCCACAAAATTAGCTTCTTGACCATTCTGGTCAGCATGATGGACATGACAGAGGATAAGAAGGTCTCGAGGTTTTTGTGGGAAATTCTTTTGACCGATGGCTATATGATGGTTTCTTTGTAGTAATGTCCTCTTATGATAATATACTCACACCATTCGTATAGATACATTCAGACTTTCATTGTGCCTGCAGTGTAAAATGGATTCACAATTTATTATTTTTCTATCCCGTTGCAACGCACGGGCACGTTTCCTAGTTTATTTAAAATCACATTTCTATTTCTATTTTTTATTTCTATTCCTATTTCTATTTCTACTTCAATTATTAAACATACTTATATTTCTATTTACATTTAAAATCACATTTCTATGAAAAATCACATTTATATTTAAAAGCACATTTCTATTTCTATTTTTCATTTCTATTTAAAATCACATTTTTATTTCTATTTCTATGTCTACTTCAATTATTAAACAAACTTATATTTCTATTTAAACAAACTGATATTGCTAAATTGCTAAATTTATAATTCTATTTCTATGTATACTTCAACTAATTGCTAAATTGCTAAAATCATTACCTTAGGTGGCAGCGGCAGGGGGTGGCGGGGGAGGAGGCCGGGCGGCCGGGCCGGGGCAGCGGCGGGGAGGGCGGCGGGGGAGCAGCGCGGCCACCTCGAGCGTGCTGCGGGAGGGGGTGGCAGCGCAGGAGGGCGGCCGGGGAGGGGGCGGCGACGGAGGCGGGCGGCCGCCTCGAGCGCGCTACGGGAGGGGCGGCAGCGGAGGTGGGCGGCCGGGGAGGGGGCGGTGATGGAGGCGGGCGGCGGGGGTGGAGGGCGGTGCCGGCGCGGGTGGTTCTACAGAGAGAAGGTGTGTGTGTGTGTGCGTGTGTTGTGCGTGCGGGGCAGGAGTCCGAAGCAGATAAGTCGACCTAGCTGTGCTGACAGCATCTAGTTTTTTTTAATGTTTTAGGTTTATTTTTAATAAATGGTGCGCCATGGATGTGCTGACGGCTTTGCCGTCGGCATAGCTAGATTTTTTTTTTGTTTTATTTTTTTATAAAAGATATTTTGGGGTTAGGGTTTAGGTTAGGGTTAGGTCATAGGAACATGTAGTACCAATAATTAGCCCATCTTACCTCCAGATTCCCTCTGGTAGACGAAACCCTAAATCCGTTGACCCCGCAGATCTACCCCTTTGACCGGCCTCCAATGACAGATGGCCCATGGAGTTTTCTCTTTCATTGTGTTTTGTTAGGTAATATGAACATGTAGTACCAATAATTAGCCCATCTTACCTCAATATTCCCTCCGGTAGACGAAACCCTAAATCCGTTGACCGCGCGGTCTACAACATTGACTTTATCCCAGCGGCGTCTTCCCAGTGGGCTTATGCCTCCATTTGAGCTTGATTAGGTCATAGGGGCATGTGGTGACAAGGATCAGCCCATATGCTCTCAAGGTTCCCTCCGGTTGGCTCCTCCCGGCAGTTCCCCCTATACGTCCAGAACATGCCTAAGTGCCGTCAGCGCATGTACGTGTAGCCGGACACACCCGGGGGTTCAACATTGAATCCAACAACACCCCACCACACTAGTGTACACACCATGTGGACACACACAGGTTTTGGGGGCATTCCCACCCTCCGAGGCTCGGTTTCCAGCGAAACCCTAATTCTGTTGACCGCGTGGTCTATGGCATTGACCGGGCACCAGCGGCGGCTCCCCGGTGGACTTATGCCTCCATTTGAGCTTGGTTGGGTCATAGGGGCATGTGGTGACAAGGATCAACCCATTTTGTCCCAAGGTTCCCTCCGGTTAGCCCCTCCCGAGAGTTCCCCCTATACTTCCAGAACATGCCTAAGTGACGTCAGCGTATGTGCGTGTAGCCGAACGCACCCGGGGGTTCAACATTGGATCCAACAACACCCCACCACACTAGTGTACACACCATGTGGAGACACACAGGTTTTGGGGGCATTCCCACCCTCCGAGGCTCCGTTTCTAGCGAAACCCTAATTCCGTTGACCACGCGGTCTACAGCATTGACCGGACACCAGCGGTGGCTCCCCGGTGGACTTATGCCTCCATTTGAGCTTGGTTGGGTCATAGGGGCATGTGGTGACAAGGATCAGCCCATTTGTTCCCAAGGTTCCCTCCGGTTAGCCCTTCCCGAGAGTTCCCCCTATACGTCCAGAACATGCCTAATTGTCGTCAGCGCATGTGCGTGTAGCCGGACGCACCCGGGGGTTCAACATTGGATCCAAAAACACCCCACCACACTAGTGTACACACCTTGTGGACACACGTAGGTTTTGGGGGCATTCCCACCCTCCGAGGCTCGATTTCCAGCGAAACCCTAATTCTGTTGACCGCGCGGTCTACAGCATTGACCGGGCACCAGCGGTGGCTCCCCGGTGGACTTATGCCTCCATTTGAGCTTGGTTGGGTCATAGGGGTAGGGGTGGAAATTGGTAGTGGATAGTGACGAGGGTTTAACTCGTCAATGCCTACAAGTTGTAGACTTGGGTTTCGTAGAAAATAGATGGCAAGTAGATTTCGAAGGTTTTCAGACGAACAAAGGTGTCTCAAGTAACGAAAAAGTATTAGCTAGGGTTCACAATGATTCGATCCCTATTTCGCCCTCAGCTTCCCCTTTATATAGGAGGCAAAGCTGAGGGTCTTTTCATGTTGTACAAGTACAAAACATCGGGCCGCGTTGGGCCTTTCCTATATTGATACAAGTTTCCTACAATAACTCACTTTTCCTAATCCGAGCGTCACCTATCTTCTGGGCCTTGAAGTCTTCGAGTCCACGGGCCTTCTTGCACAAATTATAAACCAGGGGCACTCATACAACATACCACTTATGCATACCTATGTCAATAGCCCCCGATATTTTATTCTAGCCGCAGGATCGAGTAAAATCTCCATCTTTTATCTTTGCAATTTTTTCGAGTCCATGGAAACAAACATTTTATTCGACATCTATATTGTACAGGGATGATAGTAAATGAGGCTGGTTCATCTAATGGATTAGGTACCAGTTAATTGCTCTTGTGGCAAATCCGCATAAACTTACTTCAAATTCGAATCCCTGGACTCGAACCTGGGATACTGGCGTAATTCAGGACGTGCCGCTTTAGGACTTATTAAGCTGAATTCCAGTTATTTTATCGGGTACCCAACGCGTCCGTCGGGATTTTTCTTCACATCTGCTGATGTGGATAAAATGGAAGAGCACATTCATGTGCGATACCACGCCACACAGGACAGATCCTGGGGTCTTACCTTCATTATCTTTTTACAAATCACGGCATCCAGAGTTTTTATCGCGGCAGACGCGCTCTGAGAATATATTGTCGAGTGCCTTCGTTCGGCTGATGGAATATCTCATTTCTTCAAGTTGCTATATCAATACTTGACGCTCCCGATGGGAGCACACGACGAGTTTGTAAAACTCGAGTATGTATGCCATTCACCAAAATATATCGGGTAGGTACTATATTGTATTTCTATTTTGCTATAATCGTATTTCATCGGGTGCGCGACCAGCGCTCCCGATGGGAGTAGCCCCCGAGGCTACAGCCGAGTGTTTACACTTGGGTGTAGGCTCAACTTGTTTTTTCGTCGACTCCATAACTGTCTTCTATATTGCATTTTATCGAGAGCTCAACTTATTTTTTCTTCGACTCCATAACTCTCTTCTATCTTGCATTTTGTCTTATCAGCAGTATAATCTATACTGCTGATAAGAGTAGCCCCCGAGCATATGGTCGGGTGCTTGCAGCTGATCATAAGCTCCAAATTCTATATTTCTCCACTTTAACCTCTTAACTCGAATATTTTCTCAAGCTTGACGTTGCTGCCGACGAAAACCATGTGTTGTCATCTCGGGAAGGTACGACTGCTGGTGGTCCACTGTTTTGTGGGTCCACAAGCTCTGCTCTTTCTCCACGTCGTGCGAAGTGGGGCGCGCACGTTCGCCGAAATTCCCGGCACGCTCTCAGTAACTCCTCTATTTCCAAATTAAACTGTAAAAATATTTTTACTCTCCGGCCACGCGTAAGGCCAGGATTATTTCACACACATCTAACGGTCCAACCGTTTCATCTTCTAGGTTAAAAAGATTCACCCTGGATCTATTTTTCCCCTTCACTCCGCCGCACAAATCTTCTCTGCTCTCTGCCATTGCTCGTACTCTCCAGCTGCATGTACATCTCCTGCGCCAAACCTTCCCTCTTCTTCCTCCGTGCCACTGCCTCAGTCGCCATGGGCCCTCGGACCAAGCACGCCAAGAACATTGCCGCCGGCACCTCTGCTCGAGCGGAAAAAAAGAAGATTTCCGGATGGGAGAGGTCCAGATTCACCTCCCAAGACCACCGCAAGCTTAAGAAGATGGGCCTGCTGATGAACAATGAACTGATGAGAATCCCTGGCGATGAAGCCACTCCAAATCCTCCCGAAGGTTTTCGGGTAATTTTTGCTGATTTCCTTGTCTGCGGCTTTTCCACTCCGGTTCACGAATTTCTCCGTGGACTTCTTTTTATGTATGGGATTCAGCTGTTCCAGCTGACTCCCAACTCGATTCTTCATATCTCTATCTTTGTCACTCTTTGCGAGTGCTTCTTAGGCGTCCACCCCCACTGGGGTTTGTGGAAGCGCATTTTCTATCTTGGTCGAAACAACTCTGGAAATGCCACTTACAACGTAGGTGGTGTTTGCATATGTGTGCGTCCTGAAGTCGGATATTTTGACTTGAAGTTCGCCGACTCGGTGCATGGCTGGCGCACGAAATGGCTCTATATCAAGGATGAATCAACTGACGCCCAACGGTATGGCCTTGTACCCTTCGACATGTCTCAAGAGATCTTAAGGCGCAAATCCTGGGATACTGAAGCCACTCCCGAAGAATTGGCTGCCACTGCGTCTCTAATACTTCGGATCAAAGCGCTGCAAAACACGCAAGGACAAGAGTTGTTGGGTGTCCAGATCTTAGCACATTTCTTGCGACTTCGCGTACAACCTCTTCAGGCTCGCGCGAGTCCCCTTTGGCTATACTCTGGTAATGATGATGCTGCTAGGATCTCCAAAGACCTTTCTGTGAAGGATCTGGAAAAACTGGTTTGCCGTTTTACCTCCCTTACAAAGAATGCGGATGTCCCTACTTCTCGTCGCGTGGAACCCTTTAACAGTGCTCACGCCCTTCCTGCTGTAAGCATCTTATCGGACCTTTTTGCCTTTGCTTTTCTTACCTATCTTGTATTTTTATAATAACTCGCACTTTTTTGTGTAGAATCACCAAATTCTTTCATCTCTTCCTCCTCTTCCCGAAGGTGGAGAAGTGCCTGAGCGAGCAATCATCACTGATGACTCGCAAGAAATGTCAACCCGCGACAATGAACCCACAGAGTCTGAAAAAAGTGCGGGTTCATCTGACAAAATCTCCAAATCAGCGGGTGCATCTGACTCCTACATGAATTCCATTCCTTCCGCGGCTTCTCCTGAAGGGCGCAAAAGGAAAAGGGCAGATGACGAAGAGGATTATGGCGCCTCCAAGCTACCAGAACCTGTTGCTGAAGGGTCTTATCATGAAGAAGCAACTGAATTTGACCCCTTCGAGGCTACTGCCATGATAAGCTCGCGAGTTTATCTTTCTTCCACTCGAGTGTTTCAACTTGATTTCGTTATCTTTGAGTAACACTATTTTGTATATGGATAGGGACAATGAAGAACAGCCATGACTCGATCCTTCCGAACCAGCAATTACAAGCACATCCCACACGTTGGTCATCTCCGAGGAGCCGAAAGCTCCCCTAGAAACCCTGGATCTTCCGCGAAGCCCCCGGGTCTTGAGAAAAAAACCAAGAACAAGCGCCACTGGCCAAGGGGTAGTTACTGCTGGAAATTCATTGCCTCCTCTTCTCGACGATGTAAATTTACCTTGCTTGCCTATTCATGTGTTTATATTTCCTCGAGTTATGCCATTTTCTTGACACTTTCAACTATTTTGCAGCCCTTGATGAAGGAGATGGTCGACATAGGTACCCATTTTATCGGGTTCCGCGATGAAGCTGACACAGTGAGAAGTAATTTTTCCTGAATACTGCTCAGTATTTTGAACTTTTTTGTATATATGCTAACTTTTCTTCTTATCCAGGAGCAATGCTTCTTGCTCAAGAACGCAACAAAGAGCTGGAAATGCAACTCGAAAAAGCTCGTACTGATGCTGAAGCAAAAGCTGCGACTGCTGAAGAGCTTCGGGTTAGACTTAATACTGCAGAAGCAGCCCTGAGCAACAGAGAAGAGCAAATCTCTAAACGTGAAGCTGCTATCATTGCGCGACTCAACACGCAGTCCATCAGATTCTCGAGTAATGTTTCCTTTTCTTTTTCATCTCCTTCCCTGGTTTCGTTAGATCACCTTTACATTTTTATTGAAAAATTCTTCTTTTCTTTTCAGCAGAAAAAATTGGCGAGATGTACACCAGGAACCAAGATCTTGAAGAAGATGCTCTCCTCGATACTCTCTTAATATTAGAGATGAACTGCACTCTAGCGCGTGATTGCTTGAAGGCGGGATGAGCTGCACTCGAACGTATGTTCCCGCACTTCTTCCCAAAGGAAAAACCGTCAGAAAAGTTTGAGCTCCTTGCCAAAATCTTCGTCGAAAAAGGTGCTCCTGTTTTGGCACATCGCCAAGCAAGACTGAAGATTGGCGTTGAAGGCACCATTGCCCTGGTGATGGCCAGTGGTGAAAAGGTTGACTGGACCAAAGTTGCAGCTGTTCGATGTTTGAACAGAGATAGGTGGATCGCCCTAATAAATGGTGCGGAAGCCTTCTCGAAGAAACTTATCACCATCCTCGACCCAACAGCTTCTTCTTCTACCAGCACAGCTCAAACGGAGGTCAAGTAGACCATCTTGTACTTCCTCTGTAGATATTTTTATCCTTTTGTTGCTTATCAACTGCTTTGTAAGCGCCTCTGTTGGCTGCAATCTTTTGAACTTATTTCTGTAATATACCATGTCGATGAATGAAAAATTTCAACTCGCAGAATGATTGACGTCCAGTATTTTTCGTTTTCCAGTTAATCTTTGATAACTATACCGAAACTGGACGTTCTTATGCATCCCCTGCTACTTCTCACTCCGCAAAAATTCCTGAACGTACCACTCCGGACATATCTTCGATACCTGATTCGACGCAAAAGGAAATAGAGGAATTGCGACAACAGCTACAAGTACTGAAGAGACAAGCTCTAACTGCTCTGGATAAGGCGAAAAAATCATCAGAAAATGAAAAAGCCGCTCTTCTTCAAGCACATGCGTCTGCTTAGTTGGAGCAAGCCGCCACTTTGGAGGTTGCCCGTGCCATGGAACGCGAAGATTATATCGTTGAGCTTCTGACTTCTGTGGGTCGGGACATGGCTGATACGTCTCAAACGTATCTATAATTTTTGATGCTCCATGCTTGTTTTACACCAATTTGCACATGACTTGCTTACACTTCGTTTCACTTTTATACATTTTCCGGAACTAACCTGTTGACAAGATGCCACAGTGCCAGTTCCCTGTTTTCTGCTGTTTTTATATTTCAGAAAAGTTTTACAGGAAATATTATCGGAATTGGACGAAACAAAAGGGAAAGTTCCTAATTTACCGAAATGAAGACGGAGTCCAGAGGAGAGCCGGAGGGGCGCCACAGGTCGGCCACGCCACACCTGGGCGCAGCCCCACCCCTGGCAGCGCCTGGGGGTGGTGTGGGCCCCCTAGGTACCCCACCGACCTATCTCCTCCGCCTATTTATTCACGATCTCGAGAAAAACCTAAAGACCAGAGGCTCCATCCACGAAAAGTTCCGTCGCCACCGCCATCGTCCAGACAAGTTTCGGGGGTCAGAAGTTCCTGTTCCGGTACCCTGCCGGGATGGGGATTGACCCCCGGAGCCATCTCCATCGACTCCACGGCCTCCACTTCGACTCCATGATGGTTCATGAGTAGTTCCCCCTTGGACTACGAGTTCTCGGCTATAGCTAGTTGGTACTCTCTCTCCCATGTACTTCAATACAATGATCTCATGAGCTGCTTTACATGATTGAGATCCATATGATGTAATCGGTGTTGTGTTTGTTGGGATCCGATAAATTGTGGAATTGTGATCAGATTGTTCATCATATTATCATACTATTGTTATTTAAGATCTTGCATGCTCTCCGGTACTTGTAGTTACCCTGATCAAGTAGTTGCTTGTATCTCCAAGAGGGAGTATTTATGCTCGATAGTGGGTTCATGCCTCTAGTAATCTGGAAGAGTGACAATAACTTCTAAGATTGTAGATTTGCTATTGCTACTAGGGAAAAAACAACAATGTTTTGTCTAAGGATATTTCTATTGTTTACTTTACACACATTGCTTAATGCGATAATCTGTTGCTTGCAACTTAATACTGGAAGGGGTTCGGATGATAACCTAAAGGTGGATTATTAGTCAGAGACGCAGTTGGATTACGGTCTATGTATTATGTTGTAATGCCCAATTAAATACTACAGTAAACTTTATCTTATCATAGCATGCATTGTCATGCCCTCACAATTATCAATTGCCTATCTGTAATTTGTTCACCCAACACATGTTATTTGGAGAGTTACCACTAGTGTAGATAGCTGGGAACCCCAGTCCTTCTGTCATCATCATTGCTCTACAGTCAACTCCGCACTGGAATATTTTCTGGTGCCATTGCCCCTGTGTTACTGCTACTGCTGCTGTGTTACTATTGCCATTGCTCTCATATTACTGCTACTTTCACATCACCCCTGTTACTAGCGCTTTTCCAGGTGCAGCTGAATTGACAACTCCGTTGTTAAGGCCTATAAGTATTCTTTGTCTCCCCTTGTGTCGAATCAAAAAATTTGGGTTTTACTTCCCTCGGAGACTGTTGCGATCCCCTATACTTGTGGGTTATCAAGACTATTTTCTGGCGCCGTTGCCGGGGAGGCATAGCTCTACTCATAAGTTCACCTGGGAAGTACACTTTACATGTTTCTCTGTTTTTATTTTATTTTATTTTGTCTTGTCTAGTTTATTTTTGCTTAGTTTATTTCTGTTTAGTTGTGTTTTGTTTAGTTTACTTTTGTCTAGTTTATTTTTGTCTTGCTTTATTTTTCTTATATACCCAAAAATCCATAAAAATTTGAAAAACTGAAAATCTAAAAAACTGTTGTTATGGAAGAACATGCTAGAACCTCTATGGAGCTATTTATAAAGTATAGAGAATCATATAAGGGTAAAGTCATGAGAGGCGTGTTAAAACAGTTGAATCAAATTGCTAAAATTTTGCTTAAATGCCATGATATAAATTGTTGCTCTGAACAGGATACTAAACATCTTAAATTCCAATGTGGCTTTAGTAAAGAAGTTTTGATTGTGAACTATCATTGGAATAACTATATTCATCTTGGATTTGAAGAAGTAGAACAATTTGTTTTATTTATGGGAGCTTCTGAAATAGAATCCTTCATGTCTAAAAATTATGAAACCTGTGTTGCTTGTAATAAACTTAAAGATATGGTCTCTTCTATCCTTGATTATTGCATAGAAAATTTCAGCAATAATTGTTATATCATTGATTATAAAGAGAGACTCAGTCATGCACAAGAATGTATCCACAATTTGCAGGAACCCGTGGAAGAAGAAATTGCTGAACGTGAAAGCTCATTAGATGAAAAAGAGGAGGAGAGTGATGAACAAAAGGAGGAAGAATGGATTAGCTACCCATGCTTACCTTCTAATGAGAGTAACTCTTTATCTCTTACACTATTTGATTGTCCTCCATGCTTACCAAAGGAGGATGAATGTTATGTTCCTGTGGATTCTCTTGAAATATTTACTATGAGTAAAACTTGTGATAATAATTATGATCCTGTTATCTATGATAATCCATGCTATTTTGATAAATTGTATGATAATCCTTTATTTGTGCCTAACTTCGAAATGCATGGTACTAAAGAGTTTTTCTTAGAAAATGTTTATGATAAAGCTCTAGATGATGGTCCAATATTGGTTGATAATATTAATTGTACTACTATTGAAAATGAGATTGGAGGGGTCTTGACTTTATCTTTAAGCCCCATACCTCTTGAGAATGATCAATCACCTTGTTATGAAATTGTTAAAAGTGGGTTTGAATGTTTTAATCCCACTATTTTTGAGCTTGATAAAAATTATGTGTTTGTAGATCATGAAAACCATGCTTTATGTGATAGTTATATTGTTGAGTTTATTCATGATGCTACTGAAAATTATTATGAGAGAGGAAAATATGGTTGTAGAAGTTTTCATGGTACTAAAACACCTCTCTATATGCTTAAAGTTTTGAAGTTACTCTTGTTTTATCTTCCTATGCTTGTCAATTTGTTCTTTGTGAATTTATTTGCATACAAGATTCCTATGCATAGGAAGTGGGTTAGACTTAAATGTGTTTTGAATTTGCTTCTTGATGCTCCTTTTGCTTCATTTTCTATTTTCATAAGAGCATCATTAAAACTATCAAGCCTAGCTAAAAGGCATTAAAGAAAAGCGCTTATGGGAGACAACCCATTGTTTTATTTCTGTAGTTTTTCTTTTGATTGAGTCTTGGAAGTTATTAGCTCTGTAATAACCTCTCCTTATCCTTTTTATTTCGTTTTTGTGCCAAGAATAGCCTCTAATAGGAAGAAAGTAAGATTTGGGGAAGTTGCTGTCCAGAAATAGATTCTGTGTTGTCACCATAAAAATTTGTACTCCCAGCCAGGACGTAATTTTGAGCTGCCAATATACGAACACATGCCCCGGGTTATTATCTAACTTTCGTTAGTTTTTTACTTTTCGATTTGAGCAACAGAGGATTTTCGAAAAAATCAATCTTTACCTACTGTTCTGTTTTGACAGATTTCTACCACTATTTGCATTTGCCTCTTATTCTCTTTCTTTTTGAGTTCTTTTGAGAGAAAGAGCTTTTTAAAGAAGTTGCTATAGTAGCTAATGTTTTAATAGATGCTTGATACATGTTAGAACAGACCCAAGTAGATTTGTTATTTTGATTGCACTAATGTTGCTAATGAGAATTGTGTGAAGTTTTGTATGAAGGAAGTTTTCAAGTGTAGGGAGAGAAGAATGATGTAATGAGATGAAGAATGGACAAAAGCTCAAGCTTGGGGATGCCCATATCACCCCAAGAAATATCCAAGAGGTACAAGCATCAAAGCTTGGGGATGCCCAAGGCATCCCCTTCTTCATCAACAAAGTATCAGGTCATCTTTGAAGACACTATATTTTTATTGCTTCATATGCTATGTGTTATTCTTGGAGCGTCTTTATTTTTGTTTTTAGTTTTATTTTTTTTTGTTTGCTGTAGAATAAGGTTGGATCCTGGCATATTTGTTATGGAGAATGACACACTCCGTTTTAATTGCATAGAACACTCTATTTTTCACTTTTACTGTTCTGCGAGTGTTCTAGTTTGCTAGTACTGCGTTTAGCTATGGTTTCTTCACTTTTACTTTGTTCAGGGCTTGTTTATTTTCTTTAGTTAGGTATGATTAGCTCTCTGGTCCATATTGAATATTATCCATGAGAGTTGTTTCAAATAAATTGATTGGTGTTCGAGACGAGTAAAATGTTTCATGCTTATAGTGATGCAAAAGGAAGCTTGTCTAGACTGTGGCATAGACTTTGGCATGTCATGTTGGATGTTATTCTTATTATATGCTTAGTAGTTATTGTTGTATCATGACTTGTCTCAAATAGCTGAGTGTGCTTAATGTGCCATTGAAACAATCATGTGTTGTTTCTATCATAAAAAACATAATATTGTGGTATTCTCCTTTGATGCTTTATTGGGTTGACTTGACACATGCTTACACCATGTTATGACTACAAACCAGTCAACTAAAGCCTCTATGATCCTTTAGTTTTTGACTTGTAATATCACTTTATACTTTGATTAATATTGTTTTGTCGCTATGCATGATTATGGCCATCATTGCTCTCTTAGTTGGTCGCTCCCATTCTTTTGCTAGCCTTCACCTGTATTGAGTATGAGCTCTACTCGTGCATCCAACTCCCAAAAACCAAAGTTTGCCAATTGTGTCCACCATACCTACCTATATGTGGTATTTCACTGCCACTCCTAAGTAAATTGCTTGTGTGCTACCTTTAAAACCTTCAAAAACTATTACCTGTTTTGTGTTCCTATTTTAGCTCATGAGGAAGTGTTGAATGCTTATTGTCTTTTCATGACCTCACACCTTGACTAGCATGAATAATGTGCTAGTCCTTAATATTGCAAAAAGAGCAAGGCAACTGGGTGCCCAGCCCAATAAAAATAAACAAATAAACAAATAAAGCTCCGCACACTATGTACTAGAGAGATCCTAAATAATGGTGTGCAAAAGGAGAACTATATGGGAGCCGCTCTTGAAGTCACTATATGAAAGGATGATGAATCATTTGATACCAGTCGTTGACATTGACATACATACCTCTCAAAATACATTTTCAACACCTCTGTTTATTCAAATAAAAAGCTCTAGCACATGAGTAATCCCTGCTTCCCTCTGCGCATGGCCTTTCTTTTACTTTTATGTTGAGTCTTCATCTTCTTACTTTATGCACCAATTAAGAGAGCATAGTTGTCATTCTGAGTATAATGTGCATAGTCCCAAAATTCATTATTGATTGATTCATGATTATGCTATTGCTTGTTCTCAAATTATTTGTATCTAGTCACCCTTTAAACTTTAAAGGTGTCCTAGCATTTATGTTTTGCTACTTCATAAAGGACAAGCTGAATACCACTATGCTACGTTTTCTCTATGCTCAAAAACAAACAGTTGCTTTCAGTGCATTATTATTCATGATCTTTTGTTTGAGTTATTTCTCTTGCTATAACATAGTTGCTAAGCTCTATTGTTAGAATTATATCTATCATGCCTATGTTTAGAGTACTTTGATCCCAGCTTACAATGCTTTACAATAGTTTGATCAAGATTGTGTTGGCTGCATGTCACCTCAAAAATTATTTTTGTTATCACTTACCTACTCTAGGACGAGCAGGAGTTAAGCTTGGGGATGCTTGATACGTCTCAAACGTATCTATATTTTTTGATGCTCCATGCCTGTTTTACACCAATTTGCACATGATTTGCTTACACTTCGTTTCACTTTTATACATTTTCCGAAACTAACCTATTCACAAGATGCCACAGTGCCAGTTCCCTGTTTTCTGCTGTTTTCGTATTTCAGAAAAGTAGTACAGGAAATATTCTCGGAATTGGACGAAACAAAAGGGAAAGTTCCTAATTTACCGAACCGAAGACGGAGTCCAGAGGAGAACCGGAGGGGCGCCACAGGGCGGCCACGCCACACCTGGGCGCGGCCCCACCCTTGGCCGCGCCTGGGGGTTGTGTGCCCCCCCGTGCACCCCACCGACCTATCTCCTCTGCCTATTTATTCATAATCTCGGGAAAAACCTAAAGACCAGAGGCTCCGTCCACGAAAAGTTCCATCGCCGCCGCCATCGTCCAGACAAGTTTCGGGGGTCAGAAGTTCCTGTTCCGGGGATTGACCCCCGGAGCCATCTCCATCGACTCCACCGCCTCCACTTCGACTCCATGATGGTTCGTGAGTAGTTCCCCCTTGGACTACGGGTTCTCGGCTGTAGCTAGTTGGTACTCTCTCTCCCATGTACTTCAATACAATGATCTCATGAGCTGCTTTACATGATTGAGATCCATATGATGTAATCGGTGTTGTGTTTGTTGGGATCTGATAAATTGTAGAATTGTGATCAGATTGTTCATCATATTATCATACTACTATTATTTAAGATCTTGCATGCTCTCCGGTACTTGTAATTACCCTGATCAAGTAGTTGCATGTATCTCCAAGAGGGAGTATTTATGCTCGATAGTGGATTCATGCCTCTAGTAATCTGGAAGAGTGAGAATAACTTCTAAGATTGTAGATGTGTTGTTGCTACTAGGGAGAAAACAACAATGTTTTGTCTAAGGATAATTCTATTGTTTACTTTACACACATTGCTTAATGCGATAATCTATTGCTTGCAACTTAATACTGGAAGGGGTTCGGACGATAACTGGAAGGTGGATTATTAGTCATAGAAGAAGTTGGATTACGGTCTATGTATTATGTTGTAATGCCCGATTAAATACTACGATAAACTTTATCTTATCATAGCATGCATTGTCATGCCCTCACAATTATCAATTGCCCAACTGTAATTTGTTCACCCAACACATGTTATTTGGAGAGTTACCACTAGTGTAGATAGCTGGGAACCCCAGTCCTTCTGTCATCATCATTGCTCTACAGTCAACTCCGCACTGGAATATTTTCTGGTGCCATTGCCCCTGTGTTACTGCTGCTGCTGCTATGTTACTATTGCCATTGCTCTCATATTACTGCTGCTTTCACATCACCCCTGTTACTAGTGCTTTTCCAGGTGCAGCTGAATTCACAACTCCGCTGTTAAGGCTTATAAGTATTCTTTGTCTCCCCTTGTGTCAAATCAATAAATTTGGGTTTTACTTCCCTCGAAGACTGTTGCGATCCCCTATACTTGTGGGTTATCAATGGCTTGTACGCACTTTTACTCTGAGCCTTTGTTTATGGTAATTTTTTCCTTACTCTGGCTAACTCTGACACTTTTTCTCTTCGAATAGGTGTTTTGTTGGATACTGCCGAACAATGTGCGAGAATAAATCAACGGGTTGAAACCCTTCTGCGTCTTGCCACCGAATCCAATTTTAGTTTTTGGGCTGACGAGACGCGCTGCCGCTCTATTGTCCAATTCCAGGATCGAGTCACTCAAACCCGTACGTTTGTTGATCATTGCCGTGGTGCGCTAGGCATGGTATACCAAACTATATTTCCTCGCAATAGTCAACCCGAAGAATTCACTGAGCTTTTTGATGGAATTCGTAGCATAGAAAACAAAAAAATTCCTACCGCAAGAACAAATAACAAGCCAAGATCCAATCAAGAAGATGGTAGCAACGAGAAGATCATGAGACTAACCCTCGAAGATTCCAAAACCTACGAGATTAGATCTCGTTGTTGGTGTAGTCGATCACTTGCCGCTTTCAAAAGCGCGTAGAAGATCTTGACGGTGCCACAGTCGGGCAACACCTCCGTACTCGGTCACACGTTCGGTGTTGATGACGACGTCCTTCTCCCCGTTCCAGCGGGCAGCGGAAGTAGTAGATCCTCCTCGGAATCCCGACAACACGACGGCGTGGTGGCGGTGGTGGTGGAGATCTCCGGCAGGGCTTCGCCTAAGCGCTGCGGGAATAGCCGGAGGAGGGGGGCGGCTAGGGTTTGGGGAGAGGGGGCTCTTGGGGGGGCACCGGCCTGGGTGCCCTGGGTGGTGCGGCCGACTTGTGTGCC
>NC_061511.1:212089299-212236883 GCF_022539505.1 Lolium rigidum | reverse complement strand
AACTATGTATCGAAAGCTTATAGCAAGTTGAACTTAATGACTTGATCTTATGCTACGCTTATTTGGGTGTGTGTCCATTATATCATTCAACCAATGACATAACCTTGTTATTAATAACATCCAATGTTCATGATCACAAAACCATGATCATCTATTAATCAACAAGCTAGTTGTACAAGAGGCTTACTAGGGACTCCTTGTTGTTTACATAACACACATGTATCAATGTTTCGGTTAATACAATTATAGCATGGTATGCAAACATTTATCATAAACACAAAGATATATTATAATAACCACTTTATTATTGCCAGTCGGGATCTTGTTCTTCCTGCGGGTGCTCTATTGTTATTTGCTGAATTCCCTGACTGTGCGCTGAGGTTTGCTCTGCGTTCACTAGATGCGTCCGCCGCGCGCCTCCTTTGATCTAACTTCTCCTGCATCTTTTCTAACTCACACCTAGTGCGATCAAGTTTATATTGTTATGCTGTTAGCTCGTCCCCTGTTGCCTGTGTTGTCATTGGTTCTCCGTTCAAGGCCCTTGTTGCTCTGTCCCACGCAGCTTGAGGAAGTTGCACCTGCGCTCTTGGCTGGGTTCCAGCATATTTATTTCCCCTTCCTCTAGTGAGGTCTGCGGAATCGACCAAGGGGTTACCCAGTGGATCGAAAGCCTCAGACTGCTCATCTTCCTGCACCTCGCGACCTGATGCTGTGAGCACGCAGATTTGATGGTATGCCGAAGTTGCGCTATCGTCGAGTTCAGGGTCTTGAATCGTCGTGTTCTTGCTGCGTGACACTAAGTTTAGCGCCCGCGCATTGTGCGTGGGGTAGGTGACACCGTCGTATAGATCGGCGAAGACCTCTTTGCTGGCGGTAGAGTTGGTTGTGTTGGTGAAGTTAAAGTTGGTGAAGCTCTCGAAGTCACTATATTGGGATAGATCAGTTTTCGTGACCGACCCGAAAGTTATCCCACCGAATAGATCGGCGAGTTTTCCGCTGTCAGCGGGCTTGATGATGCGTGATGGCGAGACCTCCTCATCGCTTGACTCGTCAGATGATGCTGATGATTCCGAGTAATCAGGCTCGGCTACCGACGGTCTCGAAAAAATCGGTGCCGAAAAACGGTGCGATCCCTCTTTCCCGACAAGGAAGCGGAAGCTCCCGAACGTCATCTCCATTGCTTCTTCTAGGTTGGCATATGCATGCAAACGGGCGGGAGGGTGAGGAACAAAATCGACAGGGCGAGTTTGGATCTATTTACCTCCGTCCATTGCATTGCTTGCTGCCGACGATGATGATGATGATGGTGCCATTGAGATCAGGACCGTGCTACCTCCAAATTCCCACAGACGGCGCCAATTGATGAGGGTTTAACTCATCAATGCCCACAAGTTGTAGACTTGGGTTTCGTAGAAAATAGAGGCCAAGTAGATTTCGAAGGTTTTCAGACGAACAAAGGTGTCTCAAGTAACGAAAAAGTATTAGCTAGGGTTCACAATGATTCGATCCCTATTTCGCCCTCAGCTTCCCCTTTATATAGGAGGTGAAGCTGAGGGTCTTTCCGTGTCATACAAGTACAAATCATCGGGCCGCATTGGGCCTTTCCTATATTGATACAAGTTTCCTACAATAACTCTCTTTTCCTAATCCGACCGTCATGTATCTTCTGGGCCTTAAAGTCTTCGAGTCCACGAGCCTTCTTGCACAAATTATAAACCAGGGGCACTCATACAACATACCACTTAGGCATATCTATGTCAGATAGTCCATAATATCCGACATTCATATTGGAGAAATTGAAAAAGGAAGTGGTAATATCCGAATCCAAACATCCATTGAAATGGATATGGAAAATATCCGTATCCGTTTTACAAAAAAAAATACAAATGTGGTATTGAATTTCGAAGTAAATGTGGATATGGAAATGGATATATCCGTATCTGAATAGGATTATGTTAGCCACTTTTAGTAATTCGACCACAATATGCCAATTACCTAACCTAGAAAAACTAACATATCAGTATATTATCAAATATTATTTTATGAGATTGAACTTGAAACTACTATACATTATATCAGTATATTTATCTCTCCACCATTGTATAGTTGGCTGATTATAAGATTTGAGTATATTATTTTCTTATATCCGTATCCGCTCCGAATTGAGAAAACATCCGATCCGTATTCGTATTCGAGTACCATCCGCCCCGAATTCGTATTCAGCAACATCCGTATCCGCATTCGTATTCGCTTTGAAAATATGGAAACAGATATGGTAAGGGCATTATCTGATCCACATCCGATCCATTTCCACCCCTACATAGGGACATGTGGTGACAAGGATCAGCCCATTTGCTCCCAAGGTTCCCTCCGGTTAGCCCCTCCCGAGAGTTCCCCCTATACGTCCAGAACATGCCTAAGTGCCGTCAGCGCATGTGCGTGTAGCCGGACACACTCGGGGGTTCAACATTGGATCGAACAACACCCCACCACACTAGTGTACACACCATGTGGACACACACGGATTTTGGGGGCATTCCCAACCTCCGAGGCTCGGTTTCCAGTGAAACCCTAATTCCGTTGACCGCGCGGTCTACAGCATTAACCGGGCACCAGCAGTGGCTCCCCGGTGGACTTATGCCTCCATTTGAGCTTGGTTGGGTCAAAGGGGCATGTGGTGACAAGGATCAGCCCATTTGCTCCCAAGGTTCCCTCCGGTTATACCCTCCCGAGAGCTGCCCCTATACGTCCAGAACATGCCTAAGTGCCGTCAGCGCATGTGCGTGTAGCCGGACGCACCCAGGGGTTCAACATTGGATCCAACAACACCCCACCACACTAGTGTACACACCATGTGGACACACACAGGTTTTGGGGGCATTCCCACCCTCCGAAGCTCGGTTTCTAGCGAAACCCTAATTCCGTTGACCGCGCGGTCTAAAGCATTGACCGGGCACCAGCAGCGGCTCCCCGGAGGACTTATGCCTCCATTTGAGCTTGGTTGGGTCAGAGGGGCATGTGGTGACAAGGATCAGCCCATTTGCTCCAAAGGTTCCCTCCGGTTAGCTCATCCCGAGAGTTCCCCCTACACGTCCAGAACATGCCTAAGTGCCATCAGCGCATGTGCATGTAGCCGGACACACCCGGGGGTTCAACATTGGATCCAACAACACCCCACCACACTAGTGTACACACCATGTGTACACACACAGGATTTCGGGGCATTCCCACCCTCCGAAGCTCGGTTTCTAGCGAAACCCTAATTCCGTTGACCGCGCGGTCTAAAGCATTGACCGGGCACCAGCGGCGGCTCCCCGGAGGACTTATGCCTCCATTTGAGCTTGGTTGGGTCAGAGGGGCATGTGGTGATAAGGATCAGCCCATTTGATCCCAAGGTTCCCTCCGGTTACCCCCTCCCGAGAGTTCCGCCTATACGTGTCCAGAACATGCCTAAGTGCCGTCAGCGCATGTGCGTGTAGCCGGACGCACCCGCGGGTTCAACATTGGATCCAACAAACATTGGATCCAACAACACCCCACCATACTAGTGTACACACCATGTGGACACACATCGGTTTTATGGGCATTCCCACCCTCCGAGACTCGGTTTCCAGCGAAACCCTAATTCCGTTGACCACGCGGTCTACGGCATTGATCGGGCACCGGCGGTGGCTCCCCGGTGGACTTATGCCTCCATTTGAGCTTGGTTGGGTCATAGGGGCATGTGGTGACAAGGATCAGCCCATTTTCTCCCAAGGTTCCCTCCGGTTAGCCCCTCCAGAGAGTTCCTCCTATACATCCAGAACATGCCTAAGTGCCGTCAGCGCATGTGCGTGTAGCCGGACGCACCCGAGGGTTCAACATTGGATCCAACAACACCCCACCACACTAGTGTACACACAATGTGGACACACACAGGTTTTGGGGGCATTCCAACCCTCTGAGGCTCGGTTTCCAGCGAAACCCTATTTCCGTTGACCGCATGGTCTACAGCATTGACCGGGCACCAGCGGTGGCTCCCCGGTGGACTTATGCCTCCATTTGAGCTTGGTTGGGTCATAGCATCATGTGGTGAAAAGGATCATCCCATTTTCTCCCAAGGTTCCCTCCGGTTATCCCCTCCCGATAGTTCCACCTATAGGTCCAGAACATGCCTAAGTGCCGTCAGCGCATGTGCGTGTAGCCGGACGCACCCGGGGGTTCAACATTGGATCCAACAACACCCCACCACACTAGTGTACACACGATGTGGACACATATAGGTTTTGGGGGCATTCCCACCCTCCGAGGCTCGGTTTCCAGCGCAACCATAATTCCGTTGACCGTGCGGTCTAAAGCATTGACTGGGCACCAGCGGCGGCTCCTCGGTGCACTTATGCCTCCACTGGTGCTTGGTTGGGTCATAGGGACATGCGGTGACAAGGATCAGCCCATTTGCTCCCAATGTACCCTCCGGTTAGCCCCTCCCGAGAGTTCCCCCTATACGTCCAGAACATGCCTAAGTGCCGACAGCGCATGTGCGTGTAGCCGGACGCACCCGGGGGTTCAACATTGGATCCTACAACACCCCACCACACTAGTGTACACAACATGTGGACATACACAGGTTTTGGGGGCATTCGCACCCTCCGAGGCCCGGTTTCCAGCAAAACCCTAGTTCCATTGACCGCGTGGTCTACATCATTGACCGGGCACCAGCGGCGGCTCCCCGGTGACTTATGCCTCCATTTGAGCTTGGTTGGGTCATAGGGGCACGTGGTGACACGGATCAGCCCATTTGACCCCAAGATTCCCTCTGGTTAGCCCCTCCCGAGAGTTCCCCCTATACGTCCAGAACATGCCTAAGCGTCGTCAGCTCATGTGCATGTAGCCGGACGCACCCGGGGGTTCAACATTGGATCCAACAACACCCCACCACACTAGTGTACACACCATGTGGACACACACGGGTTTTGGGGGCATTCCCACCCTCTGAGGCTCGGTTTCCAGCGAAACCCTAATTCCTTTGACCGCACGGTCTACGGCATTGACCGGGCACCAGCGGAGGCTCCCCGGTGGACTTATGTCGCCCCCCGAAGTTAGATACGCATCACGGAACTAGAACCCCTCATGAATACGTACCCGTGTCGGGGCACCTAGCTGTCGACCCTAGGAGTAGGAGTACGAACGCGGAACTCCCATCGCGAACTCGTATCCAGGCCTACGTGTCTGCCTTCCTATGCACACCAAATCATACACGCACAGTGCACATGATACAAGGGCGTACAACACATATAGTATCACAGCATTAACAACTACGACACAAACAGCGGAAATAAATATAGCAAAGGCTCAATAAAGCAAGGTACAAATGACACTGAGGGGATACACATCCCAACAGTACATCATACAAAAGCGGAAGCGAAAAGTCTGGGTACAGACAAGATGCAAATAGGACTAAGAGTCCAAAAGATAAAACAATCGGATCCATAGCCACAAGCCACATGCTGCTGCCTAGGAGCGCACTTGCTACTCAACGAAGTCGTCGTCCATGAACTCAACGAAGCATCCATCATAGTACTGCTCATCACCTGTCATACCTGTCGAAGTCGGGCCATCGGTTGCCGATAAAAGGGGGAGGAGACAAAAGAGGAAAAAGGCGAGTGTAAGTACCAAGGCATGTACTAAGCGAGGCAAGAATGGCTCTGCTCGCCGGTGGGCTATATTTTCTGGCTATATGGTGGAGTTAAGTGGTAGCAAAGTAAAGTAAACCAATAGAGAATCGCTACAACCAGTTATGAAGTTATCATTGCCTTTGCAAGACTTCGGAAAACCAGTTATGAAGTCCATCTCAATTTTATCCCATTTCCACTCAGGAATCTTCAAGGGTTGGAGGACACCAGCTGGTCTTTGATGTTCTGCTTTGACACGGCGATAGACATCACATTCTGCGACATAACGAGCGACATCCCTTTTCATTCTAGTCCACCAATAGGTAGTCTTGATGTCGAGGTACATCTTTGTGCTTCCAGGATGTATAGCAAGAGGAGTGTCGTGAGCTTCTTTGAGAATTAGGTTTCTCAGGCTTGGATCATTCGGAACAACAAATCGACCTTGGAAGAATAGAGTTCCCTGATCGTCGAGAGAGAAGGACTTGTACTTGGACTTGTGCATATTCTCTTTGATGTTTTTGCTGCAAATATCTCGCAACTGTCCTTTTCGGATCTTATCTTCAAGAGTTTGCGTGATCACCAAGTTTGCAAGATAACCTTGGGGAACAAGCTCAAGATTCAATTTCCTGAATTGTTCACAAAGAGCAGGTTGACTTTCTTGAATCATGAGATTGTTGCAATAGGATTTGCGACTAAGGGCGTCAGCCATGACATTAGCTTTGCCTGGAGTGTAAGTGATAGACAGATCAAAGTCTTTGATGGTCTCCATCCATCTCATTTGATGAAGGTTCAAGTTGGGTTGGGTGAAGATGTATTTGAGGCTCTTGTGGTCTGTCAAAACCTCACAGCGGTTGCCCAACAAATATTGGCGCCATGTTATCAAAGCATGTATTACCGCTGCAAGTTCAAGATCATGTGTGGGATAGTTGAGCTCATGATTTTTCAACTGACGAGCAGCATAAGCCACGACTTGACGATCTTGCATGAGGACTACGCCTAGTCCTTGAAGAGAGGCATCACAGAAGATCTGGAAAGGTTTAGAAGTATCTGGTACGATAGGAACTGGTGTTGTGGTGAGCTTCTGTTTCAGGAAGTCAAAACTATCTTGGCACTGAGGAGACCAAAGGAACTTCTTGTCTTTCTTCAGGAGGTCGGTGAGAGGCTTCGAGATTTTGGAAAAGTTTTCAATGAAGCGGCGAAAATAACTTGCCAAACTGAGGAAAAGTTTACTCTCCTGCCACGTGTAAGGCCAGGATTATTTCACACACATCCAACGGTCCAACCGTTTCATCTTCTAGGTTAAAAGGATTCACCCTGGATCTATTTTTCCCCTTCTTCACTCCACCGCACAAATCTTCTCTGCTCCCTACTATTGCTCGTACTCTCCGCACCCTGTGCATCTCCTGCGCCAAGCTTTCTTTCTCTTCCTCCGTACCGCTGCTTCACCGCCATGGGTCCTCGATCCAAGCGTACCAGGAACGTTGCCCCTGGCACCTCCACTCGAGCGGAGAAGGAAAAGATCTCTGGATGGGAGCGATCCAGATTCACCTCCCAGGACCACCGCAAGCTCAAGAAAATAGGGCTGCTCATGAAGAATGAAGCGATTAAGTTCCCTGGTGATGAAGCCATTCCCAATCCTCCCGAAGGTTATCGGGTAATCTTTGCTGACTTCCTACTTCGCGGCCTCTCTGTTCCAATTCATGAGTTCCTTCGGGGACTCTTGTTTGTCTATGGGATTCAGCTGTACCAGCTGACTCCCAATTCTATTCTCCATATTTCCATCTTCATCACTCTTTGCGAGTACTTCTTGGGCGTCCACCCCCACTGGGGCTTATGGAAACGTATTTTCTACCTCCGCCGAAACAACTCGGGAAATGCCATCTACAACGTAGGTGGTGTTTGCATCTGTGTGCGCCCAGAAGCCGGGTATTTTGACCTGAAGTTCGCCGACTCGGTGCAAGGTTGGCGTAAGAAGTGGCTGTACATCAAGAACGAGTCGACTAGCACTCAGCAATATGGACTTGCTCCCTTTGATATGTTAGAAGAAATCTTGAGCCGCAAATCTTGGGACGCTGAAGCTACTCCCGAAAGAACTAGCTGCTACCGAGTGTTTGATTACTCGGATTCAAGCTCTGCAGAACACTCGAGGGCAAGCATTATCGGGTGTGCAAATCATAGCTTACTTTCTGTGAATTCGTGTGCAACCTATCCAGGCTCGCGCGAATCCTTTTTGGCTGTATTCTGGTACCGGCGATGCTGCTAGGATCTCTGAAGACCTCTCTGTGAAAGAACTGGAAAAACTGGTTCGCCGTTTTACCTCTCTTACGAAAAATGATGACGTCCCAGCATCTTCTCGCGTGGAACCATTTAGTGGTGCCCATACTCTTCCAGCTGTAAGTATTGTTGTCGAACTTTTTTGCATTTTCCTCTCTTATTTATTTTGTATCTCGATTCTAATTCGTACTTTTATTGTGCAGGACCATCAAACACTTTCTTCTCTTCCTCCCCTCCCCGAAGGTGGAGATGTGCCTGAGCGAGCAATCATCAATGATGACTCGCAAGAAACTTCAACTCGCGATAATGAACCCGCAGAATCTGAAAAAAGTGTGGGTTCATCTGACAGAATCTCCAAATCAGCGGGTGCGTCTGACTCCTCCTACATGAATTCCATTCCTTCTTCGTCTTCTCCCGAAGGGCGCAAAAGGAAAAGGGCAGATGACGAAGAGGATTCTGGTGCATCCAGATTACCTGAGCCTGCTGCCGAAACATCTTATCATGAAGAAACCACTGAATTTGACCCCTTCGAAGCTACTGGCATGATAAGCTCGTCAGTTTATTTTTCTTCCACTCGAGTGTTTTGACTTGATTTCGTTATCCTCGAGTGACACTATTTTGTATATGGACAGGGACGATGAAGAGCAGCCAGGACTCGATGCTTCCGAAGCAGCGATTACGAGCACATCCCACACGCTGGTCATCTCCGAGGAGCCGAAGACTCCCCTCAAAACCGCAGATCTTCAGCCAAGCCCCCGGGCCATGAGAAAGAAACCAAGGACAGGTGCCACTGGCCAAGGGGTAATTACTGCCGGGAGTTTACCGACCCCTCTTCTCGACGATGTGAGTTTATCTTGTTTGCCTACTCTTGTTTTTGTGTTTACTCGAAAAAATTCCATCTTTTTGATACCTTTTTGTGTTCTAACTATCTTGCAGCCCTTGATGAAGGAAATGGTCGACATGGCTACCCGTTTTATCGGGTTACGTGATGAAGCTGAATCGTTGAAAAGTAATTTCCTTGTATAAACTGATCAACATTCTTATCTTTTTGCTTGTAATATAACCTCTTGTTTTTATTCAGGAGCGCTGCACCTCGCTCAAGAACGCACCAAAGAGCTGAAAAAACAACTCGAAACAAGCGAAAAGGGTCGAAGTGAGGCCGAGGCAAAAGCTGCTACTGCTGAAGATCTTCGAATCAGACTTAACGCCGCAGAATCAGCCTTGAGCGAGAGAGAACATCAGATTTCCAAGCGAGAAGCCGCTATTATTGCGTGACTCGATACAAAATCCATTAGATTCTCGAGTAATGTTCCCTTTTCTTTTCTCCACTCTCTTTTGTTTAGTGGCATTACCTTCATATTTATATTGAAAAAAACTCTCTTTTTCTTTCCAGCAGAAAAAATTGGCGAGATGTATACCAGGAACCAAGATCTGGAAGAAGATGCCCTCCTGGATACCCTCTCGGTATTAGAGATGAACTGCACTTTGGCGCGCGACTGCTTGCGGGTAGGGCGAGTTGCACTCGAGCGTATTTTCCCACACTTCTTCCCGAAGGCAAAACCATCAGAAAAATTTGAGCTTCTCGCAAAAAGCTTCACTAAAAAAGGTGATCCCGTTTTGGCGCATCGTCAAGTGAGCCTGAAGATTGGTGTTGAAGGCACCATCGCCCTGGTTATGGCCAGTGGTGAAAAGGTTGACTGGGCCAAGGTTGCAGCTGTTCGAGGTTTGAACAAAGATAGGTGGACCGCTCTGATAAAGAGTGCGAAAGCCTACTCGAAGAAACTTATTGCCATCCTCGATCCAACAGCTTCTTCCTCTGCTAGCACTGCTCAAACGGAGGTCAAGTAGACAACCTTGTACTTCTTCTTTTGTAGATATTTTATCCTTTTGTTGCTTGTCAACTGTCTTGTAAGCGCCTCTGTTGGCTGCAATATTTTGAACTCATCTTTGTAATATATCACGATGATGAATGAAAAATTCGACGCGCAGAGTGATTAACGTTAGATATATTCTTGTTTTCCGGTTAATTTTTTACAACTATACCGAAACTGGATGTTCCGATGCGTCTCCTGCTACATCTCAATCCGCAAAAATTCCCGAACGTGCCACCTCGGATGTGTCTTCGGTACCCGACTCGATGAAACGGGAAATGGAGGAGTTGCGACAGCAACTACAAGTACTGAAGAGACAAGCTCTAACTGCTCTGGACAAGGCGAAAAGATCATCAGAAAATGAACAAGCCGCTCTTCTTCAAGCACATGAGTCTGCTAAGTTGGAGCAAGCCGCCACTTTGGAGGTTGCCCGTGCCATGGAACACAAAGATTATATCGTTGAGCTTCTGACTTCTGCGGGTCGGGACATGGCTTGTACACACTTTTACTCTCAGCATTTGTTTATGGTAACTTTTTCCTTACTTTGGCTAACTCTGACACTATTTCTCTTCGAATAGGTGTTTCGTTGGATACTGCCGAAGAACATGCGAGAATAAATCAATGGGTTGAGACCCTTATGCGGCTTGCCACCGAATCCAATTTGAGTTTTTGGGCTGACGAGACGCGCTGCCGCTCTATTGTTCAATTCCAGGATCAAGTCACTCAAACCCGTACGTTTGTTGATCATTACCGCGGTGCGCTAGGCATGGTATACCAAACTATGTTTCCTCGCAATACGCAACCCGAAGAATTTACTGACCTTTTGGCGAAATTCAAGAGCGCCGAAGATGTTCGTGGTCTTGTAAGGGCACAGATGATCGCTGGTGCGAAATTTGCTCGTATCTGGATTAAAATCTGTCACTCGAAGATTGATCTGGACGAGGTTGTGAGTAAGGTCCCTCTGAAGTGCTCAAAAAGGCGGATAAACATTGATCGTTATATTGAAACGGTACAGGGTCCTGCCGAAGAGATAGTCGACAAATTACTCCAACTGGATTCTGATTTTTTCAGGGGTTCCTGATATAATAGTTTTTTCCTGTAAACACATGCTTCCGACATGTATAGATGAATGTAATTTTCTTCAGTACTTTGTATAGCTATATTGAATTATGCGTGAGGTTTACATCAAACCAAGACGCATACTTGTGATCATATACTTTATTGATTTTAATGTATCTGAGATAACTGGTCATATACACTATGTTGCCAAGCCCCCGAGCATCGGGTGGCAAGGAATTTGCTTGCGAGACTTTTGTGTAAAGCCAAGGCAAATATATTGTTTTGTCGAGTTAACTATATTGAGTTCCGCAGGTCAAGCCCCCCAGCATAATTTTGGCAAAGGATAAAAGACCAGGATTTTCGATATCAGTATTTTTATTCCAACCGTGCTATATTTCAGCAAAGCAAGCCCGCCTCATTAAAAACCTTTCAGTCCCACTTGGTACCCTGAAAGGAAAAGTGTGCGTCTGAAAACTTGCGAGCTGTTCGAGTACAATGTATGTTTACATGGTGCTACTAGGTTCTGACTGCTTCCTTTTACGCGTAGAAGCGCCGCAGCTGTGCGACGTTCCATGGGTTCCCTTTGTCTTTGCCTGTCTTCTTGTCTTTCAATCGATAAGCTCCACCAGGAATAACCTCTGTGACGATATATGGTCCCAACCATGGGGATTCTAGCTTTTCATGACCATCTTGCTTGAGCCGAAGAACCAGATCACCAACTTCAAAAGATCCGGGGCAAAGTCAACGACTGTGGTAGTTTTTTAGATTTTGTTGATATGCACTTACTCTAGATAACACAACATCCCTTGCTTCATCGACTGCATCAACGTCATCTTCGAGTGCTTTTTGTGAGGCTTCTTCTTCATATTCCACAACTCGAGGAGAATCGTGTGCTATTTCTATCGGAAGTACAGCTTCTGCACCGTGAACCAAGAAAAAGGGAGTCTCTTGAGTTGCTGTATTCAGCGTTGTTCGCAAGCTCCACAACACGGAGGGTAACTCATCGACCCTAGCGTGTCTTGCTTTTTCAAGTGGCGCCAGTAAACGCTTCTTGATGCCAATGTAGATGAGGCCATTCGCTTTTTCAACTTGGCCATTGGTTTGTGGATGTGCGACGGATGCAAACTGTAATTTGATACCCAGCCCTTCGCAATAATCCTTGAATTCTCGGGAGGTGATATTGCTGCCGTTGTCTGTTACTATGCTATATGGAACGCCAAACCGAAAAACTATGTCCTTGATGAAGTTTACTGCTGCTGTTGCGTCTGCCGATGTTACTGGCTTTGCTTCAATCCATTTGGTGAATCTGTCGACTGCCACAAGTAGATAAACGTGTCCTCATGGCCAAGACTTGTGCAGTTTTCCCACCATATCTAATCCCCACTGGGCGAACGGCCATGCCAAAGGTATTGGCATTAATTCGGCTGCTGGAGCGTGTGGCTTGGATGCAAACCTTTGACATGCTTCACAGGTACGCACAATATTCTTCGCGTCATCTATGGCTGAAAGCCAATAGAAACCAGCTCAAAAAGCCTTGGCCGCAATTGCTCGGCTACTTGCATGGGCCACATATCCCTTCGTGTATATCCTTAAGTATGAGCCGTCCTTCTTTGGGTGTGACGTATCTGTGCAGGACACCCGATATGCTTCGTTTATATAGCTCTCCCTTGACCACTGTAAATGCTTTAGATCGTCTAATGATTCTTCGCGCCTCCACTGGATCTTCCGGTATTACTTTCCCTGTGATATACGCCAGATACGCTTGCATCCATGGGATTTGTATCATCATCACTTCCTCTCGCTTGTCCTCTTCTTCCGAAGTCGATGATTCTGGGGCTGTGCAGCTCCCGAGGCTTTCTTTGGCCTATCTTTTTTCTTCGGCTGCCTCTGTACTATGGATTTCTTTGGCTTGGTTGATCTCTCGCTGATTTCTTCCCAAAATACTCCTGGTGGTATGGGCAAACATTGTGATCCGATGTTTGCGAGAACGTCGGCTTAATCGTTGCTTAATCTGCTCACGTGGTTTACTTCACACCCGTCAAAAGTTTTTTCGAGTTCATTGTATGCATCTCTGTATGCTATCATGCTGTCGTTCACTGCGTCGCACTTGTTCATCACTTGCTGTGCTACCAGCTGAGAATCGCCGAAGATTTTCAGTCGTGTTGCGCCACACGCTTTTGCCATCTTCATCCCATGGAGAAGAGCTTCGTATTCTGCCTTATTGTTTGATGCATTAGGGAAAGTCATCTGTAATATGTACTTCATCTTGTCACCTCGCGGGGAAACAAGTATTACGCCTGCTCCTGCTCCTTCTGCTCTCTTGGACCCATCGAAATTCATGTGCCAGGTACTCGATAAGTCTGGGGGTCCTGTATTTTGGAGTTCCATCCACTCTGCTACAAAATCTGGCAAGATCTGTGACTTGATTGCTTTTCGTTTTTCATACGTGATGTCCCGAGGAGAAAGTTCTATTCCCCAAAGGGAGACACATCCTGTAGCTTCCGGATTATTCAGGATATTCGAGAGGGGTGCCTCATTGACTACTACGATCGGGTGTGCCGAAAAGTAGTGCCTTAACTTTCTTGCTGACATGAAAACTCCATACGCGAGTTTCTGATAATGTGGATACCGCTGCTTTGATGGTGACAAGACCTCACTGAGGAAATAAACTGGTCGTTGAACTCCATGGATTTTTCCTTCTTCTTCCCGTTCTACAATGAGGACTGTGCTGACCACCTGTGGTGTGGCCGCAATGTACAACAACAGGGGTTCCTTTTCTCGTGGCGCCACCAGTACTGGTGGTGTCGAAATAGTACGCTTCAGGTGCTCAAAGGCTTTATCTGCTTCTTCGTTCCACTCATAATTTTCTCCTTGCTTTATGAGCGCGTAGAAGGGTAACACTTTTTCTCCCAACCTGGCAACGAATCTGCTTAAAGCTACGACTTGCCCCGTTAACTATTGTATTTCCTTAAGCTTGGTTGGTTTCTTCATCATCAGGATAGCCTGTATTTTCTCTGGATTCGCTTCGATCCCTCTAGCTGACACTAAGTATCCGAGGAGTTCTCCCACTGGAACGCCAAAGGAACATTTCGTCGGGTTCAGCTTGTTGCGGAACTTATCGAGGTTGTCGAAGGTTTCGCGCAAATCGTCGACTAGGGATAACCCTTGTTTTGTTGTGATGACCATGTCGTCGATGTATACTTGGACATTCTTGCCAATCTGTGTGGCGAGGCGCTTCTGCATCATCCTCTGATATGTTGCTCCTGCGTTTTTCAACCCGAAGGGCATTGTCTTGTAACAGAACACGCCATATGGAGTTATGAAAGCTGTTTTGACTTCGTCCTCTTTTTTCAATCTGATTTGGTTGTAACCAGAGTATGCATCCAGGAAGGAAAGACGTTCGCAACCTGCCGTGGAGTCGATAATTTGATCGATCCTTGGGAGGGGAAAGTGATCCTTTGGGCAGTGTTTATTGAGACACGTGAAATCGACGCACATGCGAAGGACTTCAGTGTTTTTCTTCGGGACCAGCACTGGATTAGCAACCCAAGTGGCCTCGGTTTTTATTTCCTTAATAAAGCCAGCTTCTTCGAGTTGATGAATTTCTGACAGCATGGCCTTGCGGTTTGGCTCGAAGAAACGGCGCAAAGGTTGTCGGATTGGTCTGGCTCTTGGATCTAGATTGAGTGCGTGCTCGGCAAGTTCCCTGGGTACTCCTGGCATGTCAGTTGGACACCATGCGAAGATTTCCCAGCGCTGACGGAGGAACTCGATGAGCGCGCTTTCCTATGCGCTGTCCATGTTAGCCGCGATGGATGTCATCTTTTTGGGATCCGTCGGGTGAACTTGTACTTCTTTGGAATCATTGGAGGTGTCGAAAGCTTGCTCTTGCAAGGATCTACCTCCGTCTGGCAGCACATCGTGGTTGGTGGTGAGCTTGGTTGCCTCATTCTCAGCTTGCATTCCGAATGACTCAGAAAGCTTGTGAAAATTTCTGTCGCACTTATCTGACAAGGCGAAACTTCCTCTAACCGTTATCAGGCCCCTTGGTCCAGGCATCCTCCACAACAGGTATGCATAGTGTGCTACTGCCATGAATCTGGCATACGCGGGTCATCCCAAAAGGGCGTGGTATTGTGACGGCCAGTCCATGACCTCGAACTCGAGTTTTTCTTTCCTGAAGTTTTCCACTGTCCCGAACTGCACGTCGAGTGCTATCTTGCCGAATGGATAATTTGGTTTCTCAGGTGTTATTCCATGAAAACGTGTATCTGTTGGCATCAGATTGGCTAACGATATGTTCATCTTCCTCAATGTATCCGCGTAAATGAGGTTTATACTGCTCCCTCCATCAATGAATATTCGGGAGACATCATATCCTTCAATGACTGCTGGTAGCACCATTGCAGAATGTCCTGGCTTTGGCACTTGTGGTGGGTGATCTTCTATACTGAATCCTATTGGTTGGCCTGGCCAATTAAGGTACTCGATGGTTGGAGGGGGTGCCAATATTTCCATGTTCACCTGCCGAGAAATTAGCTTTTGCGATCTATTCGACGATTTGCCCTTCTGAATCATCGTTACTGCTCCCCTTATTTGTGTGAACTCCCCGCCAGTATTTGGAGGCCCGGCAATTTGCAACTGCCGCTGGTTTGTAGTGGTAATTGCGGGTGGTGGTGGTGGTACGTGTATCTCGCTCCTTGGACCTTGCGCGTATCCCCTGCTGACCGCTTCTGCTTGCGTATTTTCTGTGACCCTTCGCAGAGCTTGAAATGTTCGATAGTCCTTCTGGAGGTGACCCGATTGTCTCCTTCCATCAGCATCCACGTAAAAGTGCATCTGGCACGGTCCGTTCAAGATTTCCTCGGGTGACATGTTGTATGGCCGTGGGTGCCTAGGTCGATTATTTTGTCTGCTAGAACTTGGTGCATCTCTGTTGTCACTCCGCTGCTCATTGCTCCAGCGATAATCGTTGCGATTGTTGTTACCATTATTACTGTGGAAGCCAGCCGAAACTGGGCTAGGATCATCGTATTCCGCAAAGCTACGGAATCGTCGCCTGTTTTGATTGTTGCTTCTATTGCGATCTTCTTCGGGTGACCGAGGCCACTTATTTTGAACAGCATCTTCACCATCAGCCCATCTATTTGCTGTTTCCATGAGTTCTGCCATCATTCTCGGGTTAGATCTTCCTAATTCCTCCACGAGGTCCCTTCTGCGTATGCCTGCAATGAATGCATTGATTGCCTTTTCATCAGATACATGCTCAGCCGAGTTTTTGATTAGACTCCACCACTGGATGTATGCTCGCATTGATTCGCCCGACTTTTGCGTGCAAGTTCTCAACTGCTCGATTGACGCTGGTTTTTTGCTGGTGGACCTGAAGTTTTGCTCCAACAGGTTTTTGAAACTTTCTCAGCTGTCTTTGGACTCTTCTGGCAACTTCCTCATCCAAGATCTTGCGGCTCCACTCAGGTAGACCTGAATGCTTTGCATAGCTGTTGCTCTCGTGCCGCCCATTAGCTTCACCGTTTCCAGATAATCAACCAACCAGTCTTCCGGATCTTGAAGTCCGTCGAACTTTTTGTAACTATCGGGTAGTTTAAAACTGGAAGGTACTCGAGTCATGCGAACCCTTCGGGTAAAGCAAGGGAGTCCACGGTGTTCTTCTTCACTATCCTCTATTGTTTGGCGATTTTCTCGGCTTCTGTTCTCCCGTCCTCTTTCTTCTCGTGCTCTGTCGACTCGAGCTTGAGCCGTGGTATTCCTCGCATCATCTTCTCTCGGGATGTCTCGAGTTGCTGCCACTGTGCGTCGAGGACTATTTTGTCTCAGACTATTACGGCGTGGAGGATCTGCGGGTTGTTGTACTGTTTGTCTCCCGGCTATTGCTGCTCCCATAACAACAATTCCTGCCATAGCAGTTTGGTATAACGATGCTCGAGGATCACCCTGAGGTGGCCTAGTTGCCATCAGGTATGCGTGTGTTGCCATTTATCCTGCTTCTGGTGTCTTGGGTATTATGTGTCCTCTCGTATCTATCGACATAAAGGACATGTCGAGATTTTGGACCAGATTTTCACGCTCAGCTTCGGGTATACCTGCCATTCGAGATCTTGTTCTTCCTTCGGGTGCTCTATTGTTATTTGCTGAATTCCCTGACTGTGCGCTGAGGTTTGCTCTGCGTTCACTAGATGCGTCCGCTGCGCGTCTCCTTTGATCTAACTTCTCCTGCATCTTTTCTAGTTCATGCCTCGTACGATTGAGTTTATATTGGTATGTTGTTAGCTCTTCGCCTGTTGCCTGCATTGTCATTGGTTCTCTGTTCATGGCCCTTGTCGCTCTGTCCCACGCAGCTTGAGAAAGTTGCACCTGCTCTCTTGGCTGGGTTCCAGCATACTTGTTTCCCGTTCCTCTAGTGAGGTCTGCGGGATCGACCAAGGGGTTACCCAAAGAATCGAAAGCCTCAGACTGCTCATCTTCCTGCACCTCGTGACCTGATGCTGTGAGCACGCAGATTTGATGGTATGCCGAAGTTGCGCTATCGTCGAGCTCAGGGTCTTGAACCGTCGGGTTCTTGCTACGTGACGCTAAGTTTAGCGCTCGCGCACTGTGCGTAGGATAGGTGACACCGTCGTGTAGATCGGCGAAGACCTCCCCGTTAGCGGTAGATTTGGTTGTGTTGGTGAAGTCGAAGTTGGTGAAGCTCTCGAAGTCACAATCTTGGGATAGATCAGTTTCCGTGACCGACCCGACAGTCATCCCACCGAATAGATCGGCGATTTTTCCGCTGTCAGTGGGCTTGATGATGCATGATGGCGAGACCTCCTCGTCGCCTGACTCGACGGATGACGCTGATGATCCCGAGTAATCAGGCTCGGCTGCCGACGGTCCCGAAAAAATCGGTGCCGAAAAACGGTGCGATCCCTCTTTCCCGACGAGGAAACGGAAGCTCCCGAACGTCATCTCCATTGCTTCTTCCAGGTTGGCATATGCATGCAAACGGGCGGGAGGGTGAGGAACAAAATCGACAGGGCCAGTTTGGATCTGTTTACCTCCATCCATTGCATTGCTTGCTGCCGACGATGATGATGATGATGATGATGATGCCATCGAGATCAGGACCTTGCTACCTCCAATCCCCATAGACGGCGCCAATTGACGAGGGTTTAACTCGTCAATGCCTACAAGTTGTAGACTTGGGTTTCACGGAAAGTAGAGGGCAAGTAGATCTCGAAGGTTGTCAGACGAACAAAGGCGTCCAACTCAACGAAAAAGTAGTAGCTAGGGTTCACAATGATTTGATCCTTATTTCGCCCTCAGCTTCCCCTTTATATAGGAGGTGAAGCCGAGGGTCTTTCCGTATCGTACAAGTACAAATCACCGGGCCGCGCTGGGCCTTTCCTATATTGATGCAAGTTTCCTATAATAACTCTATTTTCCTAATCCGAGCATCATCAATCTTCTGGGCCTTGAAGTCTTCGAGTCCATGGGCCTTCTGCACAAATTATAAGCCAGGGGTACTCATACGACATACCACTTAGGCATACCTATGTCACTCTGCGAAACATGGCTTGCTTTTTGGCATCTGTAGATACCTCATCTCCAGCATAACGAGCCAGTTTTAAGAAAGCATCTCTATAGGCCAGCACAGTGTTGCTTCCTTGAGACAGGTTGCAGAACTCTTCGCGTTTTCTCTCCATGATGCTATCAGGGATGTGGTGACGCTTGAAGAGCAGTTGGAACTCATCCCAAGTAGTGATTGTACCTGGTGCTGTCATCATCAGATAGTTGTCCCACCATGCAGCTGAAACTCCACGAAGAAGATAAGTCACATAAGGAACACGGTCCTCATCAGCCACATGTGCCACATTGATAGTCTTGTTCATCTCGCGTAACCAATCATCGGCATCAATTGGCTCTGCGGTGACATCAAAAGTGCGAGGGTTGAGCTGGAGAAACTCCTAAATAGTGACACGTGCATTGCCACCATTGATTCTATCTTGGCTTAGCTGCATCTGATTTAGGACTTGCGTCATTTTAACTAGAGCTTGGCCCACTTCAGGTGGAGGAACATCTTCACCACTCTCCATTCTGAATGAGGACACCAAGGTTAGCACAATCATCGGATAAGGAAAAACCCAATATTAGTGCTAAACGAGAAACTTCAGAGGTAACAAGGACATGACATAGCTATCATCAATGTACAAGAATTCAAGCACACGAGAGCTAGCCATAACATGTAGAAGGTTAGAATGATAGCAACAACAATACTTCACAAATCTCGCAAGACAGTGATATGTAGCTACACAGAATTTTAGCATTAACAAGTGTCACTTGGGTCGTGATGACACTTGTTATGCATATTGGAAGAGGAACAACAAGGACATGAGTTTGACGGAAACAACTCCGAAGAAAGAAGATTGATATACGCACCGGAACAAAGAAAAGAACAAGATAGCACCGGAACAACGGAATGAACATGTTAGCATGAAAATATCAGGCAACTGCTGGTATTTCTAGGCAAACATGTTGCAGAAGAGCGAGATAATATCTGGCGATTGATGACGGATGATATCGAAGCAACAATAGTACAACAAATTTTCAGAAACAATTTTTCCTTATGGTACTACGAAAAACCCATCGTGAAAACCTAGGTGAATCAGGTAAGAATAGAGTAAAACCGTTACACTTCCTTACCAGAGGGAGGGTGGGTGGGGTAAGAAGTAAAAAAGAATTCCTACTCTCGCGCATAAGATTTTTCCTATATATGGCTATTAAAATATCAGTTCTAGACACAACCACGTCCGCTGCAAGGGCTCCTAAAGGCAGTCAAGACTCTGATACCAAGTCTGTCGGCCCCCGAAGTTAGATACGCATCACGGAACTAGAACCCCTCATGAATACGTACCCATGTCGGGGCACCTAGTTGTCGACCCTAGGAGTAGGAGTACGAACGCGGAACTCCCATCGCGAACTCGTATCCAGGCCTAGGTGTCTGCCTTCCTGTGCACACCAAATCATACACGCACGGTGCACAGGATACATGGGCATACAACACATATAGTATCACAGCATTAACAACTATGACACAAAAAGCGGAAATAAATATAGCAAAGGCTCAATAGAGCAAGGTACAAATGACACTCAGGGGATACACATCCCAATAGTACATCATACAAAAGCGGAAGCGAAAAGTCTGGGTACAGACAAGATGCAAATAGGACTAAGAGTCCAGAAGATAAAACAATCGGATCCATAGCCACAAGCCACAGGCTGCTGCCTAGGAGCGCACTTGCTACTCAACGAAGTCGTCGTCCATGAACTCAACGAAAGCATCCATCAGAGTACAGCTCGTCACCTGTCGTACCTGTCGAAGTCGGGCCATCGGTTGCCGATAAAAGGGGGAGGAGACAAAAGAAGGAAAAAGGCGAGTGTAAGTACCAAGGCACGTACTAAGCGAGGCAAGAACGGCTGTGCTCGCCGGTGGGCTATATTGCCCGGCTATATGGTGGAGTTAAGCGGCAGCAAAGCAAACTAAACCAATAGAGACTCGCTACAACTTTCGTCTAACAGAGAAGATGAGAGAGCGCATAAACTAACAATTCTATACTCTGCAAACATAACCCAGCCGATGCGTTTCCCCTTCGCAAGCGAAGAAGTACTAACGAAGGCACTCACACAGTTTGAAAAGGTTTTTCATTAGACAATTATTAGCAATAGAAAAAAAAGGTGTATGTTGTTCTATGATCGAGTTAAACATCTCCAAGTCATCCATAACCGCGGACACGGCTCATCGATAAGATTTTCACTGTAACACCCCATTTTCCAGAACCTGCATTTTTCCTACTGTTTTAAATTTAGGGCCAACAAAAACTTTTCATTTTATGATTGCATGAGTTTTTGTTTGAGTCATGAGTGTTCTGGTCTTAAAAATTTCTTTAGGTTTATTCAAAATTAGGGAGTTACCTTGGTTAATATTATAACCCCATTTTAAGATCAGTAGGGTTTGAACCATTTTGTGTTTGGCTATGACCTTCACCACCATTTCTTTTTCACTTTACTAAAAACCCTAGCTTTTTGCTGTTGACCATCACCATCCTCATGAGGGGGAAACACCTCCCTCCCTTATTGGGAAAATGATATAGTATCACCTAGGGATTTCACCTTAAACACCATCATCATCTTTTTATTCTTTCTTTTCACATTTGTGCACTTGATCCCTTGTCACTCTTGGGCACATGCACTTGGCATGGCCTCTCCTTTTCTCACCCCTGCCCCTTCTCTTTTCTCTCCTCTCTCTCTTGAGTTTTTGGTCGAGAGACAAGAGGGGAAACCTCCCCCTCTCTTTTTCTTTCTCTCTTCCCTCTCTTTCTTTTCTCGTTTCCGGGCCGTGGACACCACCACAACTCTCTCTCTCTCACTCCGGCCCAACCTTACCTCCCACCACCCCCTCTCTTTTGGCCCAAAACATCACCAGCACCCCCCTCCCGCGCCAAAACCCTAGCCACTAAACGCACGCGCGCGCCACGGTGGTCAAGCGACATGATGGCTCGACGCCTCGCTCGCCCGCCATCACGCCTCGCCCGCCGTGCACCCCCTCGTTTCCCTCCCTCGCCGACGCCACCTGGGCTACGTCACCGCGGGCCCTACGCGTGACGCCTGCCCTCGCGCGCCCGTTGGCCATCGCCACCGCCCACGCCACTGCCTCGCCTCCCTCCGCCTATATAAACACCACCAGAGGCACGCCTCCCCCTTCAGCTCCCCCACTCACTACGCCGCAAGGCTGCTCCACTCCCTCTCTGGCTGCTCGAGCGGCAGCCGAGCCATTGTCGTCGCCACGCCGAGGCGCTCACCACGGTCACCGCGTGGGTGACGCGCAGGAGGTCGACGCCACGGCGCCAACGCCGCTCCCTGCCCCTGATCTCCTTCTCCCATGACGCCTCTTGCACCTCCTGACCCTGCCCCTCCCTTCTTCTCCTCAGGAACGCCACGGACGCCGCCGCTCACGACGCTCCGACGCCGTCCGTGACGCAGACGACGCCGAGCAAGGAGGAGCAGCAGCCCCTGGACACCGCCCGCACCCGCACGCCACGCACGCCTACGCCACCGACCCGTCTGCACCGATCCACGCCGCAGCCAGCCGCCGGTAAGCCCCCGGCCGCCCGTTCTTCCTCCGCGCCGGCGAGCGCCTCCGACGCCGCGCACGCGCCGGATCCGGGCCGTCGGATCCGGATCGGGCGGGTGCATGGCGCATGCACGGCCACGACGGCGTGCATGGCCACGTCGGCCTGCCGGACCCGCCACGGGCCCCCGGCCCTTTTTCTTTTTCTTTTTTCCCGGCCACCGGAGAGCCCCACTGGGCCGGCCCATTCGGCATAGCATCTGCACGGCCCAGGGCGTTCCCGCCCTTTCCTTTCTTTGAAAATTTGTCAAACAAAGTTTTAAAATGCAAATCTGCCTGTGAACTGTTTCGTTAATAAAATTTGTTTGGTAGCTCCGATTGACATGATTCCAACTGCATTAGAACCAGTATGTAAATACCTTTCAGATGCCACTGGCCTTGTATTTTTAGGATTTTTGTACGATTTCTAAAGTATAAAACACGATCACTGTATTCTGGTTAGTATTTCTAATTCCTAAAATTGAAAAATAAATATTTTTGAATGATTCCAATTGTGTTAATCTTGTATTGTTACTGTGCATCTAGGAAAAATACCAGAAACCTCTGTTAGTAATGTTTAGTCTCTGGTAATGATTGTAGGTGAGTCACATGAAATGATAGGGTTAGGGTTTGATGCTTTTAATTAACCCTTGATGCATTGTTTATCAAAATGGCCAAATCATGTTTGTTTTCTGCCAAACCACTCCCCTGCATATTTTCTCTTTTCATTTGTTACACTTGGTTATTGAATATATGTTGATTGTTTGTATCGTTTACTTTGGCGACGCTAGATACGAACGAGGGAGAGGTTGAAGGGGAGGACTTTGGAGAAGGATTTGAGGAGGACCAGGGACAAGCCAACCAAGGCAAGCCATCTTTGAACTCTGAATGATGTGGTGTTGGATGTCATTTGTTGATATCCCTAAGCATCTTGTCTCTCTTTATGTGGTGATCTCTTTTTGTGATCTATGTATGGTTGTAATAGGAATAGTTCCTTGTGGTGGTTCTTCATCTTGGTTCACACATGGGAGAGGTGCATGGTGTCACGGCCATGCTATTACCTTGAGTCTTCATAAGTGCTCAACCCGAGCCTATACCATCCATAATTATTATTGCACCACACCCCTACCTTGTTAATTAATTAGGTATCAAAGTCATGATGCTTGGTGTGTTTCTCAAATTGAGAGAAGTATGCCGTGTACTCCCTTGAAAATGGTTGGGTATCACAACCACCCCACTCTAGTAGAATAGTAGCACCACAAATCTGAAAGTTTGATCCACCCCCTATGTTATCATCTTACATGCTTACCTTAAGCAAGCAAGAACCCCTTTTTTATGTCACCCACCTATTCCCTCTTGAGATGATGATCTACATCTCGGCCATGTTATTTAGTAGCTCCTACGCATGAAATTTTAGGATGGGAACCCCTCAAGGTTTACCTTGTTGTAAATGTTTATGAAAACCTTGGGTGTGTTAGCCCAAGTGTATGGTTTAAGAAAAACAAAGGATCTTGATAAGGATGTTTGGGAAAGTGGTTTATGGTCTGTTCGTGGAACACCAAGGTGTTGTGGGAAAAACAGATGGTTTCTAAAAAGTGGCACCGCGTATATGTGTACACCAGCCCAACTTTTATTCGCGCAACCACATTATCCAAAGTGGGCACGGGCTTAGTCCGTAGTCCGTTGAAATTGGCATAAGCACCCTTCACAACTCTCTAGGGAGGGTCAAGATGACCTCCGACGCCGGGTTGCGCTCCGGAGGAGGCAATACACCGTCTTAACCGATAGCCGGACGACTACCGAGGGTCTTCCGTCGTGGCGCCGGAGATACGCTCAAAAGGAGGTATGCTGTCGGGGTGCCGGGAAGGGGTAAGCCCGCAGGGAAGGACTTGTGCCAAGGGAGATGGGCGAAAGACTATGACTGATTATTCGAGTCTCGCATACTTTCGTATGACGATCCGGGGATGATCCCGGCGGATTTATCAGTTCTTGTGGGGAAAGTGCGCACACTCGCAGAGTTAAATCTATTCGAATAGCCGCGTCCGCGGTCATGGACGGGTTGCAAAGGTCTACCTTTACCGGGGCTTGAGTTTTGTTTTATCAAATGCTTTGCAAGGATGTGTTGTGTTGAGTGTACCGGAAAGGTACGGAAAAAGGGCGTGTGTCGACCATATGGAGATGGTCGTGGAAAAACTAAGACCAAGTGGGGGACTTCTCCTAGTGTTTCATGTAGTGGAACTCTTCTTCAATAAAGATATAGAGATGTCATAGAACCTTTCCTCGCATATCCATCAATTGAGATGGAGAAATGCAACTCTTCTTCAATAAAGATATAGAGATGTCATAGAACCTTTCCTCGCATATCCATCAATTGAGATGGAGAAATGCAACTCTTCTTCAATAAAGATATAGAGATGTCATAGAACCTTTCCTCGCATATCCATCAATTGAGATGGAGAAATGCAACTCTTCTTCAATAAAGATATAGAGATGTCATGGAACCTTTCCTCGCATATCCATCAATTGAGATGGAGAAATGCAACTCTTCTTCAATAAGGATATAGAGATGTCATAGAACCTTTCCTCGCATATCTATCAATTGAGATGGAGAAATGCAACTCTTCTTCAATAAAGATATAGAGATGCCATCGGACACCAATAGTGCTCCCTTTACTTGAGGAGCCGGAGCGCTATGCCTACACCTGTTGTTGATGCATGCTATATCCACAAGAGAAACTGTTCTCCCTCGCTTGTCTCTTTTAGATAGCTTTTGTAGCACCCCTTTGATGGTTTGCGAGTACAATTCCAAATGTACTCACGGCTTTGTCCCCGGCTATTAACTTGGCCGGACTATGAGGAGGACTATGAAGACGACGGAGGATACCAGGACGACTATGCGACCTAGGACGATCTCCAAGTCGACGCCCGTAGGTCTAAGGCATGACTTGGGCCCGACGACGTTGACGTGTATCCGCTGCTATGTGTTTGAACTTGCCCGTTGTGGCATTTATGTAAGACTGGGACATGTGATCCCGCTACTGTAAGACTTATTTATTCGGTACTGTAATGGATGATGTAATTCTGGATATTCGGTTCGGTTATGTGCTCACGGTGCACTGATCATGGGATCGTGAGTTGAATGCATAACAGGGAATTTCGGACAGCTAGTCCGGGGTCCCCACAGAGCTGGTATCAGAGCCATCCTGACCCTAGGAGGCCCTAGTTAGCATGGACGCTAAGATAGTACAAAAACTATTTTCTAAAATAAAAACGAGATGACTATATGCTGAAATAAAGCCTAGTCTCTCCCCTACTTTCTCTTAGATAATTAACTTTACTTGTATTTGTTATTAATGCTTTTTACTATATGCACTTAAAATTTGGCACACTTGGATCATCTTACTAATTTAGAACTTAAAACTTTTGTGTAGATGGATCCACCGATGTTCACCGAGAGCATCCAGCTTGGCTTTAAGAAGCCTCCCTACCCGTTTGAGACCGCCCTCGTCGAGGTGTCACGGTGCCGTTGGACGCCTCGGCACCCGAAGTGAAGGGGGACAGATGGAGAGCACCAAGGACGGTGAGATGTCCTGGATGGTGGTTTGCACACTCCGAGGCTCACATGTGAAGCAGCTTGAGGAGATTGAGGTCCAGTGTCTTTGACCGCACATGGGAGGACGGACTTGTGAGGGTGCTCCAAGCGGCCCTCTCTCGTCTTGTCTTTCACCACCGTGTCGAGTTGGAGGCCATGGGACTTCCTCACGCCTTCTTGGGGCGCCGCAATGAGGAGGGGGTTCCCACTATGATCCCCTACTTTTGCCCCCTTGGACGCCAAGTGAGCCAGATGGAGAACTTGTTGTTCAAGACACAGCTCAGCCTTGACTCCAACAGGATGGAGAATGAGGTGTTGAAGCATGAGATGGAGGGGCTCAAGATGGACTTGAAGTTGGCTAAGCTCAAGCATCGTCGCCAACAGAAGAAGACCCTCCGTGTTCGCGAATCCAACTACATGCTCAAGGTTAAGGTTATGCACCTCAAGGCCGCCCTCCGCGAGGCCGAGGAGAAGCTTGAAGAGACTCAGGATGACGGCGAAGATATCCGCAAGGAGAACACCGCCCTTGTGAGCGATGATGAGGACTACATGGAGGAGGAAGGACTTGATGGGCTTGATGATGAAGATGACGAGGACCGCGCCTTCATCAACGACGCGATCGAGGAGCCCGCACCCCTTCACACCGTGGAGGCTACTCCGGATGATGAGGAGGATCCCGAGGAGCCCCGTTCGATGGTCCTTCCGCACCACTTGATGATTTCTAGATGTGCACCTTCGAGACTTGGTCTATGTTAGGATGTCCCGTATGATGCGATGAACTTGTTGGTCCTTATGTGACCTTGTTGGATGTGAACTTGATGCTTTTGGTGGAACCAATGTTTATGGTTGAATGTTAGTCTTTGCGTTCGCTTTTTGCTTCCCTTATTTGAAGTCTTTTCTTCTCATGCATGCACATACCTTTCCCCGTATGTAACACGGCGCTTAAAACTTCCGAACTTTTTCACCATCTCATTTCCATGTCTATCATCTTCACCTTTCCGGATGGTTGAGACCCGCCGTGGGGGTAACACTTCCGACAATCCACCACCACCCCCGGATCCTGACATGACACAAATCTTGCGCCTCTTGATGGAAGACCGCCAACGCGCTCGCGCGGAGAGTGAGGCAAACATAGCCGCACTTAGGCAGATTGCCCAAGCCGCCGCGGGAAACCGCAACAACGAAGAAGGAGAAGGACACGGCGAGGAAGCACCAAGATCCCGTCTTAGAGACTTTCAGAATACCAACCCGCCCGTATTCTCCAAATGCGTCGCCCCCCTCGATGCGGATGACTGGCTCCGCACCATTGAAAACGATCTTGAAGTTGCCGCGGTCGGAGATCACGAGAAGGTTCTTCTCGCCACTCACTTTCTCTCGGGACCCGCTCGGGCTTGGTGGGAGAATGTCAAAGCCATGCAGGCTCCTAATCATGTCATCAACTGGGAAGAATTCACCGCCAAGTTCCGTAAAGCTCACATTCCCACGGGTCTGATCAAGATGAAGCGTGATGAATTTTTCAATCCGAAGCGTAACAACTCCAACGTGGTGGATTATCTTGAGAAGTTCAATACTCTGGCCAGGTATGCCCCACAAGATGTGGACACCGATGAGAAGAAGCGCGACCGTTTCATGAATGGTCTGCATGAGGAGATTCAGAGTATCCTAGTGGCTGTACCTTATCCCGACTTGGAAGCGCTGGTGGACGCCGCTATTATGGTGGAATCTAAGCGCAAGGCTGCCTATGAAACCAGGAAGCGCAAGATGCAACAACAGCAGAGTGGACCCAGCAATCCTAAGTACCGCAGTCCACCCCCATCAAGGCCTGCCAACCCACCTCAGAGGAACTCAACCCCAGCTCCAACTTATCGCTCTAACAATTACACCCCCAACCGTTCAGCTCCACAACGACCGTTCCGGAGGAGGAGGGTATAATAACAACCCTCGCCCCAATCAGCCAGCTCGTCCTCAAGGAGATGGATGTTTCGCTTGTGGGAAGCCGGGGCATTTCTCTCGTGATTGCCCTACCAAGATGAGGACACCTCAGCCGTGCCAACGCCCCGGACCCAATCAAGCTCAAGCTAGGACTCGCATCGAGGAAGAAAGCCGGTTGTCAAGAAGCGGGCAAATGCTGCTCATGGCCATCCGAACCATGCTAGTGCCGAAGAAGCAGAGGAAGCACCGGACATCGTGATGGGTACGTTCCTAGTCAACTCCACTCCTCGCCCGTGTTCTTTTTGATTCCGGAGCATCTCATTCCTTCGTTACCGAACCCTTCGTTAAGAAGAGTGGGCTAAAACCAACCATAATGAAACGCCTCATGCTAGTCCAAATTCCCGGATCCACCGCTAAAACCCGCTTATCTTGCAAACAAGTTCCTATTATTATACACCAAGTACCTTTCCAGGCGGAACTCATAATCTTAGGAGCCCAAGGCTTAGAGGTAATACTAGGAATGGATTGGATGACCAAGTATAAGGGACAAATAGACTGCGTTGAAAAATCCATTACCCTCACCAATGATCAAGGTCTGCCAGTAAAATACACCGCTACCGTACATTCATCCAAAGCCTTTTGTAGGAAAAGCATCTCTGGACCCCATCTCGAACAAGTTCCTATTGTCTGTGAATACCCCGATGTCTTTCCGGAGGAATTGCCCGGTATGCCCCCGGACCGTGACATCGAGTTCATCATAGAACCGATTCCGGTACCGCACCCATAGCCCGGAGACCTTACCGTATGAACCCCCAAGAACTGATCGAATTAAAGAGACAATTGGATGACATGTTGGCCAAAGGACCGATCCGACCTAGTGCTTCGCCATGGGGATCGCTCCGTGATCTTCGTGGACAAGAGAGACGGAACCATTCGCTTATGTGTGGATTACCGGAGGCTCAACGAAGTCACCATTAAGAATAAGTACCCTCTCGCCCAAGATCGATGATTTGTTTGATCGGATGAACGGAGCAAAGGTTTTCTCCAAGATTGACCTTCGCACCGGGTATCACCAACTCAAAGTTACGAGAAACCGACATTCCCAAGACCGCCTTCACCACCCGTTACGGATTGTATGAGTACACCGTAATGTCTTTTGGACTCACTAATGCCCCCGCCTACTTCATGAATCTCATGAACAAGGTTTTCATGGAATACCTAGACAAGTTTGTTGTAGTGTTTATTGATGACATCTTGGTTTATTCCAAAACTGAGGAAGAGCATGAAGAACATCTACGACTCGTTTTGGGCACCCTTAGGCAACATCGATCGTATGCCAAGTTTAGTAAATGCCAATTTTGGCTCAAAGAAGTTGGATTTCTTGGCCACGTATTGTCAGCCGAAGGACTTTCGTTGACCCCTCTTTGATCAAGTCCATTGTGGACCGACAACCCCTAAGAATGTTACCGAAGTGAGATCTTTCCTAGGATTGGCGGGATATTACCGCAAGTTCGTTGAAGGATTCTCAAGTATCGCCAAACCAATGACCCTCCCGCTTAAAAAGGGTAAGAAGTTTGAATGGACAGAAAAGTGCGAAGAAAGCTTTCAAGAGCTTAAGAGACGACTTGTTTCAGCTCCCATCCTAACCATGCCCGACGTCACTAAGGACTTCGTAATCTATTGTGATGCTTCCAAACTTGGTCTTGGAAGTGTTCTCATGCAAGAAGGGAAGGTGATCTCTTACCTCTCCCGACAGCTTAAACCCCACGAGGCCAATTACCCCACCCATGATCTGGAGTTAGCCGCCGTAGTTCACGCCCTCAAGACATGGCGCCATTATCTTATTGGAAACAGGTGCGATATATACACTGATCATAAAAGCCTCAAGTATATTTTTACACAAAGGGAGTTGAACATGCGACAAAGGAGATGGATTGAGCTCATCAAGGACTATGATCTTAGTATCCATTATCACCCGGGTAAAGCCAATGTAGTTGCCGACGCCCTCAGCGAGAACCCCGTTCCCTTAACTACCGATTGAAAGTCGAGCAACCCTCGCTATACCAAGAATTTGAAGATTTTGGATTGGAATTGGTTAGTCATGGATTTCTTGCTGCCATGGAAGCCAAACCAACTCTACGAGATCAAATCAAGGAAGCCCAAGTGGGACACAAAAGTATTGAAGGGATCAAACGTCGCATGGGCAAGGAAAAGGTAGAAGGATTTTCAATAGATCCAAATGGAGTACTGTGGTACAACGGACGTCTCTGGCATACCGAACATTCCTGAATTGAAAAATCTGATAATGGAAGAAGCCCATAATACCCCTTATTCTATTCACCCCGGAGGATCTAAAATGTATCAAGATTTGAAGGACACCTTTTGGTGGCATGGTATGAAGCGGGATATTGCCTTCTTCATCGCTCGATGTGACGTTTGCCGAAAGTTAAAGCTGAGCACCAACGCCCCGCCGGATTACCGCAACCTTTGAAGATACCGTTATGGAAATGGGAAGAAGTGGGGATGGACTTTATCACCGGACTTCCCAGGTCTAGCCGTGGACATGACTCCATCCGGGTAATAGTCGATCGTCTCACCAAAGTAGCTCATTTCCTGCTCGTCAAAACCACCGATCGTGGGAGAGCGTTAGCTGATTTGTATATCTCTAGGATAGTCGGTCTTCATGGAGTTCCCAAAGTCATCGTATCCGATCGAGGAACCCAATTTACCTCTCACTTCGGGAAACAGCCTTCACGAAGCCATGGGCACCAAACTATCTTTTAGTACAGCCTATCATCCTCGAGACCGGAGGACGGACCGAAAGGGTAAACCAGATTACGGAAGACATGCTCCGAGCATGTGTGCTTGCTTATGGAACCAAATGGGAAGATTGCCTCGCCTTTCGCCGAGTTCTCTTATAATAACAGCTATCAAGCCAGTCTTCGGATGGCCCCCTTTGAAGCACTCTATGGGAGGAAATGCCGAACCCCTCTCAACTGGACCGAAACCGGAGAAAGCCAAGTGTTCGGTCCAGACATACTTCGAGAAGCGGAAGAACAAGTTCAGCTTATCCGTGACCGTCTAAAGGCTGCACAGTCCCGCCGAGAAGAGTTACGCCGACAAAGCAAGCGGCGGGAATTAACTTTCGGCACCGGAGATTTCGCCTATCTACGAGTAACCCCTCTCAAAGGAATGAAACGTTTTCATGTCAAGGGCAAGCTTGCGCCTGGATATATTGGCCCTTTCAAGGTACTAGGCCGAAGAGGAGAAGTGTCCTACCAACTTGAGCTACCCCCGAATTGTCAGAGTTCCATGATGTCTTCCACATCTCTCAACTTCGGAAATGTCTCCAAGCACCCAACAAAACGGAAGTCTTCAAGGATATCGACTATCGTGTGATAGACCTCAACCACGATTTAACCTACCGAGAAAATCCCATTCGTATCTTGGAAGAAGCCATGAGGGTTACTCGCCGAAGGAAGATTAAGTTCTTCAAGGTCCAATGGAGTAATCACTCTGAAGATGAAGCCACCTGGGAAAGAGAGGACTATCCGAGACAAGAGTTTCCCCATCCGTTCAATCACCTAGCCGTGGAATCTCGGGACGAGATTCTTCTAAGGGGGAAGGTCCGTAACACCCCATTTTCCAGAACCTGCATTTTTCCTACTCGTTTTAAATTTAGGGCCAACAAAAACTTTTCATTTTATGATTGCATGAGTTTTTGTTTGAGTCATGAGTGTTCTGGTCTTAAAAATTTCTTTAGGTTTATTCAAAATTAGGGAGTTACCTTGGTTAATATTATAACCCCATTTTAAGATCAGTAGGGTTTGAACCATTTTGTGTTTGGCTATGACCTTCACCACCATTTCTTTTTCACTTTACTAAAAACCCTAGCTTTTTGCTGTTGACCATCACCATCCTCATGAGAGGGAAACACCTCCCTCCCTTATTGGGAAAATGATATAGTATCACCTAGGGTTTCACCTTAAACACCATCATCATCTTGTTTATACTCTTCTCTTTTCATTCATCTTGTGCACTTGATCCCTTGTACACTCTTGGGCACATGCACTTGGCATGGCCTCTCCTTTTCTCACCCCTGCCCCTTCTCTTTTCTCTCTCTCTTCTCTCTTGAGTTTTTGGCCGAGAGACAAGAGGGGAAACCGTCCCCTCTCTTTTTCTTTCTCTCTTCCCTCTCTTTCTTCTCTCGTTCTCGGACCGTGGACACCACCACAACTCTCTCTCTCTACCCCGGCCCAACCCTACCTCGCACCACCCCCTCTCTTTTGGCCCAAAACATCACCAGCACCCCCCTCCCGCGCCAAAACCCTAGCCACTAAACGCACGCGCGCGCCACGGTGGTCAAGCGACATGATGGCTCGACGCCTCGCTTCGCCCGCCATCACGCCTCGCCCGCCGTGCACCCCTCGTCTCCCTCCCTCGCCGACGCCACCGCGGCTGACGTCACCGCGGGCCCTACGCGTGACGCCGCCCTCGCGCGCCCGTTGGCCATCGCCACCGCCCACGCCACTGCCTCGCCTCCCTCCGCCTATAAAACACCACCCGAAGGCACGCCTCCCCCTCAGCTCCCCCACTCCACTACGCCGCAAGGCTGCTCCACTCCCTCTCTGGCTGCTCGAGCTGCCGCCGAGCCACTGTCGTCGCCACGCCGAGGCGCTCACCACGGTCACCGCGTGGGTGACGCGCGAGAGGTCGACGCCACGGCGCCAACGCCGCTCCCCGCCCCCGATCTCCTTCTCCCATGACGCCTCTTGCACCTCCCGACCCCTGCCCCTCCCTTCTTCTCCTCGGGAACGCCACGGAGCGACGGCGCCCACGACGCTCCGACGCCGTCCGTGACGCAGACGACGCCGAGCGAGGAGGAGCAGCAGCCCCTGGACACCGCCAGCACCCGCACGCCACGCACGCCTACGCCACCGACCCGTCTGCACCGATCCACGCCACCGCCAGCCCGCCGCAAGCCCCCGCGCCGCCCGTTCTTCCTCCGCGCCGGCGAGCGCCTCCGACGTCGCGCACGCGCCAGATCTGGGCCGTCGGATCCAGATCGGGCGGGTGCATGGCGCATGCACGGCCACGACGGCGTGCATGGCCACGTCGGCCTGCCGGACCCGCCACGGGCCCCGGCCCTTTTTCTTTTTCTTTTTTTCCCGGCCACCGGAGAGCCCCACTGGGCCGGCCCATTCGGCATAGCATCTGCACGGCCCAGGGCGTTCCCGCCCTTTCCTTTCTTTGAAAATTTGTCAAACAAAGTTTTAAAATGCAAATCTGCCTGTGAACTGTTTCGTTAATAAAATTTGTTTGGTAGCTCCGATTGACATGATTCCAACTGCATTAGAACCAGTATGTAAATACCTTTCAGATGCCACTGGCCTTGTATTTTTAGGATTTTTGTACGATTTCTAAAGTATAAAACATGATCACTGTATTCTGGTTAGTATTTCTAATTCCTAAAATTGAAAAATAAATATTTTTGAATGATTCCAATTGTGTTAATCTTGTATTGTTACTGTGCATCTAGGAAAAATACCAGAAACCTCTGTTAGTAATGTTTAGTCTCTGGTAATGATTGTAGGTGAGTCACATGAAATGATAGGGTTAGGGTTTGATGCTTTTAATTAAACCTTGATGCATTGTTTATCAAAATGGCCAAATCATGTTTGTTTTCTGCCAAACCACTCCCCTGCATATTTTCTCTTTTCATTTGTTACTCTTGGTTATTGGATATATGTTGATTGTTTGTATCGTTTACTTTGGCGACGCTAGATACGAACGAGGGAGAGGTTGAAGGGGAGGACTTTGGAGAAGGATTTGAGGAGGACCAGGGACAAGCCAACCAAGGCAAGCCATCTTTGAACTCTGAATGATGTGGTGTTGGATGTCATTTGTTGATATCCCTAAGCATCTTGTCTCTCTTTATGTGGTGATCTCTTTATGTGATCTATGTATGGTTGTAATAGGAATAGTTCCTTGTGGTGGTTTTTCATCTTGGTTCACACATGGGAGAGGTGCATGGTGTCACGGCCATGCTATTTCCTTGAGTCTTCATAAGTGCTCAACCCGAGCATATACCATCCTTAATTATATTATTGCACCACACCCCTACCTTGTTAAGTAATTAGGTATCAAAGTCATGATGCTTGGTGTGTTTCTCAAATTGAGAGAAGTATGCCGTGTACTCCCTTGAAAATGGTTGGGTATCACAACCACCCCACTCTAGTAGAATAGTAGCACCACAAATCTGAAAGTTTGATCCACCCCCTATGTTATCATCTTACATGCTTACCTTAAGCAAGTAAGAACCCCTTTTTATGTCACCCACCTATTCCCTCTTGAGATGATGATCTACATCTCGGCCATGTTATTTAGTAGCTCCTACTCATGAAATTTTAGGATGGGAACCCCTCAAGGTTTACCTTGTTGTAAATGTTTATGAAAACCTTGGGTGTGTTAGCCCAAGTGTATGGTTTAAGAAAAACAAAGGATCTTGATAAGGATGTTTGGGAAAGTGGTTTATGGTCTGTTCGTGGAACACCAAGGTGTTGTGGGAAAAACAGATGGTTTCTAAAAAGTGGCACTGCGTATATGTGTACACCAGCCCAACTTTTATTCGCGCAACCACATTATCCAAAGTGGGCACGGGCTTAGTCCGTAGTCTGTTGAAATTGGCATAAGCACCCTTCACAACTCTCTAGGGAGGGTCAAGATGACCTCCGACGCCGGGTTGCGCTCCGGAGGAGGCAATACACCGTCTTAACCGATAGCCGGACGATTACCGAGGGTCTTCCGTCGTGGCGCCGGAGATACGCTCAAAAGGAGGTATGCTCGCCGGGGTGCCGGGAAGGGGTAAGCCCGCAGGGAAGGACTTGTGCCAAGGGAGATGGGCGAAAGACTATGACTGATTATTCGAGTCTCGCATACTTTCGTATGACGATCCGGGGATGATCCCGGCGGATTTATCAGTTCTTGTGGGGAAAGTGCGCACACTCTGCGAGTTAAATCTATTCGAATAGCCGCGTCCGCGGTCATGGACGGGTTGCAAAGGTCTACCTTTACCGGGGCTTGAGTTTTGTTTTATCAAATGCTTTGCAAGGATGTGTTGTGTTGAGTGTACCGGAAAGGTACGGAAAAGGGCGTGTGTCGACCATATGGAGATGGTCGTGGAAAAACTAAGACCAAGTGGGGGACTTCTCCTAGTGTTTCATGTAGTGGAACTCTTCTTCAATAAAGATATAGAGATGTCATAGAACCTTTCCTCGCATATCCATCAATTGAGATGGAGAAATGCAACTCTTCTTCAATAAAGATATAGAGATGTCATAGAACCTTTCCTCGCATATCCATCAATTGAGATGGAGAAATGCAACTCTTCTTCAATAAAGATATAGAGATGTCATAGAACCTTTCCTCGCATATCCATCAATTGAGATGGAGAAATGCAACTCTTCTTCAATAAAGATATAGAGATGTCATGGAACCTTTCCTCGCATATCCATCAATTGAGATGGAGAAATGCAACTCTTCTTCAATAAGGATATAGAGATGTCATAGAACCTTTCCTCGCATATCTATCAATTGAGATGGAGAAATGCAACTCTTCTTCAATAAAGATATAGAGATGCCATCGGACACCAATAGTGCTCCCTTTACTTGAGGAGCCGGAGCGCTATGCCTACACCTGTTGTTGATGCATGCTATATCCACAAGAGAAACTGTTCTCCCTCGCTTGTCTCTTTTAGATAGCTTTTGTAGCACCCCTTTGATGGTTTGCGAGTACAATTCCAAATGTACTCACGGCTTTGTCCCCGGCTATTAACTTGGCCAGACTATGAGGAGGACTATGAAGACGACGGAGGATACCAGGACGACTATGCGACCTAGGACGATCTCCAAGTCAGACGCCTGTAGGTCTAAGGCATGACTTGGGCCCGACGACGTTGACGTGTATCCGCTGCTATGTGTTTGAACTTGCCCGTTGTGGCATTTATGTAAGACTGGGACATGTGATCCCGCTATTGTAAGACTTATTTATTCGGTACTGTAGTGGATGATGTAATTCTGGATATTCAGTTCGGTTATGTGCTCACGGTGCACTGATCATGGGATCGTGAGTTGAATGCATAACAGGGAATTTCGGACAGCTAGTCCGGGGTCCCCACATTCACCCTGCAGGGATGCACTACTATACCCATGCACGCATGTTCGACTCCACAAGCAAGGGTTTTGAGAAACTTGCCAGCAAAACCTCGCATCACAACCCCTCCCGTCACCACTAACCAAGTCCAAGAGGCCACCTACCTAGGATAAACCCTTATCAGAGTCCGGCCGAATCTCCGAGTCGGATCTAGGTGTTGCGAGGACGGCTAAGAAGGATCAGAGCCCACTAGAGGATGACCTCTTAACAATACGTACCACACCTACGAGCGTGAAAGAGGCAACGGGGTTACAAGGCACACACGGCTTCCCCAAAAGTAACAACAACTGATCATAAAGAAACAAGGCTTGCACGCCCGGGAGAAAACAAACGTTACAAATCTAATTGTGGCACTTGGACAGTGGAAGCAGTTCCAGTAATAGGTCGAGGAGGCCCCAGTAAACCTCCCATGTGTGGTTAGTGCACTCAGTCTTGGATCAGATAACAGGAACTCGTCCTAATTATAAAAGGGGATATAAGTGAGCCATGGTAAAACCAAAATATAGCTGACCAACCGATGCCTCTGCTTAAGAAACATTTTATTGATCAAATTTTATTATTGTAAGAAAATGTCATGATTAGCTTTACCAACATTATCCAAAAGATGAAACGTGTAACAACCCCAACATATCCCGATAACATATCGAGATAACAGCAAAACCCTAAACTCGCGCTATGACTCGCAAGGCTTGCCAAACAATAAACAAAGGGTAAATAGGTAAGGAGGGGTGACACGGTGCATATGAGGTGACCGGTGGAATAGGACACGTGACACAACAGATTCGCAACAAAAGGATAGCAAGAGAATAGCGGGATTAAAACTGTAAAATAGGTGAAGGAGGTGGGCTCGCCCATCAGATCGGAAGAGAAAACATGAACGCGATCTTCAGAGGTGGTGTAGAGGAACTCCTGCTCGAACTGCTCGGTGTCGGGGTCTACTCGCGAAGAACCAACAAACATACAAGAAGGAAGTACGCAAATCAATACAAGAGTGTGCAATGCGCAATATGATGCATGATGAAGTGCAAAAGGGTCCATGCATGGCAATATTAAGTGGGGCAGTTGAAAAGAACAAACAGAATTGAAATGCCCTCACATATTAGTTGAATTAAGTGGATTTATTAAATGGCAGGGGCAGAGCAATGGTATATGATGCATGACATGATGATAATTGAAATCCTCACATTTTTATAATGCATTTTGATATAAATTTGTTGAAATTGGAGTTAGGGTTTGAAAGATATGAATTTTTCAATTTTTAAGTATTTTAAATTCAATTTTAAAAAATTTCAAAATTTTATTGTTCAAAAGTTGAAACAAGTTGCATATTTGAAAAGATTAGAATTTTATAATCACTTTTCATATATAAATTATTTTTATTTGAATTACCATATAAAAGATATTAAAATTTGAATTTTGAAACAGATTTGAAAAAGGCAGGGGCCTTCATTTAATATTAAAAGGACCTGAAAAGAAAAACAGACGCTGGGGAGGACTGTGGGTTGGTTAACAGGAGGGGCAGGGGGTTGTGCAGAAAAGTCACAGGGGCAGGGACCGCGGGCTAGGGACATTAAAAGTCCAGGGGGCTAGGTGCAAAAGGAAAACAGATCTAGGTTTGGAAGGTTTTTCTCACCGAGGAAAATTGACCCGCGGTCACTAACATGTGGGGCCCGATCGCTGATGTGGCGGCTGAGTGGACATTGAGGTGGCAACCAAGCAGTGTCTCCTTTCCCTCTTTTCCTGTTTCCTGTTTTTTTAAATCTATTTCAAATCAAAACTGTTAGAAATTTTGAGAGAAGGTGCTTTTGAATATTTTGAGAGACAAAGAAGTGATAGATGAAATCAAGCCATTATACCATATATGGTGGCTTGAGAAAAGGGAGAAAATAAAATAAAAAGAGGGGGAATACATAGAACTTTTAAATAGGGCTCAAAATTTTATGTGCAAAAATAATTTGGCAAACCTTAAAGTATTCCAACCACTTGAGGAGGAGTATCTCCAACTCCAAAAACAGGTTGACCTTACAAAGTAGAAGAGGTAGGAGAGATTTAAAATGGCCACCAAAATAAATAAAAATTTGGCATGACCTTTTTGTAAATAGGTCAAGAGAAGGAAAAAGGGGTAGGCTAGCTGGTTAGCTTTTCCTTGGAACATCACAAGAGTGGTTGATGAACCAAGAGGGAGAGATGGAGAGGAAGAACAACATCAAAAAAAAAAGCCAAAGCCAAATGCAATTTTATAAAAGCCAAAGGTGATTAAAATGCATGAGTGCAATATGATGACATGTCAAAAAGCAAGAAAACACAAAAGGGATGTAGGGTGTTACTCTTGGGATGTTACAACTTATGCCTCCATTTGAGCTTGGTTGGGTCATAGGGGTATGTGGTGACAAGGATCAGCCCATTTGCTCCCAAGGTTCCCTCCGTTTAGCCCCTCCCGAGAGTTCCCCCTATACGTCCAGAACATGCCTAAGTGCCGTCAGCGCATGTGCGTGTAGCCGGACGAACCCGGGGGTTCAACATTGGATCCAACAACACCCCACCACACTAGTGTACACACCATGTGGACACACAGGTTTTGGGGGCATTCTCACCCTCCGAGGCTCGGTTTCCAGCGAAACCCTAATTCCGTTGACCGCGCGGTCTACAGCATTGACCGGGCACCAGCGGCGGCTCCCCGGTGGACTTATGCCTCCATTTGTGCTTGGTTGGGTCATAGGGGCATGTGGTGATAAGGATCAGGCCATTTGCTCCCAAGGTTCCCTCCGGTTAGCCCCTCCCGAGAGTTTCCCATATACGTCCAGAACATGCCTAAGTGCCGTCAGCGCATGTGCATGTAGCCGGACACACCCGGGTGTTCAACATTGGATCCAACAACACCCCACCACACTAGTGCACACACCATGTGGACACACATATGTTTTGGAGGCATTCCCACCCTCTGAGGCTCGGTTTCCAGCGAAACCCTAATTCCGTTGATCGCGCGGTCTACGGCATTGACTGGGCACCAGCGGTGGCTCCCCGGTGGACTTATGCCTCCATTTGAGCTTGGTTGAGTCATAGGGGCATGTGGTGACAAGGATCGGCCCATTTTATCCCAAGGTTCCCTCCGGTTAGCCCCTCCAGAGAGTTCCCCCTATACGTCCAGAACATGCCTAAGTGCCGTCAACACATGTGCGTGTAGCCGGACGCACCCGGGGGTTCAACATTGGATCCAACAACACACCACCACACTAGTGTACACACCATGTGGACACACACATATTTTGGGGGCATTCCCACCCTCTGAGGCTCGGTTTCCAGCGAAACCCTAATTTCGTTGACCGCGCGGTCTACAACATTGACCGGGCACCAGCAGTGGCTCCCCGGTGGACTTATGCCTCCATTTGAGCTTGGTTGGGTCATAGGGGCATGTGGTGACAAGGATCAGCCCATTTTGTCCCAAGGTTCCCTCCGGTTAGCCCCTCCCGAGAGTTCCCCCTATACTTCCAGAACATGCCTAAGTGCTGTCAGCGCATGTGCGTGTAGCCGAACGCACCCGGGGGTTCAACATTGGATCCAACAACACCCCACCACACTAGTGTACACACCATGTGGACACACACATGTTTTGGGGGCATTCCCACCCTCCGAGGCTCGGTTTCCAGCGAAACCCTAATTCTGTTGACCGCGTGGTCTACAGTATTGACCGGGCACCAGCGGCGGCTCCCCGGTGGACTTATGCCTCCATTTGAGCTTGGTTGGGTCATAGGGGTATGTGGTGACAAGGATCAACCCATTTGCTCCCAAGGCTTCGAAACACGCGATACCGATAGAAAATCACACATAATATATGTGGTGACCCGGCATACCACTGCATAGTGTAGTATGCAAGTCTGATATAACACCAATGAAACACCGTTCCACTAGTATTATATCGCTCAGAGTGGTACAACAGAAACATATGCGGGTCCAAGGCATGTCTATAGAATTACAACATTGACTCTGTTACATAAGATCATCACAGCCTCCTACTTTACAATGACGTAAATCTGCAAATAAACTCCAGAAGAACGACTCGTAGTCTGATCCTCTCACGAACTCTATTTGTAGAGTCTTTGACTAGCTATAGAGGCTAAGAATAGATTCTAGCTAAGTAGGAGCTAGGTTGAGGAAGCTAGTTCCTTTCTACTGCTAATCTAGGTTTTCTCCTTGATGTATGTGGTATCTGACTCCTCTGACAGGGTCTTGTCTCTTGAAGTAATTGTTGATTCCTCGGCCTTCGAGTTGCACTGAAGATCCTCCTTCGATGCCTCCATATCTAAGCAGGGGATTTAAGAGTGGGATGAGTACGAGCGTACTCAACAAGTTCATTATAGGAAAGAGGTGTTTAATGCACTAGCTACGGCATTAGACCAGAAAGTCTAATACCAATGCAAGTTTTCATAACCATTTCTTCAAAAGGTTGCTTTTATTCGGAAGAACTATGTCCGTCAGCCTTCACCGGTTTACTAGAACTTCATGGAGCTCCTTTCCAGGCAGCGTTCGTCAGTTCCATATCCCGAACAGGGAGTGACGGGTCACGGTTCTTTACACTCGCAGAGGTGTGTTGCTTTACCCATAAGAGACCTTAACCTTGGTGCCAACCGGGCAATTGTTCCCGTCCACACTTCCTTTGGTGTGAGGTCCGGTATAAGGTCTAGCCAATCATGTTCCTCCGCTACCTCGAACACCCACCCTTTGTTGCATGCCCCGACCCTGGGTCCTCGCCGGTCCCATTATTCCCGTAATTTCAGGGTGGACCCCGACCACGACGACGATGCCGGGATTGAACCAAACTCCTTCGCCGGTAGCTGCAACCCATCATAGACCACATTACCGTGGGGAATTAGAAGGGGATCCCCACCCACCAATTGTTCCGCAAGCGAGCAACCGTCTACGGTAAGCAACAGCCTATACCGTGGGGAATTAGAAGGGGCTCCCCACCCACCAATTGCTCCGCAAGATACAACCGTCTACGGTAAGCGCATCCGTTGATGAACGAGAGGTGGAAACACTTTTGACTACTCCGTCCCACTCCGGATCTTATGGTTAACACGGGTATTACGGCACAAGAATCACTGGCGACATTTGTTGTTTAATCCTAGATGGATATAACCCGTGCAATGGAACCTCCACCATATCAACACAATCCATGGTTCCATTGCCCACCACATAGTCATATTCATAGTTATGAAAATAGTGGTTTTGGTTTTTATGCAATAGTGATAAACATAGTACTTTGCAAGTAATTTGATAAAAATACTCAAATGGCATGAGCAAGTGATGAACTTGCCTTTCTTGATCTGCAAGATTATGCGGGCAAGGTCTTCGATACATAGAAACTCCAAATTCTGAAATAGCATCATCGTCCGGTAAGGACGATGTGTAAAAGATTGGCAAGGATGCAATAATGCATAAGAATGAGATGCAATCGCTCTAAGCGTGTCCTAACCCCGATGATTTAGGATTAGTGAGTGGTAATGATTGGTTTAGGGTGTGTTGCACTTTTAGAGTGATTCACATACAAGGTTCTTATTCAGGTGTGATTACTTGGTATTATAATCAGGTAGATAATAAAGCATAACAATCCATTGAGCACACAAAGAATGATAATTGGCATAATGTTAGCATGTAAAGAACAGTTGTCAGTTTTAGTACTATATGGCATGGTTAATGATTTATTATCATATATTTTAAAAGAATAACTTTTGAAGAACATGTTCTTGATTAACGAACAAGTATGATAGTTAGATTGGTGGGTTTTTCATGGTTGACTATGGTTTTATCTAATTTCTGGAGTAGGTATTAGATGGATCACAACATAGTTGGATTCATCAGCAACTAGGGCTTGTAAGGTTGAGATAAGACTAGGCATCCTAATTAATTCATTACACATGGTTATTGTCAAGGTTGGTTTATCTTGCTAGTGATAGCTGGCTAGGGTTTATAGATCCTTATAAGCGGGGTTGATGATGATTCCTTATTTTCTTCACAAGAATAACTTTTGAAGAACATACTTCTTAATTAATAAGAAGTATAACAATTAAGGTTGAGGTCTGTCTAGGTTTTGTTATTGGATTCACTAAGTAAGGAATGGTGGTTTCCTAAATAGGATGTTTAATAATTATTTCACACTAATAGGGCTTAGTGTGTATGGGATATGATGTCAATATTGGCATGGTTGCTAATGGAGTTCATCACAATAGAGTGATGCTATATGGATATGAGTAAGGTTGATACTTTTGATGATAGGAATTAGGGTTTAGACTTAGGTGTTCCTAGTTGCTCATCTATATATTATGTAGATAGGAACAAGCATTGAGTTGTTAAATATGAGTCTGTGATTACTAATGAAGTAACATGATCACATGTTACTTGGGTTTTAGGTTTGGGAATAATTTAGGGTTCATATCAAGTAGTGGAACTAGGGTTTCTTATTGAATTAGGGTTTTGGTTTTACACATGAAATGATGAATTCCTGTTTTCCTACCATATGGAACTAGGGTTTTCTAATCACCCTATAATTCTTGGTTTAATAACTTCATTATCAAGTTGAAGTTATTAATGAGTTTGAAATAAAAATAATATTGGATTTGACATTTTATTATTTTTACTGCATTTAATATTTTAGGTAATTATTAATTAGGGTTTAAATCCTTCTAATAAGGATTTAACAAAATAACAAATAAAGAAAATTAGTTTTAATGTTTTCTTTATTTATTTACTGGTTTTTATTTACTTTTGCAAATTTTTACTAATTATTGAATTTTAATTGAATTTAGAATTAAAATTAAAGGCTTAAATAACAAGTATTAAATAATTGAATTTTTATTAAAAATAAAAATTTCATTTTATATTTTTATTGGATAGGATTTATCTTTTTAAGAATTTTGATATCTTATATTTATTTTTCTGAGCTATATTGGATTTTCTACAATTTTATCAAAGTTTCAGCAATAATTGGTTTGAAATAAAACAAAGGAAATGCTATTTGCACCCGGCCAGACTACCGCGCGGGGCACTGACCGGTGGGCCAATGGCCACGTCAGACGCCATGTTGGCGTGGACTAAGTCCAAATCGAGTTCATGTCCAGGGTGGTCACTGCCGGCGGAAATCCACGACGGCGCCGCCGATCCTGGGCATGCTTGGACGGGCAAGGGGTCTCTATCGAAATCGCACGTCACGGGGAACCTACTGATCCTAGCGCCGCTACCTAAAGGTCATCGGAGCATGGTCGCCGGCGAGGTGAAGCGGCGGAGCTTGCAGGTTCACGGTGAGGCGATGATTTAGGACGTAATTAAGCGGGCCAAGGGTGCCGAGAGATGCGGGAGCTCACCGGGAGCACAGAGCGCTTGGCGGCGAGGCGAATGAGGGTCGGTATCGCCGGAAATCATCGGCGCCGGTGTCGGGGAAGATGAACTCGTCGACGGGGATATAGGTTGCCCCGGCTCAATTCCTTTTGCACCTTGATCATGTCGAGTACGGCGGTCACGTGGGTGGTCACAGCTTGGCTCGGGGAGGTCTCCATCGACGGCGATGGCCGGAGACAGGGTTGGCTAGGGTTTCGGGATTCGGCGGTCTGAGACGAAAAGAGGAGAAATTAAGGCTTCCGCGGCGCTTTATAGGGTTGACGGCGTGTGCTGGCGGTCAGCAATAGCGGCGACGACCGCGGGACGTGGCCCTGGCTATCGCGGTGGCGATCTCCCGCGCGTCCTGTGGAGGAGACGAAGACGACGACGTCTCCTCGTCTTTATCCATGCGAAACGATATGCTGGGCCGCGACGGGCTGTGCTGGGCCGAGGCTGCTGGGCTGCTTGGTGGGCTGCCACGTGGGCTGCGACAGCAGGTAAGTCCAGGTGAGGTTTTTCTTCTTTTTCTCTTTTATTCATTTCCTGTTTTGTATTTCTATTTTTGAATTCTGTTTTCAATTCAAATTTGCATCTTTTTATTTTGTAGGTGATTGTCAATTGGAAATTACTGAGGACTAATAAGAAGATCATTTTCATACTGAATTGTTCTAGAATGATCATTTAATCTTTATGTATGAACTTTCTCTTGCAATTTTTAATTAATCATGATTTTGTGCTCTCATTATAATTTCCATTTTTCTTGTGAATCAAATATTTGGATTATTATAGTTGATACTTTTAACTCAAAGTATTTCAAAGGTTGTATTAAAATTTGGTTTGAATTTAGGGAATTGGTCACTTGCATTTTATGTGAGCACTTGCTTGTTAGGGTCTTGTAAGTTTTATTATAACCATACCTCAAAGGTGGCACTAGGATTATATTTAATAACACCTTGAATTACTTGGAGTAGGTATTACTCTCCTCAAGGTTGGGTCTTAATTAAATAGATAAGTGGTTGATAATTACACTTATGGTTTTAATTATAAGATGTATCACAATGGTTTTTCTCAGGTTTAATAATTGAAGCATAAGATTTTATTAATATGCCACATTAGGGTTCTAGTGATATTTACCTAATGGCCATTGTTTTAATTCTCAATTAGGGTCTAGGTTTATATGGTAATCACCATAGTGATACCATAACTAGGGTTGAGATATAATTTTAGTTTGTATGAATGAGGTGACCCATATTGCATTGGCTAAAGTTTACTCTCCCCAATGCATGATAAATTGGTTATTTGCTTAATCTATCATGTGCTCCTATAGTTACTAAGGACTTGAGAATTGGTTTTATTTACTACCAATTGACTTTTATTATTACCCTCATTAACTAGAATGATTATGGTTCTTTTTATAGTTAACTTTGGTTATATGGACTAATGATTTCTCACCATATGAAGTATGGAGTTTTACTCTGAAGTTTCCTTAGTTCCTTTGATTGAGGAATAAATGGATTATAGATGTGCTATAGTCCTACTTATGATCACTTAGTGATCCACAAGTTGGGATTGAGATATAAGTCTGGATTTGCTTACTAGTGATCCCCCTATGATTTCATGTGGTGAATAAGATCTACTAGTCATATAAGTGTTAGCATTTGGATTATTCTCCTATTTCTCCAAAGTATGGTCATGGATTAGGCTTGATCCACTTGTTCTTAATATCCTTATCTCAAGTTCTTAGGGTTTATGATCATTACTCAATTTATAATGATCAAGGTTTGGCTTCTAAGTTATCTCTCATTAAATAGGTTTCTCACTTCCATGATCAAGCATTGTCTTGCTCACCTAGGGTGTAATACTTCTATTTTATTTTCCTAGATGGTCCTACTATGGTTGTCTCAATAGATTAAATCCCAGGAGAATTCCTGAGGTAATTACTTAGAGTTCTCTCAAGGATTGATGGTTTAACCACTTGAATATATAATAGGTCTCTCCCTTGAATCCAAGTGTTCCTCAACTAACTTGAGGGTAATACCATAGCTTGAGTTCTCTCATACAGGAATAGTTATTCTAGGGTTTATGGTATACTCCTAATATTTATTTAGGTAGCTGAGCTAAAGATTCAATTGTCTAACTTAGTTGGAGTAGCCCACTCCTTAGTTCACTAATTCATGGATATAGTCTTATTCCACTTGGTATTTGGTTATCTCTTCACACCAAGATGAAATGGTTTACCTCCTAATACTTTAGTTCAAAGATTATCATTGGTTCATTAATAAGTAAGGCTGGAATTGGTATGAATGGTCTCCCTCATTTTGGGAAGGACTATAATACTAACTTAGGGTTAGGCTCTATAGAGATTGATGTGATCATCAATGTCTATGTTAAATATAAATGGTTTATCTCTCTAGAAATTGTCTTGGATAATATCCTAGGGTTTCTCTTAGAGATGATGAGTTGAATACTTGGATGTATATCCAAGGTTTAACTCAAGGTTTGTTATTGCTTCCCTAATAATTGTAATGGAACTCTCACCTCTCTAGGTTTGATACTTTAAAAGATTTGGAATAGAGAAGAATATATTTTTTTAGAGTTGATCTCCTTGTCATGTTTCCAAGAATGAGATAAATAAATACAATGAGGTTCATGGTAGGATCATGGATTAGTTTAAGACATGGAGAAGATGAGTGAAGAATGGTTTCTCCAATTATTGTTACTTGATTTCCAATTAAATGGATGTTCATATGTTATGGCAAGGAATATCATGTTGTGATCTTTAATAAGATCAAGTGGTTGATCATTGAGTAAAGTGTTGGTGTGTTGATTATTAGTTCCCTTTGATCTAACCCCATAGATCAAATCATCTTTACCCAAAACAAGGTTTTAACAAAGTCACATTGAGGTTTATAGCGCTTGACTTGATGAGCTACTTCAATTCCACCAAGGTCAAGTGAAACTTCGATCCATCGTGATCTGTTTTACTTTAAAGCGCGAAAATTCCCCAGATTTTCTATGCATGAATGCAATGCACACATCTGTTTCCTCTATTTTTGTAACCCCATTACCTGAGATATTACAGTCTCTACCCCATAAACTAAACTTCGTCCTCGAAGTTTGATATCTCTCATGTTTCGGAGTGTGGATCTGACTTGTGCACACTACATCTTTTCTCAAACTCCTTGGTGATCTCACTGGATATAATTGAATATATCCCTTGTCCAGACTCTTCCTGGAATCCATTAGGGTTTGTCTCTGAACCATGGTTCTTACTTCAATTCCATGATTTCTTTTAATATTAAAATCTTGTTTCCTTTCTCATTGAATATTCAATGGTTGGGACTTCTTCTTGTCCTGACAGTCTTAATTGAGGACTAATTGGATAACATTCTCCTATTTGATAAAATAGGTCTTTGTTTTCCCTTACTACCAAAACTGCAATAATGGTACTAGTAAGGTATTTATCATGGGAATGTTCGTGATGGTTTATTTCCCTAGGAATGGATTAGACTCATTTAGTCCATCCAATCATGGTTTATAATTGATACCTATAACTATTTTGGTTTATTTAGATTCCATGAAAGGAATCTTTCACACAGACTTTAGTTTGGTATGGTCAATCTCCTTCGGTCTTTGGCCATTTTGAGCTTTATTGGGTCTATGATATTTTCTTCGTCCAACTTCTTTATGCTTGACTTACTTGAGCTTCCGTACTTCTGAGTAAATACTACTCACGTTCTCAAGCTACAGTCCACTTCTTACTTCCTCGAAGTATAAACCTCGGCTTCTGGTCTGACATCCTTCTGAAAGTAATGTCCAACAATCTTATGAAAATAAGATCGAACTTCCTCTCAGTTCAAACCTTCTTCATCTATTTTGCTCAAAGTATTGATTCATTGTACATCCAACTCAATATTTTACTCTACCCCTTAGAGTTTTCTTATGGTCTTCAACTCCTTTTCTTCCAACTATTGGACTTATGGTTGGAATATTGGTCTAGGTCTTGTTTATGATTTATATTCCTTTAAAGTTTTTGCGAAGAATCTTGGTGGTGTATCCACTCAATTGTGGACATCCAATGTGAATCCTTTGACTAAATGTTTATAGATCTAGCTATTTGGCTGACAAGATTTTTATTTGTTCACAAACTTTTGTTACAACTAATTAAATCGTGGACTATTTGTAATACCAACTGATACCAGCTGTGGTTATTATACCAACTGTGGCTATTTGATATCTAAAAAATGGATTCTATTATAGGTTCTGATCAACTGGACGAGACATCCTCTACTTTATCTCGCAGTATTGATACTATACCAATTGTGGTCTTCTGATATCAACTATGGTATTCTTATATCTGCTACGGTTTCATAAGTCATCTACCGTTTTCGAGGTTTCATTGGTGCAAGAAAACCACTAGCTGACACTTTGAATATAGTATCCTGAGTGATTTCCCATGCATTCCCTCTTCTATGTTGACTATGGATCTGCTTGAGCTTCACCATAATCACCAGATTTCTCACCCTCATGCTTCTCCCGTACTAAAGTACTCCTCTGTTGAGGCTAAGCATGAGTTTTGATTGGTACTTCCTTCTGAATATTGTGGTTACTTCCCACAACTTTGTTTCCTTTATCTGATGAACCTTCATCTTGTCTTCGGAATCTTCCAGAATTCGTCGCTTCCTCACACGAATACTATTACCCTCTAGATCTATAGCATCAAGTAAGGACTTGATATTGCAACATGCACTTGCATATCAAAGTCAAACTTCATGTATGGATCTAGTCAAACAATGAAAATCCAATAAGATCCAAGAAGATTCAGCTTTGTGCATATAATACACACCATCATAAGCCTGAATATAATAGTTGAGTAAGACATCTCTAAACATCAGGCTCGATGTGTAGTATATAACACCACATAATATAGGTTTATATCGTGATACTTAGTACGAATATATGGGGTTCTACTATTTGTCTCAACATTTACCTCAATTGCCCAATTGCATTGAGATAAACTTGACACAAAGTGGTCTGGAATAGTGGAAGTTAACCTAGTTTTGTTTGGAAGTACTTACAAAGTATTATACCATATATAGGTGCTATTGAGGACTATTTTGTATCATACCACTAGTTCTAATATGGTTACTCTGAATACATATTTATTAGGATATAGTTCCTATACTTCTAAGCTTTTCTACCATAAGCATATGGTCATGATGTGCTTGGCACACTTCCCATATTTTTGGAACACAGTTCTTGCACTATTGTCCGGCTTCTTATTGTACTCCTCCTAAATGTTTATGATGTTCTATTCCATCACATAATGAATCTCAAGTGAATCATATGTGATTACTATTTCTACCATGTAAGTAGACATATTCTATTCCTATCTCTCTTCCTTACCTCCCATGATTGACTCATCATGGTCTATACTACCTCATATAACTCATGATTATCACTTACTATCAACTATTTCACAAGTTTGGATAGATTTTACTTACCCATTACTTGTTTTGGTATACACCTTCTAATAGGATATTTTTCTTATACCCATATCTTTGTTACTTGATATTACTCATATTACAGGTCTGGATAATTCTTATTTAATCATAACATATGTTGGTACACATCTTCCAATAGGATAGCTTCCTTATGGTTGTATCCTCTCTTTGGACTACCATGTATTGTATACCAACTGTGATCTACCCATCTATTGTTTAGGGACTTAATTGTAGACTACATGTTTGGGAGTAGCTACTTTACTTAGTAAAGATAAGTAAGAAATATTGACTCAAGTGTGTCAGGATTATTCTCAAGTGAATACCCATCTCAAGTCATAAAATTATTTGGTTTGACTAAGACAACTTCCTATGGACACTACCAATCCTATAGGTCTCCTTTGAAGGGTTTTAATCCTAGGGTCAAAGCATTTGCTCGATACCAAGCTGTGGTGACCCGGCATACCACCTTGCATGGTGTAGTATGCAAGTCCGATATAACACCAATGAAACACCGTTCCACTAGTATTATATCGCTCGAGTGGTACAACAGAAACATATGCGGGTCCAAGGCATGTCTATAGAATTACAACATTGACTCTGTTACATAAGATCATCACAGCCTCCTACTTTACAATGAGGTAAATCTGCAAATAAACTCTAGAAGAACGACTCGTAGTCTGATCCTCTCACGAACTCTATTTGTAGAGTCTTTGACTAGCTATAGAGGCTAAGAATAGATTCTAGCTAAGTAGGAGCTAGGTTGAGGAAGCTAGTTCCTTTCTACTGCTAATCTAGGTTTTCTCCTTGATGTATGTGGTATCTGACTCCTCTGATAGGGTCTTGTCTCTTGAAGTAATTGTTGATTCCTCGGCCTTCGAGTTGCACTGAAGATCCTCCTTCGATGCCTCCATATCTAAGCAGGGGATTTAAGAGTGGGATGAGTACGAGCGTACTCAACAAGTTCATTATAGGAAAGAGGTGTTTAATGCACTAGCTACGGCATTAGACCAGAAAGTCTAATACCAATGCAAGTTTTCATAACCATTTCTTCAAAAGGTTGCTTTTATTCAGAAGAACTATGTCCGTCGGCCTTCACCGGTTTACTAGAACTTCATGGAGCTCCTTTCCGGCAGCGTTCGCGAGTTCCATATCCCGGAACGAGGGAGTGACGGAGTCACGGTTCTTTACACTCTGCGGAGGTGTGTTGCTTTACCCATAAGAGATCTTAACCTTGGTGCCAACTGGGCAATTGTTCCCGTCCACACTTCCTATGGTGTGAGGCCCGGTATAAGGTCTAGCCAATCATGTTCCTCCGCTACCTCGAACACCCACCCTTTGTTGCATGCCCCGACCACGGTTCCTCGCCGGTCCCATTATTCCCGTAATTTCGGGGTGGACCCCGACCACGACGACGATCTGGGATTGAACCAAACTCCTTCGCCGGTAGCTGCAACCCATCATAGACCACATTACCGTGGGGAATTAGAAGGGGATCCCCACCCACCAATTGTTCCGCAAGCAACAACCGTCTACGGTAAGCAACAGCTATACCGTGGGGAATTAGAAGGGGCTCCCCACCCACCAATTGCTCCGCAAGATACAACCGTCTACGGTAAGCGCATCCGTTGATGAACGAGAGGTGGAAACACTTTTGACTACTCCGTCCCACTCCGGATCTTATGGTTAACACGGGTATTACGGCACAAGAATCACTGGCGACATTTGTTATTTAATCCTAGATGGATATAACCCGTGCAATGGAACCTCCACCATATCAACACAATCCATGGTTCCATTGCCCACCACATAGTCATATTCATAGTTATGAAAATAGTGGTTTTGGTTTTTATGCAATAGTGATAAACATAGTACTTTGCAAGTAATTTGATAAAAATACTCAAATGGCATGAGCAAGTGATGAACTTGCCTTTCTTGACTGCAAGATTATGCAGGCAAGGTCTTCGATACGTAGAAACTCCAAATTCTGAAATAGCATCATCGTCCGGTAAGGACGATGTGTAAAGATTGGCAAGGATGCAATAATGCATAAGAATGAGATGCAATCGCTCTAAGCGTGTCCTAACCCCGATGATTTAGGATTAGTGAGTGGTAATGATTGGTTTAGGGTGTGTTGCACTTTTAGAGTGATTCACATACAAGGTTCTTATTCGGTGTGATTACTTGGTATTATAATCAGGTAGATAATAAAGCATAACAATCCATTGAGCACACAAAGAATGATAATTGGCATAATGTTAGCATGTAAAGAACGAGTTGTCGGTTTTAGTACTATATGGCATGGTTAATGATTTATTATCATATATTTTAAAAGAATAACTTTTGAAGAACATGTTCTTGATTAACGAACAAGTATGATAGTTAGATTGGTGGGTTTTTGATGGTTGACTATGGTTTTATCTAATTTCTGGAGTAGGTATTAGATGGATCACAACATAGTTGGATTAATCAGCAACTAGGGCTTGTAAGGTTGAGATAAGACTAGGCATCCTAATTAATTCATTACACATGGTTATTGTCAAGGTTGGTTTATCTTGCTAGTGATAGCTGGCTAGGGTTTATAGATCCTTATAAGCAGGGTTGATGATGATTCCTTATTTTCTTCAAAAGAATAACTTTTGAAGAACATACTTCTTAATTAATAAGAAGTATAACAATTAAGGTTGAGGCTGTCTAGGTTTTGTTATTGGATTCACTAAGTAAGGAATGGTGGTTTCCTAAATAGGATGTTTAATAATTATTTCACACTAATAGGGCTTAGTGTGTATGGGATATGATGTCAATATTGGCATGGTTGCTAATGGAGTTCATCACAATAGAGTGATGCTATATGGGTATGAGTAAGGTTGATACTTTTGATGATAGGAATTAGGGTTTAGACTTAGGTGTTCCTAGTTGATCATCTAGGTACTGAGGAGATGAACACATGGAATGCTAATTAGCAGTGATAAGGTTTCCATATATTATGTAGATAGGAACAAGCATTGAGTTGTTAAATATGAGTCTGTGATTACTAATGAAGTAACATGATCACATGTTACTTGGGTTTTAGGTTTGGGAATAATTTAGGGTTCATATCAAGTAGTCGAACTAGGGTTTCTTATTGAATTAGGGTTTTGGTTTTACACATGAAATGATGAATTCTCGTTTTCCTACCATATGGAACTAGGGTTTTCTAATCACCCTATAATTCTTGGTTTAATAACTTCATTATCAAGTTGAAGTTATTAATGAGTTTGAAATAAAAATAATATTGGATTTGACATTTTATTATTTTTACTGCATTTAATATTTTAGGTAATTATTAATTAGGGTTTAAATCCTTCTAATAAGGATTTAACAAAATAACAAATAAAGAAAATTAGTTTTAATGTTTTCTTTATTTATTTACTCAGTTTTTATTTACTTTTGCAAATTTTTACTAATTATTGAATTTTAATTGAATTTAGAATTAAAATTAAAGGCTTAAATAACAAGTATTAAATAATTGAATTTTTATTAAAAATAAAAATTTCATTTTATATTTTTATTGGATAGGATTTATCTTTTTAAGAATTTTGATATCTTATATTTATTTTTCTGAGCTATATTGGATTTTCTACAATTTTATCAAAGTTTCGAGCAATAATTGGTTTGAAATAAAACAAAGGAAATGCTATTTGCACCCGGCCGAGACTACCGCAGAGGCACCGACCGGTGGGCCAATGGCCACGTCGGACGCCATGTTGGCGTGGACTAAGTCCAAATCGAGTTCATGTCCGGGGTGGTCACCGTCGGCGGAAATCCACGACGGCGCCGCCGATCCCGGGCATGCTTGGACCGGGCAAGGGGTCTCTATCGAAACCGCACGTCACGGGGAACCTACTGATCCTAGCGCCGCTACCTAAAGGTCATCGGAGCATGGTCGCCGGCGAGGTGAAGCGGCGGAGCTTGCAGGTTCACGGTGAGGCGATGATTTAGGACGTAATTAAGCGGGCCAAGGGTGCTGAGAGATGCGAGGAGCTCACCGGGAGCACAGGAGCGCTTGGCGGCGAGGCGAATGAGGGTCGGTATCGCCGGAAATCATCGGCGCCGGTGTCGGGAAAGATGAACTCGTCGGCGGGGATATAGGTTGCCCCGGCTCAATTCCTTTTGCACCTTGATCATGTCGAGTACGGCGGTCACGTGGGTGGTCACGGCTTGGCTCGGGGAGGTCTCCATCGACGGCGATGGCCGGAGACAGGGTTGGCTAGGGTTTCGGATTCGGCGGTCTGAGACGAAATGAGGAGAAATTAAGGCTTCCGCGGCGCTTTATAGGGTTGACGGCGTGTGCTGGCGGTCAGCAATAGCGGCGACGACCGCGGGACGTGGCCCTGGCCATCGCGGTGGCGATCTCCCGCGCGTCCTGTGGAGGAGACGAAGACGACGATGTCTCCTCGTCTTTATCCACGCGAAACGGTATGCTGGGCCGCGACGGGCTGTGCTGGGCCGAGGCTGCTGGGCTGCTTGGTGGGCTGCCACGTGGGCTGCGACAGCAGGTAAGTCCAGGTGAGGTTTTTCTTCTTTTTCTCTTTTATTCATTTCCTGTTTTGTATTTCTATTTTTGAATTCTGTTTTCAATTCAAATTTGCATCTTTTTATTTTGTAGGTGATTGTCAATTAGAAATTACTGAGGACTAATAAGAAGATCATTTTCATACTGAATTGTTCTAGAATGATCATTTAATCTTTATGTATGAACTTTCTCTTGCAATTTTTAATTAATCATGATTTTGTGCTCTCATTATAATTTCCATTTTTCTTGTGAATCAAATATTTGGATTATTATAGTTGATACTTTTAACTCAAAGTATTTCAAAGGTTGTATTAAAATTTGGTTTGAATTTAGGGAATTGGTCACTTGCATTTTATGTGAGCACTTGCTTGTTAGGGTCTTGTAAGTTTTATTATAACCATACCTCAAAGGTGGCACTAGGATTATATTTAATAACACCTTGAATTACTTGGAGTAGGTATTACTCTCCTCAAGGTTGGGTCTTAATTAAATAGATAAGTGGTTGATAATTACACTTATGGTTTTAATTATAAGATGTATCACAATGGTTTTTCTCAGGTTTAATAATTGAAGCATAAGATTTTATTAATATGCCACATTAGGGTTCTAGTGATATTTACCTAATGGCCATTGTTTTAATTCTCAATTAGGGTCTAGGTTTATATGGTAATCACCATAGTGATACCATAACTAGGGTTGAGATATAATTTTAGTTTGTATGAATGAGGTGACCCATATTGCATTGGCTAAAGTTTACTCTCCCCAATGCATGATAAATTGGTTATTTGCTTAATCTATCATGTGCTCCTATAGTTACTAAGGACTTGAGAATTGGTTTTATTTACTACCAATTGACTTTTATTATTACCCTCATTAACTAGAATGATTATGGTTCTTTTTATAGTTAACTTTGGTTATATGGACTAATGATTTCTCACCATAAGAAGTATGGAGTTTTACTCTGAAGTTTCCTTAGTTCCTTTGATTGAGGAATAAATGGATTATAGATGTGCTATAGTCCTACTTATGATCACTTAGTGATCCGCAAGTTGGGATTGAGATATAAGTCTGGATTTGCTTACTAGTGATCCCCCTATGATTTCATGTGGTGAATAAGATCTACTAGTCATTTAAGTGTTAGCATTTGGATTATTCTCCTATTTCTCCAAAGTATGGTCATGGAGTAGGCTTGATCCACTTGTTCTTAATATCCTTATCTCAAGTTCTTAGGGTTTATGATCATTACTCAATTTATAATGATCAAGGTTTGGCTTCTAAGTTATCTCTCATTAAATAGGTTTCTCACTTCCATGATCAAGCATTGTCTTGCTCACCTAGGGTGTAATACTTCTATTTTATTTTCCTAGATGGTCCTACTATGGTTGTCTCAATAGATTAAATCCCAGGAGAATTCCTGAGGAAATTACTTAGAGTTCTCTCAAGGATTGATGGTTTAACCACTTGAATATATAATAGGTCTCTCCCTTGAATCCAAGTGTTCCTCAACTAACTTGAGGGTAACACCATAGCTTGAGTTCTCTCATACAGGAATAGTTATTCTAGGGTTTATGGTATACTCCTAATATTTATTTAGGTAGCTGAGCTAAAGATTCAATTGTCTAACTTAGTTGGAGTAGCCCACTCCTTAGTTCACTAATTCATGGATATAGTCTTATTCCACTTGGTATTTGGTTATCTCTTCACACCAAGATGAAATGGTTTACCTCCTAATACTTTAGTTCAAAGATTATCATTGGTTCATTAATAAGTAAGGCTGGAATTGGTATGAATGGTCTCCCTCATTTTGGGAAGGACTATAATACTAACTTAGGGTTAGGCTCTATAGAGATTGATGTGATCATCAATGTCTATGTTAAATATAAATGGTTTATCTCTCTAGAAATTGTCTTGGATAATATCCTAGGGTTTCTCTTAGAGATGATGAGTTGAATACTTGGATGTATATCCAAGGTTTAACTCAAGGTTTGTTATTGCTTCCCTAATAATTGTAATGGAACTCTCACCTCTCTAGGTTTGATACTTTAAAAGATTTGGAATAGAGAAGAATATTTTTTTTTAGAGTTGATCTCCTTGTCATGTTTCCAAGAATGAGATAAATAAATACAATGAGGTTCATGGTAGGATCATGGATTAGTTTAAGACATGGAGAAGATGAGTGAAGAATGGTTTCTCCAATTATTGTTACTTGATTTCCAATTAAATGGATGTTCATATGTTATGGCAAGGAATATCATGTTGTGATCTTTAATAAGATCAAGTGGTTGATCATTGAGTAAAGTGTTGGTGTGTTGATTATTAGTTCCCTTTGATCTAACCCCATAGATCAAATCATCTTTACCCAAAACAAGGTTTTAACAAAGTCACATTGAGGTTTATAGCGCTTGACTTGATGAGCTACTTCAATTTGACCAAGGTCAAGTGAAACTTCAGTTACTGTGACTGTTTTACTTTAAAGCGCGAAAATTCCCCAGATTTTCTATGCATGAATGCAATGCACACATCTGTTTCCTCTATTTTTGTAACCCCATTACCTGGGATATTACAATATATAAAGTAAGGATCACAAACATATTAAAGAACTAGACACACAAGAACGATACACTTAAGGACTAGACCCACACACGAACCAAAACACTTGAAGAACTAGACCCACACACGAACCAAAACACTTGAAGAACTAGACCCACACATGAACAAAACACTGAACACTCAATCGACACACGATGAGCTAGACACATATTAGATAGACACCCGAACTCGCCACATTGAAATTACTAGACATACACATACTAATAAGTCACCGAAATCTTCCTCATCGCTGGCGGTGTCCTCTGAAGCGGTAGTTGACATGATGTCCACCCACCGGTCAACATTAGGGTCGAGTGTCGACGCCTCTCCTTTGGCGTACTCCGCTTCAATGTCGGCCCTCCTCTGCCGCTTTCCCGCCCTCTTTGCTCTCCTCTCCACCTGCTTCTCCTTCCAGAATGTACGCATGGTTGCCATGTCTTCGGGATGGTCTCTGCGCCACTGCGCAATGAACTGCTCGTCCGCCTCGGCTATGGCAATCCTGGCGGTAGCGCCACGCATCCCCCTCAGAGCGAAGTTGCGGCTCAGGAGCGAAACTCTCGGCTTCCGTCAGAGACCTGACCTCCGGAAAGTTCATGTGGTGTCGCGGCCGGGTAAACCTCCACGCCGCAGCGTCGTATGCGGGGAAAGCCTCCTGCTTAGTGTTGAAGGTGCCGAGCCACACACGCACTCCAGCGGCGGTGATTTCAGCTGCGAAATGGCCCCCAGGCCGTAAACGAACGCCGATGAATCCCGTGTTGCTACGGCGATGAGGAGCCATCTCAACGGCAGCGGAGCTAAGAGGATTCAGTGGTGGTGTTGGAGGAGACTGTTGCTGCTGGTGGTGTTGGCGGAGAACTGCCCAATACACTATATGTAGGGAGGCGAGGGCTGAAACGGCCGGAGAGAAATGGCGGGAAAACATGGCGGGAGAGAATGGGTGGGAGAGAAAGGGCGGGAAATCATGGCGGGAGAGAATGGGTGGGAGAAAATGGGAGTAAACGTTGTGCCGATGGCCTAGCCATCGGCACAGAATGGGCGGGAGAGGAGGGCGGGAAAATATGGGTGGAAGTAAAAGCTGTGCCGACGGCCTGGTCGTCGGCACAGTTCTGACAGGATGGGCCGATGGCCAGGCCGTCGGCACAGCGTTGACGCCGCTTTCCCGCCATCACGGCACAGCACCTAGGCCCATGCGCCAGGCAGTGTGCCGATGGCCTAAGTGGTGCCGACGGCTGCCCTCGGCACAATAAGGGGTTATGCCGATGGCCAGCTGTGTGCCGACGGCTCGGCACACAGCTGGCCGTCGGCGTAGAGGTATATATGCCGACGGCCAACCTATGCCGACGGCCCTTCTCGTGGGCTGCCAGAAAATGCATCTGTGCCGACGGGCCGTCGGCACAGGAAATGGCCGTCGGCACCTTGTCGTTCTCCTGCAGTGGGAAGGTAGCCGCCGTCGCTAGTTCCAGATCCAACTTGGATGCCTCTCCCATCGCCTGCCTCATCGTACATGTAGCTTGTAATCCCAGGTTAAAGCATCTCCACTCGCCCCCTAAAGACCCCCCCAGACAGAATATGGGGGCACTATCGCAAAAAAAATAGTGTCCAGCCGTGCCCTCTAAATTTTGTTTGGCGTCGGCGCGCGTGAACTATTCATCCAGCGCCCCCAGGCTAATCCCAATCTGGAGGGAGGCTACCGGGGGCACCGGCGGGCGCGCAAAAAGGGGTTGGGCCAGCCCTGTCGGCGGGACATTGCTAAATTTCCCTCCAAAATGATCCTACTTCCCTCCATTTCTCCTCCACATCACACAGATCGGCTCCTTCCTCGTTGACCATTCCCGCCAATTTCCTCAACCTAGCCGAGACCCCGCCGCATCATCATGGCGCCGAGAAAGTACGTAGCTCCCCGGGTAGCGGCAGACAGGCCCCCGAAGAAGAAGGGAAAGCAAGAGATGAAGCGGTCGGAGGGTATGACCAACACTGAGTGGGCCTTCGACCTCCAGCGCCGACAGGTGGAGAACACCAGCTGCCGGATGAGGGAGGAAAAGGTGAGGGAGCAGAAGGCGTTGGTGGCCGAGACGATGGAGATGGCCATGATGCAGAAGGCCGCTCCCATGGTGGGAATGGGGACGCCGCCGCCCCAGTACACGCCCGCCACGTGGAGGAGTCAAGGCACCACCGAAACGATTTCACGAACTAACCCATCTATAGATCGGGTGATTCTACTACATTTGGTGGTGAAACAACAATCAAATGGACAGCAAATCCTTGTCAAATGGGAGAAAATGGTAGGAGAGTTCAGAGAAATGAGAGAGAGCTGAGAGGAGTTGGGAGAAATGTGAGCACGAGGAAGATGGAGATGACGGCGTTGGCATCGCACGGATTTAAAGCTGATGGGATTCGTAGCATAGAAAACAAAAAATTTCCTATCGCAAGAACGAACAACAAGCCAAGATCCAATCAAGAAGATGGTAGCAACGAGGTGAAGATCAACATACCCTTGAAGATCGCAAAGCGTTAACGAGATCAGATCTCGTGGTGGATGTAGACGATCACTTGCCGCTTGCAAAAGCGCGTAGAAGATCTTGACGGTGCCACGAACGGGCAGCACCTCCGTACTCGGTCCCACGTTCGGTGTTGATGATGACGTCCTCCTCCCCGTTCCAGCGGGCAGTGGAAGTAGTAGATCCTCCTCGGAATCCCGGCAGCACGACGGCGTGGTGGCGGTGGTGGTGGAGAAATCCGGCAGGGCTTCGCCTAAGCGCTACGGGAGGAGTATGAGGAGGGGGGGCAGCTAGGGTTTGGGGAGAGGGGGCAGCTGGGGCGCCGGCCAAAGGGGGGCAGGGGTGATGCGGCCAAGGTGTACCCAGCCCCCTCCCTCTCTCCCTCATTATATAGGTGGATCCCCAAGGGTTAGGTCAAAATCTTCGAATAAGACCCCAACTCCAAAACCTTCCATATGGCCAAACCTAGGGGGAGTGGGACTCCCCCTTTCCTTTGGTGGGGTGGCCGGCCACCATGGGGAGGAGTCCACCTGGGACTCCTCCTCCCTTAGGCTGGCCGGCCAAGGTGGGTGGAGTCCCTCTGGGACTCCACCTTCCATGGTGATTTCTTCCGGACTCTTCTAGAACCTTCTAGAACCTTCCAGAAAAATACCGGATCATTTTCAAACCTAGAAAATGACTTCCTATATATGAATCTTATTCTCCCTGGCCGTGCGGGTGGCGTGCAGGGTTCTCCGTCGACCCACGGCATTAGATCTAGGGAGATTTCCGTCCCTCACTGATGAGACTCTAGTCCCCCGCCAAATTTGTGCAATTTCGCCAGGTGGATGGTGGTGGGTTTTCGGGACCGGGGGAAATCCTTGGCCGGAGGTGGCCACGACGTCGTCGATGCCCTGAGGGTCGGTTCCCTCCTTGGAGGCTTCGTTGAGGTCCCATTTACCCCCCACCTACAACATGCCCTGGGTGAAAAGCCTAACCCTTGCTTGGACGGTGACGATGTCACGGCGTCGTTCCCCTTCTTGAAGGCACCGTCTGGGGCTGCAGGGGTAGTTGGTGAGCTTCTGCCTGTAGGAGATGGTTCTTGGCGATGCTTCATTTGCGGCGATGAGCCTGGTTTGGAGGTTGCTCGGCAAGCTCCGATCCGGTGGTAGTTGCGGCCCGTTGTTTGCCGGTCTTCTTGTTGCACTTTCGTTCATCGCCTTGCGTGTTCCGGTGGTGGTGCTGAGGGTTGACGGTGCCCGTGGGGAGTTATCTGGCGCAGCAGCCGATCTTGGTCTCTTCTATGAACTTTGGTTCGACTCTATTCTGGAGTGTTCTTTGGGGAACCTCTCTGACTGCCGATGGTGTGGCGCCCTTCGATCCAGGGCGAGAGGGATGGGATCCCTCTTCGTAGTCAGGGACCACGAGCTCATCTCCATACGTTCATCTGGAAGCGATGCAAGCAGTTCTTCCGCTGATGATGCCTCCTACTGTCCCTGCTCCTCTTGGTGTCGGCATTCTGGTAGACGATGGCCCTGGTGTCTCAAGCGAAGCTTTCTTTTTTATATTTTGTTTGCTTTTTAGATGTGTGTCATGTTTTTTTTGCGGGTAGATGTGTGTCTTGTTAGGTGTGTATGCTATGTAAGTACTCTGTATTTATCGGTTTCGTGGCTTTATTAATTTAAAACTAGGCTAAAACCTTATCTTTAAAAACATGCCGGCATTGGCAGCACAAAAAGCAGGGATGTGAGCTACAGGGCGCGCATTGAGACCATGTATAGTTCTGTAGAAAAAGAATATAGAAGGATTCCAAGCTGCAGAGCATATGACTGAGAAATAATGTAAACCTTGTCGCCACACGTGCTCTTTCTAGTTTAATCTGACAAACTAGCTACAGATACAATAGAAGCAACTGTCCATACAAATCGATTAAGACGCATCTCCAGCGGCTGCGGCCGATGCATCCGGACACCTAAAGGAACCGTTTATGTCTGTTTAGTTTGGGTCGCTGCAACAAAATCGGTTGAATAGGACCGCATATCCGTTTGCGTCGGGGGTAGCCGCAGCGGGTTGACACGTTTTTTAGTCCGTCAAGCTCGCTATAATGATGATTAATGTCTCGTCGAGCCCTCCCGCCGACGATTACCGGTTTCCGCGCAAGGGCGGTCGACTCCCGCACGGCCAAAGGGGGGCAGGGGTGATGCGGCCAAGGTGTACCCTGCCCCCTCCCTCTCTCCCTCATTATATAGGTGGATCCCCAAGGGTTAGGTCAAAATCTTCGAATAAGACCCCAACTCCAAAACCTTCCATATGGCCAAACCTAGGGGGAGTGGGACTCCCCCCTTTCCTTTGGTGGGGTGGCCGGCCACCATGGGGAGGAGTCCACCTGGGACTCCTCCTCCCTTAGGCTAGCCAGCCAAGGTGGGTGGAGTCCCTCTGGGACTCCACCTTCCATGGTGATTTCTTCCGGACTCTTCTAGAACCTTCTAGAACCTTCCAGAAAAATACCGGATCATTTTCAAACCTAGAAAATGACTTCCTATATATGAATCTTATTCTCCAGACCTCCTCGTGATGTCCTGGATCCCATCCTAGACTCCGAACAAACATTCGAACTCCATTCCATATTCCATATCTACTTAAACGACATCAAACCTTAAGTGTGTCACCCTACGGTTCGTGAACTATGCAGACATGGTCGAGACTCTTCTCCGACCAATAACCAATAGCGGGATCTGGAGATCCATAATGACTCCCACACATTCAACGATAACTTAGTGATCGATTGAACCATTTACATACGATACCGATTCCCTTTGTCACGCGATATTTTACTTGTCCGAGGTTTGATCATCCGTATCTCCATACCTTGTTCAACCTCGTCTCCGACAAGTACTCTTTACTCGTACTGTGGCATGTCATCTCTTGTGACCAAGTCACATGCTTGCAAGCTAATCAGACGACATTCCACCGAGAGGGCCCAGAGTATATCTATCCGTCATCGGGATGGACAATATCCCACTCTTGATCCATATGCCTCAACTCATACTTTCCGAATACTTAATCCCACCTTTATAACCACCCATTTACGCAGTGGTGTTTGATGTAATCAAAGTACCCTTCCGGTATAAGTGATTTACATGATCTCATGGTCGAAGGACTAGGTAACTATGTATCGAAAGCTTATAGTAAATAGAACTTAATGACGTGATCATATGCTACGCTTAATTGGGTGTGTCCATTATATCATTCATCTAATGACATAACCTTGTTATTAATAACATCCAATGTTCATGATCACGAAACCATGATCATCTATTAATCAACAAGCTAGTTATACAAAGAGGATTACTAGGGACTCCTTGTTGTTCACATAACACACATGTATCAATGTTTCGGTTAATACAATTATAGCATGGTATGTAAACAGTTATCATAAACATAAAGATATTATAATAACCACTTTATTATTGCCTCTTGGGCATATCTCCAACAGTCTCCCACTTGCACTAGAGTCAATAATCTAGATTACATTGTAAGGTACCTAACACCCATGGCATTCTGGTGTTGGTCATGCTTTGCCCTAGGGAGAGCTTTAGTCAACGGATCTGCCACATTCGGATCCGTGTGTACTTTGCAAATCTTTACTTCACCATCTTCGATGTACTCGCTAATCGAATGAAAACGCAGCTTGATATGCTTCAGCTTCTTGTGTGACCTTGGTTCTTGTGCATTGGCGATGGCACCCATGTTGTCACAATAGATGACTAATGGGTCCAATGCACTAGGAACCACACCAAGCTCAACAATGAACCTCTTCATCCATACCGCTTCCGATGAAGCCTCCGAAGCCGCTATGTATTCAGATTCAGTTGAAGACTTCACCACCATGCACTGCTTGGAACTCATCCAGCTTACTGCAGCACCATTCAATATAAACACGTACCCAGACTGAGACTTAGAGTCATCAGGATCGGTGTTCCAACTTGCATCGGTGTAACCGGTTACAACGAGCTCTTGGTCACCGCCATAACAAAGAAACATATCCTTAGTTCTTTTCAAGTATTTCGGGATATTCTTGACCGCTGTCCGGTGTTCCATTCCTGGATCACTTTGATATCTCGCTGGTCAGACTAACAGCATGTGCGATATCCGGTCTAGTACACAGCATGGCATACATGATAGAGCCTACTGCCAAGGAATAGGGGATCTGATTCATCCTCTCTCTTTCTTCTGCCGTAGCCGGACCTTGAGTTTTACTCAAGACCTTACCTGGCAACATAGTCAAGAACCCTTTCTTGCTTTCATCCATTCTAAACTTTTTTAGAATCTTGTCTAGGTATGTACTCTTTGAAAGCCCTATTAGGCGTCTTGATCTGTGGTGACCCGGCATACCACTGCATGGTGTAGTATGCAAGTCTGATATAACACCAATGAAACACCGTTCCACTAGTATTATATCGCTCAGAGTGGTACAACAGAAACATATGCGGGTCCAAGGCATGTCTATAGAATTACAACATTGACTCTGTTACATAAGATCATCACAGCCTCCTACTTTACAATGAGGTAAATCTGCAAATAAACTCCAGAACAACGACTCGTAGTCTGATCCTCTCACGAACTCTATTTGTAGAGTCTTTGACTAGCTATAGAGGCTAAGAATAGATTCTAGCTAAGTAGGAGCTAGGTTGAGGAAGCTAGTTCCTTTCTACTGCTAATCTAGGTTTTCTCCTTGATGTATGTGGTATCCGACTCCTCCGACGGGGTCTTGTCTCTTGAAGTAATTGTTGATTCCTCGGCCTTCGAGTTGCATCGAAGATCCTCCTTCGATGCCTCCATATCTAAGCGGGGATTTAAGAGTGGGATGAGTACGAGCGTACTCAACAAGTTCATTATAGGAAAGAGGTGTTTAATGCACTAGCTACGGCATTAGACCAGAAAGTCTAATACCAATGCAAGTTTTCATAACCATTTCTTCAAAAGGTTGCTTTTATTCGGAAGAACTATGTCCGTCGAGCCTTCACCGGTTTACTAGAACTTCATGGAGCTCCTTTCCGGCAGCGTTCGCAGTTCCATATCCCGGAACAGGGAGTGACAGGTCACGGTTCTTTACACTCTGCAGAGGTGTGTTGCTTTACCCATAAGAGATCTTAACCTTGGTGCCAACCGGGCAATTGTTCCCGTCCACACTTCCTTTGGTGTGAGGCCCGGTATAAGGTCTAGCCAATCATGTTCCTCCGCTACCTCGAACACCCACCCTTTGTTGCATGCCCCGACCCTGGGTCCTCGCCGGTCCCATTATTCCCGTAATTTCAGGGTGGACCCCGACCACGACGACAGTCTGGGATTGAACCAAACTCCTTCGCCGGTAGCTGCAACCCATCATAGACCACATTACCGTGGGGAATTAGAAGGGGATCCCCACCCACCAATTGTTCCGCAAGCAGCAACCGTCTAAGGTAAGCAACAGCTATACCGTGGGGAATTAGAAGGGGCTCCCCACCCACCAATTGCTCCGCAAGATACAACCGTCTATGGTAAGCGCATCCGTTGATGAACGAGAGGTGGAAACACTTTTGACTACTCCGTCCCACTCCGGATCTTATGGTTAACACGGGTATTACGGCACAAGAATCACTGGTGACATTTGTTGTTTAATCCTAGATGGATATAACCCGTGCAATGGAACCTCCACCATATCAACACAATCCATGGTTCCATTGCCCACCACATAGTCATATTCATAGTTATGAAAATAGTGGTTTTGGTTTTTATGCAATAGTGATAAACATAGTACTTTGCAAGTAATTTGATAAAAATACTCAAATGGCATGAGCAAGTGATGAACTTGCCTTTCTTGACTGCAAGATTATGCGAGCAAGGTCTTCGATACGTAGAAACTCCAAATTCTGAAATAGCATCATCGTCCGGTAAGGACGATGTGTAAAAGATTGGCAAGGATGCAATAATGCATAAGAATGAGATGCAATCGCTCTAAGCGTGTCCTAACCCCGATGATTTAGGATTAGTGAGTGGTAATGATTGGTTTAGGGTGTGTTGCACTTTTAGAGTGATTCACATACAAGGTTCTTATTCAGGTGTGATTACTTGGTATTATAATCAGGTAGATAATAAAGCATAACAATCCATTGAGCACACAAAGAATGATAATTGGCATAATGTTAGCATGTAAAGAACAGTTGTCAGTTTTAGTACTATATGGCATGGTTAATGATTTATTATCATATATTTTAAAAGAATAACTTTTGAAGAACATGTTCTTGATTAACGAACAAGTATGATAGTTAGATTGGTGGGTTTTTGATGGTTGACTATGGTTTTATCTAATTTCTGGAGTAGGTATTAGATGGATCACAACATAGTTGGATTCATCAGCAACTAGGGCTTGTAAGGTTGAGATAAGACTAGGCATCCTAATTAATTCATTACACATGGTTATTGTCAAGGTTGGTTTATCTTGCTAGTGATAGCTGGCTAGGGTTTATAGATCCTTATAAGCAGGGTTGATGATGATTCCTTATTTTCTTCAAAAGAATAACTTTTGAAGAACATACTTCTTAATTAATAAGAAGTATAACAATTAAGGTTGAGGCTGTCTAGGTTTTGTTATTGGATTCACTAAGTAAGGAATGATGGTTTCCTAAATAGGATGTTTAATAATTATTTCACACTAATAGGGCTTAGTGTGTATGGGATATGATGTCAATATTGGCATGGTTGCTAATGGAGTTCATCACAATAGAGTGATGCTATATGGGTATGAGTAAGGTTGATACTTTTGATGATAGGAATTAGGGTTTAGACTTAGGTGTTCCTAGTTGATCATCTAGGTCTGAGGAGATGAACACATGGAATGCTAATTAGCGAGTGATAAGGTTTCCATATATTATGTAGATAGGAACAAGCATTGAGTTGTTAAATATGAGTCTCGTGATTACTAATGAAGTAACATGATCACATGTTACTTGGGTTTTAGGTTTGGGAATAATTTAGGGTTCATATCAAGTAGTGGAACTAGGGTTTCTTATTGAATTAGGGTTTTGGTTTTACACATGAAATGATGAATTCCTGTTTTCCTACCATATGGAACTAGGGTTTTCTAATCACGCTATAATTCTTGGTTTAATAACTTCATTATCAAGTTGAAGTTATTAATGAGTTTAAAATAAAAATAATATTGGATTTGACATTTTATTATTTTGCCTGCATTTAATATTTTAGGTAATTATTAATTAGGGTTTAAATCCTTCTAATAAGGATTTAACAAAATAACAAATAAAGAAAATTAGTTTTAATGTTTTCTTTATTTATTTACTTAGTTTTTATTTACTTTTGCAAATTTTTACTAATTATTGAATTTTAATTGAATTTAGAATTAAAATTAAAGGCTTAAATAACAAGTATTAAATAATTGAATTTTTATTAAAAATAAAAATTTCATTTTATATTTTTATTGGATAGGATTTATCTTTTTAAGAATTTTGATATCTTATATTTATTTTTCTGAGCTATATTGGATTTTCTACAATTTTATCAAAGTTTCAGCAATAATTGGTTTGAAATAAAACAAAGGAAATGCTATTTGCACCCGGCCAGACTACCCGCAGGGGCACTGACCGGTGGGCCAATGGCCACGTCAGACGCCATGTTGGCGTGGACTAAGTCCAAATCGAGTTCATGTCCAGGGTGGTCACTGCCGGCGGAAATCCACGACGGCGCCGCCGATCCTGGGCATGCTTGGACGGGCAAGGGGTCTCTATCGAAACCGCACGTCACGGGGAACCCTATCGATCCTAGCGCCGCTACCTAAAGGTCATCGGAGCATGGTCGCCGGCGAGGTGAAGCGGCGGAGCTTGCAGGTTCACGGTGAGGCGATGATTTAGGACGTAATTAAGCGGGCCAAGGGTGCTGAGAGATGCAGGAGCTCACCAGGAGCACAGAGCGCTTGGCGGCGAGGCGAATGAGGGTCGGTATCGCCGGAAATCATCGGCGCCGGTGTCGGGGAAGATGAACTCGTCGGCGGGGATATAGGTTGCCCCGGCTCAATTCCTTTTGCACCTTGATCATGTCGAGTACGGCGGTCACGTGGGTGGTCACAGCTTGGCCTGGGGAGGTCTCCATCGACGGCGATGGCCGGAGACAGGGTTGGCTAGGGTTTCGGGATTCGGCGGTCTGAGACGAAAAGAGGAGAAATTAAGGCTTCCGCGGCGCTTTATAGGGTTGACGGCGTGTGCTGGCGGTCAGCAATAGCGGCGACGACCGCGGGACGTGGCCCTGGCTATCGCGGTGGCGATCTCCCGCGCGTCCTGTGGAGGAGACGAAGACGACGACGACTCCTCGTCTTTATCCACGCGAAACGGTATGCTGGGCCGCGACGGGCTGTGCTGGGCCGAGGCTGCTGGGCTGCTTGGTGGGCTGCCACGTGGGCTGCGACGGCGAGGTAAGTCCAGTGAGGTTTTTCTTCTTTTTCTCTTTTATTCATTTCCTGTTTTGTATTTCTATTTTTGAATTCTGTTTTCAATTCAAATTTGCATCTTTTTATTTTGTAGGTGATTGTCAATTGGAAATTACTCGAGGACTAATAAGAAGATCATTTTCATACTTGAATTGTTCTAGAATGATCATTTAATCTTTATGTATGAACTTTCTCTTGCAATTTTTAATTAATCATGATTTTGTGCTCTCATTATAATTTCCATTTTTCTTGTGAATCAAATATTTGGATTATTATAGTTGATACTTTTAACTCAAAGTATTTCAAAGGTTGTATTAAAATTTGGTTTGAATTTAGGGAATTGGTCACTTGCATTTTATGTGAGCACTTGCTTGTTAGGGTCTTGTAAGTTTTATTATAACCATACCTCAAAGGTGGCACTAGGATTATATTTAATAACACCTTGAATTACTTGGAGTAGGTATTACTCTCCTCAAGGTTGGGTCTTAATTAAATAGATAAGTGGTTGATAATTACACTTATGGTTTTAATTATAAGATGTATCACAATGGTTTTTCTCAGGTTTAATAATTGAAGCATAAGATTTTATTAATATGCCACATTAGGGTTCTAGTGATATTTACCTAATGGCCATTGTTTTAATTCTCAATTAGGGTCTAGGTTTATATGGTAATCACCATAGTGATACCATAACTAGGGTTGAGATATAATTTTAGTTTGTATGAATGAGGTGACCCATATTGCATTGGCTAAAGTTTACTCTCCCCAATGCATGATAAATTGGTTATTTGCTTAATCTATCATGTGCTCCTATAGTTACTAAGGACTTGAGAATTGGTTTTATTTACTACCAATTGACTTTTATTATTACCCTCATTAACTAGAATGATTATGGTTCTTTTTATAGTTAACTTTGGTTATATGGACTAATGATTTCTCACCATATGAAGTATGGAGTTTTACTCTGAAGTTTCCTTAGTTCCTTTGATTGAGGAATAAATGGATTATAGATGTGCTATAGTCCTACTTATGATCACTTAGTGATCCACAAGTTGGGATTGAGATATAAGTCTGGATTTGCTTACTAGTGATCCCCCTATGATTTCATGTGGTGAATAAGATCTACTAGTCATATAAGTGTTAGCATTTGGATTATTCTCCTATTTCTCCAAAGTATGGTCATGGAGTAGGCTTGATCCACTTGTTCTTAATATCCTTATCTCAAGTTCTTAGGGTTTATGATCATTACTCAATTTATAATGATCAAGGTTTGGCTTCTAAGTTATCTCTCATTAAATAGGTTTCTCACTTCCATGATCAAGCATTGTCTTGCTCACCTAGGGTGTAATACTTCTATTTTATTTTCCTAGATGGTCCTACTATGGTTGTCTCAATAGATTAAATCCCAGGAGAATTCCTGAGGAAATTACTTAGAGTTCTCTCAAGGATTGATGGTTTAACCACTTGAATATATAATAGGTCTCTCCCTTGAATCCAAGTGTTCCTCAACTAACTTGAGGGTAACACCATAGCTTGAGTTCTCTCATACGGGAATAGTTATTCTAGGGTTTATGGTATACTCCTAATATTTATTTAGGTAGCTGAGCTAAAGATTCAATTGTCTAACTTAGTTGGAGTAGCCCACTCCTTAGTTCACTAATTCATGGATATAGTCTTATTCCACTTGGTATTTGGTTATCTCTTCACACCAAGATGAAATGGTTTACCTCCTAATACTTTAGTTCAAAGATTGTCATTGGTTCATTAATAAGTAAGGCTGGAATTGGTATGAATGGTCTCCCTCATTTTGGGGAGGACTATAATACTAACTTAGGGTTAGGCTCTATAGAGATTGATGTGATCATCAATGTCTATGTTAAATATAAATGGTTTATCTCTCTAGAATTTGTCTTGGATAATATCCTAGGGTTTCTCTTAGAGATGATGAGTTGAATACTTGGATGTATATCCAAGGTTTAACTCAAGGTTTGTTATTGCTTCCCTAATAATTGTAATGGAACTCTCACCTCTCTAGGTTTGATACTTTAAAAGATTTGGAATAGAGAAGAATATATTTTTTAGAGTTGATCTCCTTGTCATGTTTCCAAGAATGAGATAAATAAATACAATGAGGTTCATGGTAGGATCATGGATTAGTTTAAGACATGGAGAAGATGAGTGAAGAATGGTTTCTCCAATTATTGTTACTTGATTTCCAATTAAATGGATGTTCATATGTTATGGCAAGGAATATCATGTTGTGATCTTTAATAAGATCAAGTGGTTGATCATTGAGTAAAGTGTTGGTGTGTTGATTATTAGTTCCCTTTGATCTAACCCCATAGATCAAATCATCTTTACCCAAAACAAGGTTTTAACAAAGTCACATTGAGGTTTATAGCGCTTGACTTGATGAGCTACTTCAATTCCACCAAGGTCAAGTGAAACTTCGATTATCGTGATTGTTTTACTTTAAAGCGCGAAAATTCCCAGATTTTCTATGCATGAATGCAATGCACACATCTGTTTCCTCTATTTTTGTAACCCCATTACCTGGGATATTACAGTCTCTACCCCTTAAACTAAACTTCGTCCTCGAAGTTTGATATCTCTCACGTTTCGGAGTGTGGATCTGACTTGTGCACACTACATCTTTTCTCAAACTCCTTGGTGATCTCACTGGATATAATTGAATATATCCCTTGTCCAGACTCTTCCTGGAATCCATTAGGGTTTGTCTCTGAACCATGGTTCTTACTTCAATGCCATGATTTCTTTTAATATTAAAATCTTGTTTCCTTTCTCATTGAATATTCAATGGTTGGGACTTCTTCTTGTCCTGACAGTCTTAATTGAGGACTAATTGGATAACATTCTCCTATTTGATAAAATAGTTCTTTGTTTTCCCTTACTACCAAAACTGCAATAATGGTACTAGTAAGGTATTTATCATGGGAATGTTCGTGATGGTTTATTTCCCTAGGAATGGATTAGACTCATTTAGTCCATCCAATCATGGTTTATAATTGATACCTATAACTATTTTGGTTTATTTAGATTCCATGAAAGGAATCTTTCACACGAACTTTAGTTTGGTATGGTCAATCTCCTTCGGTCTTTGGCCATTTTGAGCTTTATTGGGTCTATGATATTTTCTTCGTCCAACTTCTTTATGCTTGACTTACTTGAGCTTCCGTACTTCGAGTAAATACTACTCACGTTCTCAAGCTACAGTCCACTTCTTACTTCCTCGAAGTATAAACCTCGACTTCGGTCCGACATCCTTCGAAAGTAATGTCCAACAATCTTATGAAAATAAGATCGAACTTCCTCTCAGTTCAAACCTTCTTCATCTATTTTGCTCAAAGTATTGATTCATTGTACATCCAACTCAATATTTTACTCTACCCCTTAGAGTTTTCTTATGGTCTTCAACTCCTTTTCTTCCAACTATTGTACTTATGGTTGGAATATTGGTCTAGGTCTTGTTTATGATTTATATTCCTTTAAAGTTTTTGCGAAGAATCTTGGTGGTGTATCCACTCAATTATGGACATCCAATGTGAATCCTTTGACTAAATGTTTATAGATCTAGCTATTTGGCTGACAAGATTTTTATTTGTTCACAAACTTTTGTTACAACTAATTAAATCGTGGACTATTTGTAATACCAACCGATACCAGCTGTGGTTATTATACCAATCGTGGCTATTTGATATCTAAAAAATGGATTCTATTATAGGTTCCGATCAACTTGGACGAGACATCCTCTACTTTATCTCGCAGTATTGATACTATACCAATTGTGGTCTTCGATATCAACTATGGTATTCTTATATCTGCTACGGTTTCATAAGTCATCTACCGTTTTCGAGGTTTCATTGGTGCAAGAAAACCACTAGCTGACACTTTGAATATAGTATCCTGAGTGATTTCCCATGCATTCCCTCTTCTATGTTGACTATGGATCTGCTTGAGCTTCACCATAATCACCAGATTTCTCACCCTCATGCTTCTCCCGTACTAAAGTACTCCTCTGTTGAGGCTAAGCATGAGTTTTGATTGGTACTTCCTTCTGAATATTGTGGTTACTTCCCACAACTTTGTTTCCTTTATCTGATGAACCTTCATCTTGTCTTCGGAATCTTCCAGAATTCGTCGCTTCCTCACACGAATACTATTACCCTCTAGATCTATAGCATCAAGTAAGGACTTGATATTGCAACATGCACTTGCATATCAAAGTCAAACTTCATGTATGGATCTAGTCAAACAATGAAAATCCAATAAGATCCAAGAAGATTCAGCTTTGTGCATATAATACACACCATCATAAGCCTGAATATAATAGTTGAGTAAGACATCTCTAAACATCAGGCTCTGATGTGTAGTATATAACACCACATAATATAGGTTTATATCGTGATACTTAGTACGAATATATGGGGTTCTACTATTTGTCTCAACATTTACCTCAATTGCCCAATTGCATTGAGATAAACTTGACACAAAGTGGTCTGGAATAGTGGAAGTTAACCTAGTTTTGTTTGGAAGTACTTACAAAGTATTATACCATATATAAGTGCTATTGAGGACTATTTTGTATGATACCACTAGTTCTAATATGGTTACTCTGAATACATATTTATTAGGATATAGTTCCTATACTTCTAAGCTTTTCTACCATAAGCATATGGTCATGATGTGCTTGGCACACTTCCCATATTTTTGGAACACAGTTCTTGCACTATTGTCCGGCTTCTTATTGTACTCCTCCTAAATGTTTATGATGTTCTATTCCATCACATAATGAATCTCAAGTGAATCATATGTGATTACTATTTCTACCATGTAAGTAGACATATTCTATTCCTATCTCTCTTCCTTACCTCCCATGATTGACTCATCATGGTCTATACTACCTCATATAACTCATGATTATCACTTACTATCAACTATTTCACAAGTTTGGATAGATTTTACTTACCCATTACTTGTTTTGGTATACACCTTCTAATAGGATATTTTTCTTATACCCATATCTTTGTTACTTGATATTACTCATATTACAGATCTGGATAATTCTTATTTAATCATAACATATGTTGGTACACATCTTCCAATAGGATAGCTTCCTTATGGTTGTATCCTCTCTTTGGACTACCATGTATTGTATACCAACTGTGATCTACCCATCTATTGTTTAGGGACTTAATTGTATACTACATGTTTGGGAGTAGCTACTTTACTTAGTAAAGATAAGTAAGAAATATTGACTCAAGTGTGTCAGGATTATTCTCAAGTGAATACCCATCTCAAGTCATAAAATTATTTGGTTTGACTAAGACAACTTCCTATGGACACTACCAATCCTATAGGTCTCCTTTGAAGGGTTTTAATCCTAGGGTCAAAGCATTTGCTCTGATACCAACTGTGGTGACCCGGCATACCACTGCATGGTGTAGTATGCAAGTCTGATATAACACCAATGAAACACCGTTCCACTAGTATTATATCGCTCGCAGTGGTACAACGAAACATATGCGGGTCCAAGGCATGTCTATAGAATTACAACATTGACTCGTTACATAAGATCATCACGAGCCTCCTACTTTACAATGAGGTAAATCTGCAAATAAACTCCAGAAGAACGACTCGTAGTCTGATCCTCTCACGAACTCTATTTGTAGAGTCTTTGACTAGCTATAGAGGCTAAGAATAGATTCTATCTAAGTAGGAGCTAGGTTGAGGAAGCTAGTTCCTTTCTACTGCTAATCTAGGTTTTCTCCTTGATGTATGTGGTATCTGACTCCTCTGACAGGGTCTTGCCTCTTGAAGTAATTGTTGATTCCTCGGCCTTCGAGTTGCACTGAAGATCCTCCTTCGATGCCTCCATATCTAAGCAGGGGATTTAAGAGTGGGATGAGTACGAGCGTACTCAACAAGTTCATTATAGGAAAGAGGTGTTTAATGCACTAGCTACGGCATTAGACCGGAAAGTCTAATACCAATGCAAGTTTTCATAACCATTTCTTCAAAAGGTTGCTTTTATTCGGAAGAACTATGTCCGTCAGCCTTCACCGGTTTACTAGAACTTCATGGAGCTCCTTTCCGGCAGCGTTCGCAGTTCCATATCCCGGAACAGGGAGTGACGAAGTCACGGTTCTTTACACTCTGCAGAGGTGTGTTGCTTTACCCATAAGAGATCTTAACCTTGGTGCCAACCGGGCAATTGTTCCCGTCCACACTTCCTTTGGTGTGAGGTCCGGTATAAGGTCTAGCCAATCATGTTCCTCCGCTACCTCGAACACCCACCCTTTGTTGCATGCCCCGACCCTGGGTCCTCACCAGTCCCATTATTCCCGTAATTTCAGGGTGGACCCCGACCACGACGACAGTCTGGGATTGAACCAAACTCCTTCGCCGGTAGCTGCAACCCATCATAGACCACATTACCGTGGGGAATTAGAAGGGGATCCCCACCCACCAATTATTCCGCAAGCAGCAACCGTCTACGGTAAGCAACAGCTATACCGTGGGGAATTAGAAGGGGCTCCCCACCCACCAATTGCTCCGCAAGATACAACCGTCTACGGTAAGCGCATCCGTTGATGAACGAGAGGTGGAAACACTTTTGACTACTCCGTCCCACTCCGGATCTTATGGTTAACACGGGTATTACGGCACAAGAATCACTAGCGACATTTGTTGTTTAATCCTAGATGGATATAACCCGTGCAATGGAACCTCCACCATATCAACACAATCCATGGTTCCATTGCCCACCACATAGTCATATTCATAGTTATGAAAATAGTGGTTTTGGTTTTTATGCAATAGTGATAAACATAGTACTTTGCAAGTAATTTGATAAAAATACTCAAATGGCATGAGCAAGTGATGAACTTGCCTTTCTTGACTGCAAGATTATGCAGGCAAGGTCTTCGATACGTAGAAACTCCAAATTCTGAAATAGCATCATCGTCCGGTAAGGACGATGTGTAAAAGATTGGCAAGGATGCAATAATGCATAAGAATGAGATGCAATCGCTCTAAGCGTGTCCTAACCCCGATGATTTAGGATTAGTGAGTGGTAATGATTGGTTTAGGGTGTGTTGCACTTTTAGAGTGATTCACATACAAGGTTCTTATTCAGGTGTGATTACTTGGTATTATAATCAGGTAGATAATAAAGCATAACAATCCATTGAGCACACAAAGAATGATAATTGGCATAATGTTAGCATGTAAAGAACAGTTGTCGAGTTTTAGTACTATATGGCATGGTTAATGATTTATTATCATATATTTTAAAAGAATAACTTTTGAAGAACATGTTCTTGATTAACGAACAAGTATGATAGTTAGATTGGTGGGTTTTTGATGGTTGACTATGGTTTTATCTAATTTCGGAGTAGGTATTAGATGGATCACAACATAGTTGGATTCATCAAGCAACTAGGGCTTGTAAGGTTGAGATAAGACTAGGCATCCTAATTAATTCATTACACATGGTTATTGTCAAGGTTGGTTTATCTTGCTAGTGATAGCTGGCTAGGGTTTATAGATCCTTATAAGCAGGGTTGATGATGATTCCTTATTTTCTTCAAAAGAATAACTTTTGAAGAACATACTTCTTAATTAATAAGAAGTATAACAATTAAGGTTGAGGCTGTCTAGGTTTTGTTATTGGATTCACTAAGTAAGGAATGGTGGTTTCCTAAATAGGATGTTTAATAATTATTTCACACTAATAGGGCTTAGTGTGTATGGGATATGATGTCAATATTGGCATGGTTGCTAATGGAGTTCATCACAATAGAGTGATGCTATATGGGTATGAGTAAGGTTGATACTTTTGATGATAGGAATTAGGGTTTAGACTTAGGTGTTCCTAGTTGATCATCTAGGTCTGAGGAGATGAACACATGGAATGCTAATTAGCAGTGATAAGGTTTCCATATATTATGTAGATAGGAACAAGCATTGAGTTGTTAAATATGAGTCTGTGATTACTAATGAAGTAACATGATCACATGTTACTTGGGTTTTAGGTTTGGGAATAATTTAGGGTTCATATCAAGTAGTGGAACTAGGGTTTCTTATTGAATTAGGGTTTTGGTTTTACACATGAAATGATGAATTCCTGTTTTCCTACCATATGGAACTAGGGTTTTCTAATCACCCTATAATTCTTGGTTTAATAACTTCATTATCAAGTTGAAGTTATTAATGAGTTTGAAATAAAAATAATATTGGATTTGACATTTTATTATTTTTACTGCATTTAATATTTTAGGTAATTATTAATTAGGGTTTAAATCCTTCTAATAAGGATTTAACAAAATAACAAATAAAGAAAATTAGTTTTAATGTTTTCTTTATTTATTTACTGGTTTTTATTTACTTTTGCAAATTTTTACTAATTATTGAATTTTAATTGAATTTAGAATTAAAATTAAAGGCTTAAATAACAAGTATTAAATAATTGAATTTTTATTAAAAATAAAAATTTCATTTTATATTTTTATTGGATAGGATTTATCTTTTTAAGAATTTTGATATCTTATATTTATTTTTCTGAGCTATATTGGATTTTCTACAATTTTATCAAAGTTTCAGCAATAATTGGTTTGAAATAAAACAAAGGAAATGCTATTTGCACCCGGCCAGACTACCCGCAGGGGCACTGACCGGTGGAACAATGGCCACGTCAGACGCCATGTTGGCGTGGACTAAGTCCAAATCGAGTTCATGTCCAGGGTGGTCACTGCCGGCGGAAATCCACGACGGCGCCGCCGATCCTGGGCATGCTTGGACGGGCAAGGGGTCTCTATCGAAACCGCACGTCACGGGGAACCTACTGATCCTAGCGCCGCTACCTAAAGGTCATCGGAGCATGGTCGCCGGCGAGGTGAAGCGGCGGAGCTTGCAGGTTCACGGTGAGGCGATGATTTAGGACGTAATTAAGCGGGCCAAGGGTGCTGAGAGATGCAGGAGCTCACCAGGAGCACAGAGCGCTTGGCGGCGAGGCGAATGAGGGTCGGTATCGCCGGAAATCATCGGCGCCGGTGTCGGGGAAGATGAACTCGTCGGCGGGGATATAGGTTGCCCCGGCTCAATTCCTTTTGCACCTTGATCATGTCGAGTACGGCGGTCACGTGGGTGGTCACAGCTTGGCTCGGGGAGGTCTCCATCGACGGCGATGGCCGGAGACGGGGTTGGCTAGGGTTTCGGGATTCGGCGGTCTGAGACGAAAAGAGGAGAAATTAAGGCTTCCGCGGCGCTTTATAGGGTTGACGGCGTGTGCTGGCGGTCAGCAATAGCGGCGACGACCGCGGGACGTGGCCCTGGCTATCGCGGTGGCGATCTCCCGCGCGTCCTGTGGAGGAGACGAAGACGACGACGTCTCCTCATCTTTATCCACGCGAAACGGTATGCTGGGCCGCGACGGGCTGTGCTGGGCCGAGGCTGCTGGGCTGCTTGGTGGGCTGCCACGTGGGCTGCGATAGCAGGTAAGTCCAGGTGAGGTTTTTCTTCTTTTTCTCTTTTATTCATTTCCTGTTTTGTATTTCTATTTTTGAATTCTGTTTTCAATTCAAATTTGCATCTTTTTATTTTGTAGGTGATTGTCAATTGGAAATTACTGAGGACTAATAAGAAGATCATTTTCATACTGAATTGTTCTAGAATGATCATTTAATCTTTATGTATGAACTTTCTCTTGCAATTTTTAATTAATCATGATTTTGTGCTCTCATTATAATTTCCATTTTTCTTGTGAATCAAATATTTGGATTATTATAGTTGATACTTTTAACTCAAAGTATTTCAAAGGTTGTATTAAAATTTGGTTTGAATTTAGGGAATTGGTCACTTGCATTTTATGTGAGCACTTGCTTGTTAGGGTCTTGTAAGTTTTATTATAACCATACCTCAAAGGTGGCACTAGGATTATATTTAATAACACCTTGAATTACTTGGAGTAGGTATTACTCTCCTCAAGGTTGGGTCTTAATTAAATAGATAAGTGGTTGATAATTACACTTATGGTTTTAATTATAAGATGTATCACAATGGTTTTTCTCAGGTTTAATAATTGAAGCATAAGATTTTATTAATATGCCACATTAGGGTTCTAGTGATATTTACCTAATGGCCATTGTTTTAATTCTCAATTAGGGTCTAGGTTTATATGGTAATCACCATAGTGATACCATAACTAGGGTTGAGATATAATTTTAGTTTGTATGAATGAGGTGACCCATATTGCATTGGCTAAAGTTTACTCTCCCCAATGCATGATAAATTGGTTATTTGCTTAATCTATCATGTGCTCCTATAGTTACTAAGGACTTGAGAATTGGTTTTATTTACTACCAATTGACTTTTATTATTACCCTCATTAACTAGAATGATTATGGTTCTTTTTATAGTTAACTTTGGTTATATGGACTAATGATTTCTCACCATATGAAGTATGGAGTTTTACTCTGAAGTTTCCTTAGTTCCTTTGATTGAGGAATAAATGGATTATAGATGTGCTATAGTCCTACTTATGATCACTTAGTGATCCACAAGTTGGGATTGAGATATAAGTCTGGATTTGCTTACTAGTGATCCCCCTATGATTTCATGTGGTGAATAAGATCTACTAGTCATATAAGTGTTAGCATTTGGATTATTCTCCTATTTCTCCAAAGTATGGTCATGGAGTAGGCTTGATCCACTTGTTCTTAATATCCTTATCTCAAGTTCTTAGGGTTTATGATCATTACTCAATTTATAATGATCAAGGTTTGGCTTCTAAGTTATCTCTCATTAAATAGGTTTCTCACTTCCATGATCAAGCATTGTCTTGCTCACCTAGGGTGTAATACTTCTATTTTATTTTCCTAGATGGTCCTACTATGGTTGTCTCAATAGATTAAATCCCAGGAGAATTCCTGAGGAAATTACTTAGAGTTCTCTCAAGGATTGATGGTTTAACCACTTGAATATATAATAGGTCTCTCCCTTGAATCCAAGTGTTCCTCAACTAACTTGAGGGTAACACCATAGCTTGAGTTCTCTCATACAGGAATAGTTATTCTAGGGTTTATGGTATACTCCTAATATTTATTTAGGTAGCTGAGCTAAAGATTCAATTGTCTAACTTAGTTGGAGTAGCCCACTCCTTAGTTCACTAATTCATGGATATAGTCTTATCCCACTTGGTATTTGGTTATCTCTTCACACCAAGATGAAATGGTTTACCTCCTAATACTTTAGTTCAAAGATTATCATTGGTTCATTAATAAGTAAGGCTGGAATTGGTATGAATGGTCTCCCTCATTTTGGGAAGGACTATAATACTAACTTAGGGTTAGGCTCTATAGAGATTGATGTGATCATCAATGTCTATGTTAAATATAAATGGTTTATCTCTCTAGAAATTGTCTTGGATAATATCCTAGGGTTTTTCTTACAGATGATGAGTTGAATACTTGGATGTATATCCAAGGTTTAACTCAAGGTTTGTTATTGCTTCCCTAATAATTGTAATGGAACTCTCACCTCTCTAGGTTTGATACTTTAAAAGATTTGGAATAGAGAAGAATATTTTTTTTTAGAGTTGATCTCCTTGTCATGTTTCCAAGAATGAGATAAATAAATACAATGAGGTTCATGGTAGGATCATGGATTAGTTTAAGACATGGAGAAGATGAGTGAAGAATGGTTTCTCCAATTATTGTTACTTGATTTCCAATTAAATGGATGTTCATATGTTATGGCAAGGAATATCATGTTGTGATCTTTAATAAGATCAAGTGGTTGATCATTGAGTAAAGTGTTGGTGTGTTGATTATTAGTTCCCTTTGATCTAACCCCATAGATTATTGTTACTTGATTTCCAATTAAATGGATGTTCATATGTTATGGCAAGGAATATCATGTTGTGATCTTTAATAAGATCAAGTGGTTGATCATTGAGTAAAGTGTTGGTGTGTTGATTATTAGTTCCCTTTGATCTAACCCCATAGATCAAATCATCTTTACCCAAAACAAGGTTTTAGCAAAGTCACATTGAGGTTTATAGCGCTTGACTTGATGAGCTACTTCAATTCCACCAAGGTCAAGTGAAACTTCAGTCATCGTGGATCTGTTTTACTTTAAAGCGCGAAAATTCCCCTGATTTTCTATGCATGAATGCAATGCACACATCTGTTTCCTCTATTTTTGTAACCCCATTACCTGGGATATTACATGATCTATCTCTATAAATCTTGATGCCTAAAATGTACGCTGCTTCACCAAGGTCTTTCATTGAAAAACACTTATTCAAATAACCTTTTACACTGCTTAATAGTTCTATATCATTCCCAATCAATAATATGTCATCTACATATAATATCAGGAATGCTACAGAGCTCCCACTCACTTTCTTGTAAATACAGGCCTCTCCATGACACTGTATAAACCCGAAGTCTTTGATCACCTTATCAAAACATCGGTTCCAACTCCGGGATGCTTGCTTCAGTCCATAAATGGAACGCTGAAGTTTGCATACCTTGTCAGCATTTTTAGGATTGACAAAACCTTTGGATTGTACCATATACAACTCTTCCTCAATGTCACCATTAAGGAACGCCGTTTTGACATCCATCTGCCAAATCTCGTAATCGAAAAATGCAGCTATTGCTAAGAAAATCCTCAGAGACTTTAGCTTCGCTACATGTGAGAAAGTCTCATCGTAGTCAACTCCTTGAATTTGTCGGAAACCCTTTGCGACAAGTCGAGCTTTATAGATAGTAATATTACCATCAGCATCTGTTTTTCTCTTGAAGATCCATTTATTCTCGACAGCCTTGCGGCTATCAGGTAATTCTACCAAAGTCCACACTTGGTTATCATACATGGATCTGATTTCGGATTTCATGGCTTCATGCCATTTGTTGGAATCTGGGCTCATCATTGCTTCTTCATACGTCACAGGGTCTTCATCATTGTTGTCCACAATCATGACATTTAGACAGGGATCATACCAATCAGGAGTGGTACGCTCCCTCATCGATCTGCGAGGTTCAGTAACTTTCTCGTTCGAAGTTTCATGATCATTATCATTTGCTTCCTCTCCTATCGGTGCAGGCTGCACAGGAACATCTTCCGGTACTGCGCTACTCTGATCTACGAGAGAAGGTTCAGTAACCTCGTCGAGTTCTACTTTTCTTCCAGTCACTTCTTTAGTGAGAAACTCCTTCTCAAGAAAGGATCCGTTCTTAGCAACAAAGATTTTGCCTTCGGATCTGTGATAGAAAGTATACCCAATAGTTTCTTTAGGGTATCCTATGAAGATGCATTTCTCCGCTTTGGGTTCTAGCTTGTCAGGTTGTAACTTCTTTACATAAGCTTCGCAACCCCAAACTTTAAGGAATGACAGCTTAGGTTTCTTGCCAAACCATAATTCATACGGTGTCGTTTCAACGGATTTAGATGGTGCCCTATTTAAAGTGAATGCGGCTGTCTCTAAAGCATAACCCCAAAACGATAACGGCAAATCAGTAAGAGACATCATAGAACGAACCATATCTAAGAGAGTTCGATTACGACGTTCGGACACACCATTGCGCTGTGGTCTTCCCGGTGGTGTCAACTGTGAAAGTATTCCGCATTTCTTTAAATGCATGCCAAACTCATAACTCAGATATTCGCCTCCGTGATCAGAATGCAGAAACTTAATCTTCTTGTTACGTTGATTTTCTACTTCACTTTGGAATTCCTTAAACTTCTCGAAAGTTTCGGACTTATGTTTCATGAAATAGATATACCCATATCTACTCGGATCATCCGTGAAGGTTAGAACATAACGATAACCACCGCGCGATGCTACACTCATTGGTCCGCACACATCGGTATGTATGATTTCCAATAAGTCTGTAGCTCGCTCCATTGTACCAGAGAATGGAGTCCTAGTCATTTTTCCCATTAGACATGCTTCTCATCTATCAAGTCACTCAAAGTCAAGTGACTCAAGAAGTCCATCAGAATGGAGTTTCTTCATGCGCTTCACTCCAATATGACCAAGACAACAGTGCCACATATAAGTAGAATTATCATTTAATTTAATTCGCTTAGCATCAATGTTATGAACATGTGTATCACTACTATCGAGATTTAACAAGAATAAACCATTCATCTCAGGCGCATGACCATAAAAGATATTACTCATATAAATAGAACAACCATTATTCTCTGACTTAAATGAATAACCCTCTTGCATTAAACAAGATCCAGATATAATGTTCACGCTCAACGCAGGCACCAAATAACAATTATTGAGGTTTAAAACTAATCCCGAAGGTAGATGTAGAGGGAGTGTGCCGACGGCGATCACATCGACCTTGGATCCATTTCCAACGCGCATCGTCACCTCATCCCTCGCTAGGCTTCGTTTATTCCGTAGTTCTGTTTCGAGTTACAAATATGAGCAACCGAACCCAGTATCAAATACCCAGGCACTACTACGAGAACCAGTAAGATAGACATCTATAACATGTATATCAAATATACCTTTCTTTTTCTTGACAAGGCCGCTCTTCAGATCAGCCATGTACTTGGGGCAATTCCGCTTCCAGTGCCCCTTCTCCTTGCAGTAATAGCACTCAGTATCAGGTTTAGGGCCAGCCTTAGGCTTCTCAGGAGGCGCAGCAACTTTCTTGCCACCCTTCTTGAAGTTGCCCTTCTTAGGCTTGCCCTGCTTCTTGAAACTGGTGGTCTTGTTGACCATCAACACTTGGTGCTCTTTCTGTATTTCCACCTCAGCAGATTTCAGCACGGAGAAGAGTTTAGGTAACTCTTTGTTCATGTTCTGCATGTTGTAGTTCATCACAAAGTTCTTGTAACTAGGTGGCAGTGATTGGAGTACACGATGAATACCCAGCTTGTTAGGAATCACTATCCCCAAGTCACTGAGCTTCTTCACATGCCCAGACATAGCGAGCACGTGCTCACTAACGGAGCTACCCTCTTCCATCATACAGCCAAAGAAGTGTTTCGAGGCCTCATAGCTTTCCACGGCCGCATGAGTTTCAAAGATAGCTTTTAGCTCATGGACCAGCTCATAAGGGTCGTGGTGCTCAAAACGCTTTTGGAGCTCCGCCTCTAGGCTGCACGGGATGGCACACTGAACTTGAGAGTACCGAGTTACCCGAGTCTCGTAAACATTCTTTTCTTCCTCGGATACTGCAGGTGGTGGTGGGGGACCTAGCGGTGCTTCGAGCACAAATTGCAGATTTCCACCAGTGAGGAAAATCCTCACATGATGGAACCAGTCGGTGAAGTTGCTACCATTGCTTTTAAGCTTTTCTTTCTCTAGGAACTGGTTAAAATTGATGGAGGGGGACGCCATGATCTACAACATATTTGCAAAGAGTTTAGACTAAGTTTATGATAAATTGAGTTCAAATTTTAATTCTTAAATTAACTAGGTGAACTCCCACTCAAAACAACATCCCTCGCATTGTCTTAGTGATCACACGAACCAAGTCCACTACACCAATTTCGATCATCACGAGAAAAGATGTAGCTTCAAAGGCGAACACTCAAAGTGTTCATCATATCATTCATATGACTCATGCTCTACCTTTCGGTATCCCGTGTTCCGAGACCATGTCTGTACATGCTAGGCTCGTCAAGGCAACCTTAGTATCCGCGTGTGCAAAACTAGCTTGCACCCGTTGTATGTACAGGTAGAATCTATCACATCCGATCATCACGTGATGCTTCGAAACGACAAGTCTTAGCAACGGTGCATACTAAGGATGAACACTTTATTATCTTGATATTTAGTGAGAGGGATCATCTTATAATGCTACCGTCGCGATCTAAGCAATATAAGATGCATAAAAGGATTAACATCACATGCAATTCATATGTGATATGATATGGCCCTTTTGTCTTTGCGCCTTTGATCTTCATCTCCAAAGCACGAACATGATCTCCATCATCAACGGGCATGATCTCCATCATCGTCGGCGTAGCGTCAAGGTCAATGGCGCCGTCTTCATGGTTGTGCTCCCATGTAGTAACTATTACAACTACTTTGAAATAATACTTCAACATGAAATTTAAAGACAACCATAAGGCTCCTGCCGGTTGCCACAATACAATAATGATCATCTCATACATATTCATCATCACATCATGGCCATATCACATCACCAAACCCTGCAAAAACAAGTTAGACGCCTCTAATTTGGTTTGCATATTTTACGTGGTTTAGGGTTTTCGAGTAAGATCCAATCTACCTACGAACATGAACCACAACGGTGATACTAATGTTGTCAATAGAAAGAGTAGATTGAATCTTCACTATGGTGGGAGAGACGAGACACCCGCAAAGCCACTTATGCAATCCAAGTTGCATGTCAAGCGTGGAGCAAATCTCATGAACGCGGTCATGTAAAGTTAGCCCGAGCCGCTTCATCCCACCATCCCGCAAGATGCAAAGTACATGAACTAAAGACAACAAAAGCATCAACGCCCACAAAACCATTGTGTTCTACTCGTGCAACCAATCTATGCATAGACACGGCTCTGATACCACTGATGGGATTCGTAGCATAGAAAACAAAAAAATTTCTATCGCAAGAACGAACAACAAGCCAAGATCCAATCAAGAAGATGGTAGCAACGAGGTGAAGATCAACATACCCTTGAAGATCGCAAAGCGTTAACGAGATTAGATCTCGTGGTGGATGTAGACGATCACTTGCCGCTTGCAAAAGCGCGTAGAAGATCTTGACGGTGCCACGAACGGGCAGCACCTCCGTACTCGGTCACACGTTCGGTGTTGATGACGACGTCCTCCTCCCCGTTCCAGCGGGCAGCGGAAGTAGTAGATCCTCCTCGGAATCCCGGCAGCACGACGGCGTGGTGGCGGTGGTGGTGGAGAACTCCGGCAGGGCTTCGCCTAAGCGTTGTGGGAGAAGTATGAGGAGGGGGGCGGCTAGGGTTTGGGGAGAGGGGGCTGCTGGGGCGCCGGCCAAGGGGGCAGGGGTGATGCGGCCAAGGTGTACCCTGCCTCCTCCCTCTCTCCCTCATTATATAGGTGGATCCCCAAGGGTTAGGTCAAAATCTTCGAATAAGACCCCAACTCCAAAACCTTCCATATGGCCAAACCTAGGGGGAGTGGGACTCCCCCCTTTCCTTTGGTGGGGTGGCCGGCCACCATGGGGAGGAGTCCACCTGGGACTCCTCCTCCCTTAGGCTGGACGGCCAAGGTGGGTGGAGTCCCTCTGGGACTCCACCTTCCATGGTGATTTCTTCCGGACTCTTCTAGAACCTTCTAGAACCTTCCAGAAAAAATACCGGATCATTTTCAAACCTAGAAAATGACTTCCTATATATGAATCTTATTCTCCGGACCATTCCGGACCTCCTCGTGATGTCCTGGATCCCATCCGAGACTCCGAACAAACATTCGAACTCCATTCCATATTCCATATCTACTTAAACGACATCAAACCTTAAGTGTGTCACCCTACGGTTCGTGAACTATGCATACATGGTCGAGACTCTTCTCCGACCAATAACCAATAGCGGGATCTGGAGATCCATAATGGCTCCCACACATTCAACGATAACTTAGTGATCGATTGAACCATTTACATACGATACCGATTCCCTTTGTCACGCGATATTTTACTTGTCCGAGGTTTGATCATCGGTATCTCCATACCTTGTTCAACCTCGTCTCCGACAAGTACTCTTTACTCGTACCGTGGCATGTCATCTCTTGTGACCAAGTCACATGCTTGCAAGCTAATCAGACGACATTCCACCGAGAGGGCCCAGAGTATATCTATGCGTCATCGGGATGGACAATATCCCACTCTTGATCCATATGCCTCAACTCATACTTTCCGAATACTTAATCCCACCTTTATAACCACCCATTTACGCAGTGGTGTTTGATGTAATCAAAGTACCCTTCCGGTATAAGTGATTTACATGATCTCGTGGTCGAAGGACTAGGTAACTATGTATCGAAAGCTTATAGCAAATAGAACTTAATGACGTGATCATATGCTACGCTTAATTGGGTGTGTCCATTATATCATTCATCTAATGACATAACCTTGTTATTAATAACATCCAATGTTCATGATCACGAAACCATGATCATCTATTAATCAACAAGCTAGTTATACAAAGAGGCTTACTAGGGACTCCTTGTTGTTCACATAACACACATGTATCAATGTTTCGGTTAATACAATTATAGCATGGTATGTAAACAGTTATCATAAACATAAAGATACTATAATAACCACTTTATTATTGCCTCTTGGGCATATCTCCAACAAAAGCGGCCTGGGACTAATCGGGGAAGAGATTCTCGATAACCCCGCCTCGGGATGCCGTCGCCCGACAGACTGTCGTGGGTTCTCGGGGAAAGTTAGCCCAAGAAGAGCTAATCGGGGAACGGAAACCCGACTTTCTCTCTCCGCCGACCGCACGCGTGGGGACCGACGGAATCTCGATTTCTCGGGAAAGGCTGCCCCTATAGCTACCTATCGGGAATCTATTCCCCGACGGTGTATTATTTCTGTAATTTGCCAAAACCGAGTATTATTTCTGGAAATAATAATAATAAATGTATTATAAAAAAAATCGCCCCCTCCCTAGGCCGACAACTCCAGTGGCCGCCCTCCTTCCCTGGCGGCGGGTGGCTCTCTGGATCTGGCGTCTTGGAGGCGATGGCCTCTGGTGGTGGAGGTGCTGCAGGTTGTGCTCTCGGTGGGGGTCTCTGTACGGCGGAGCGGCGACTCAGGATGGTGGTGGCAGTGTCGTCTTCTTCGCGGCGAGCGGTGACCGCGAATGCCAGCCCATATCCCTGGCCATGTGGGTGGCGTGCGGGGTTCTCCGTCGACCCACGGCGTTAGATCTAGGGAGATTTCCGTCCCTCACTGATGAGACTCTAGTCCCCCGCCAAATTTGTGCAATTTCGCCAGGTGGATGGTGGTGGGTTTTCGGGACCGGGGGAAATCCTTGGCCGGAGGTGGCCACGACGTCGTCGACGCCCCGAGGGTCGGTTCCCTCCTTGGAGGCTTCGTTGAGGTCCCATTTACCCCCCACCTACAACATGCCCTGGGTGAAAAGCCTAACCCTTGCTTGGACGGTGATGGTGTCACGGCGTCGTTCCCCTTCTTGAAGGCACCGTCTGGGGATGCAGGGGTAGTTGGTGAGCTTCTGCCTGTAGGAGATGGTTCTTGGCGATGCTTCATTTGCGGCGATGAGCCTGGTTTGGAGGTTGCTCGGCAAGCTCCGATCCGGTGGTAGTTGCGGCCCGTTGTTTGCCGGTCTTCTTGTTGCACTTTCGTTCATCAGCTTGCGTGTTCCGGTGGTGGTGCTGAGGGTTGACGGTGCCCGTGGGGAGTTATCTGGCGCAGCAGCCGATCTTGGTCTCTTCTATGAACTTTGGTTCGACTCTATTCTGGAGTGTTCTTTGGGGAACCTCTCTGACTGCCGATGGTGTGGCGCCCTTCGATCCAGGGCGAGAGGGATGGGATCCCTCTTCGGAGTCAGGGACCATGAGCTCATCTCCATACGTTCATTTGGAAGCGATGCAAGCAGTTCTTCCGCTGATGATGCCTCCTACTGTCCCTGCTCCTCTTGGTGTCGGCATTCTGGTAGACGATGGCCCTGGTGTCTCAAGCGAAGCTTTCTTTTTTATATTTTGTTTGCTTTTTAGATGTGTGTCATGTTTTTTTTGGCGGGTAGATGTGTGTCTTGTTAGGTGTGTATGCTATGTAAGTACTCTGTATTTATCGGTTTCGTGGCTTTATTAATTTAAAACTAGGCTAAAACCTTATCTTTAAAAACATGCCGGCATTGGCAGCACAAAAAGCAGGGATGTGAGAGCATCTCCACTCGTCTCCCCACAGAGCCCCCCACGGCCACTTTTTTTCATCCGGACGGCGAAAAACGGCCCAGTCAGGCCCCCAGTTCCTCGTTTTGGTCCGGATTTGAGCCTATTTTCGTCCGGACTCCCCATGCCATCCTCGGTTTCCCGGGGTCTCCCGGGGACTCCGGATGAAGCTAAACCAACCGCCCACGCCCACGTGTCTCCTCTTTCGTCCGGATTCCCCGAGCCATCCTCTTTTTCCCGAGAAACGCCGCTTGGGGAGCACACGACTGGGAAACTACTCCTCCCCACGCCAAATCTTCCTCCAATCCGGACGAAAATTTCGCCGGATTTGGACGTGGGGAGCGCCAACGAGTGGGGATGCTCTGAGCTACAGGGCGCGCATTGAGACCATGTATAGTTCTGTAGAAAAAGAATATACACTAGTAGAAACAAGGGCTTTGGTTTTTTGCCCCAAATGGCTTTTGTACCGGATTTGGCACGAACCGGTGCTAAAAGGGGTCATTAGCACCGGTTCGTGGTGTGCAGCCGGCCGAGAGACCTTTTGCACCGGTTCGTGTTACGAACCGGTGCAAATGAGCTATCTTTTGCACCGGTTCGTAACACAAACCGGTGCAAAAGCTTCGTCGCCAGGCATGTGTCAGCCGAGGAACCTTTAGCACCGGTTCGTGTTACGAACCGGTGCAAAAGATAGACCATTTGCACCGGTTCGTAACACGAACCGGTGCTAAAGGTCCGCAGCCCTATTTCAGCTCAGCTACCCGGCCAAACAGCCCACTCCACTTCATTTTTGCTAGGAGAAGGTGTGTGTGTTGAGTGCTACCTTGCATTTCTTTGGCATGCAAACAAGGTGCTCGATGAAATGTCTGAGAGAATGATTTCGCTTGATTTTACACAAAATAAAAATGAGATGAGGTGCCGGAGCGACACTTAAGCTTTCTCCTCTTTCTTTCCCTCCTCGATCAAGGTTTAAGCAACAACTTAACCCTTTCATTTGTACGGTGCTAATTTCCACTATTTATAAATATTATGATGTTTTGTAATTGTTTATTGATAAACTTAATTAATTATTTGATGTAGATGAACCGGCGGCAATGGATGTACGTTGACCGATGTCTACCCGAGTTCAGATCGGGCACTGGAAGAATTTATCCGTGTGGCTCGGGAAAACCCACGGGCGGATGGTTTTATGTGTTGTCCATGTGTTGATTGCCATAACTTGAAGCAATACCCTGAATGGCAAGTCATTCACTCACACCTGCTTTGGAAAGGTTTCATGCCCAGCTATAATTGTTGGACCAAGCATGGAGAAAGAGGGGTTATGATGGAAGACGACGAAGAAGAAGAAGAGGATGATGATATGTACCCTAACTACGGTGATACCGCAACGGGGCATGATGAAGATGAAGATGCAGGGAGGAGGTGATCAAGATGAAGAGGCATCGGATGAGCCCGTTGATGATGATCTTCGTCGGGCCATCGCCGATGCACACGGAGATGCGAAACGAGAAAACGAGAAGCGAAAGTTAAAGGGCATGTTAGATGATCACAAAAGAAGTTATACCCAAATTGCGAAGATGGCAACACAAAGCTCGGTGCCACCACGGAGTTGCTGCAATGGAAGGCGGAGGCTGGTATATGTGACAAGCCATTTGAGAAGTTACGAAAATAATGAAGAGGAGGTTTCCAAAGAATAACGAATTGCCCTGACGGTACGTACGAAGCAAAGAAGGTTCTCTGCCCTCTAGGATTAGAGGTGCTGAAGATACATGCATGCATTAATGATCTGCATCCTCTACCGCGGCGAGTATGAAAATTTGGAAAAATGTCCGGTATGCATTGCACTTCGGTATAAGATCGGGCGAGATGACCACTGGTGATGTTGAGGGCGAGCCCCTAGGAAGAGGGTTCCTGCCAAGGTTATGTGGTATGCTCCTATAATACCACGGTTGAAACGTCTGTTCAGAAATAAAGAGCATGCCAGAGTTGTTGCGATGGCACAAAGAAGACCGTAAGAAAGACGAGATGCTTGAGACACCCCGCCGATGGGTCGCGAGTGGAGGACAATCGATAGAGAGTTCCCGGATTTTGCGGATGACGCGAGGAACTTAAGGTTTGGCCTAAGTACGGATGGAATGAATCCTTTTGGGGAGCAGAGCTGCAGTCATAGCACTTGGCTCTGTAACTCTATGTATCTATAACCTTCCGCCTTGGTTGTGCATGAAGCGGAAGTTCATTATGATGCCGAGTGCTCATCCAAGGCCCAAAGCAACCCGGCAACGACATTGATGTGTACCTACAGCCATTATTTGAAGAACTCTTACGGTTGTGGAGCAAACCAGGTGTACATGCATGGGATGAGTACAAACAGGAGTCATTTAACCTACGAGCGTTGCTTTTCGTGACCATCAATGATTGGCCTGCTCTTAGTAACCTTTCGGGACGGACAAACAAGGGATACAATGCATGCACGCACTGTTTAGATGAGACCGAAGGTGCCTATTTGCATAAATGTAAGAAGGTTGTGTGCACAGGGCATCGTCGATTTCTTCCAAAGAGGCACCCCGTCGGAAAGAAAGGCAATCATTTCGGAGGTGAGGCGGATCGCGGGTGAAGCCTGAACTCCGTACCGGTGATGCTTTACTTGATATGGTCAAGGACCTAAAAGTAATCTTTGGAAAGGGTCCTGGCGGCCAATCTGTTCCGAATGACGACGTTACCGGACACGCACCCATGTGGAAGAAAAAATCTATATTTTGGGATCTACCCTATTGGAAAGTCCTAGAGGTCCGCTCTTCAATCGACGTGATGCACGTGACGAAGAATCTTTGCGTGAACCTGCTAGGTTTCTTAGGCGTGTATGGGAAGACAAAAGATACACCGAAGCACGGGAGGACCGATATCGTATGGAAGTCCCAAAAGACAAGCAAGAACGAGGATTACAAGGATACGGGGAGTCGCTTAAGTCCCGCCGACTACGCTCTTACCAAAGCGAGAGAAGGATATCTTTTTTGAAGTCCTTTACGGTATCAAGGTCCCGTCGGCTTCTCCTCCAATATAAAGGGAATTATAAATATGGAGAAGAAAACATTCCAGAACCTGAAGTCGCATGATCGCCACATTATTATGACGCGAGTTGCTTCCGGTTGCACCGAGGGGGCTTCTGTGGGAAAATGTTCGAATACCCATTGTGAAGCTATGTGCATTCCTTAATGCGATATCTCAGAAGGTAATCGATCCAGCTAGTCTTCCAAGGTTACAGAAGGATGTGGTGCAATGTCTTGTTAGCTTTGAGTTGGTGTTTCCACCATCTTTCTTCAATATTATGACACATCTCCTGGTTCACCTTGTCGAAGAGATTGCCATCCTCGGTCCTGTCTTTCTACACAATATGTTCCCCTTCGAGAGGTTCATGGGGGTCTTAAAGAAATATGTTCATAACCGTGCTAGGCCGGAAGGAAGCATCTCCAAGGGCTATGGAACGAGAGGAGGTCATCGAGTTCTGCGTTGACTTCATTCACGACCTTAAGTCGATTGGTGTTCCTGAATCGCGACATGAGGGGCGACTAAGTGGAAAAGGCACGCTAGGAAGGAAATCAATGATATGTAGGGACGGCATTTCTTTCACTCAAGCACACTACACAGTTCTACAAAGTTCCACCTTGGTGGCCCCGTATATCACTGATCACAAGAATATTGTGCGCTCGGAACATCCGGGGCGAGTCGAAGACTGGATTACGCATAAACATATGCGGACATTCGGCGGTTGGCTCCGAGAACATCTCATGAATAACAACAATATTGTAGATCAGTTGTACATGTTGGCTGGGTCACCATCTTCGACTATAGTGACTTTCCAGGGGTACGAGATAAATGGAAATACCTTCTACACGTTCGCCCAAGATAAAAAGAGCACCAACCAAAACAGTGGTGTCCGCATTGATGCAACAAACACTAGCAGTGGCCAAAAGGACACATATTATGGTTACATAGAGGAGATATGGGAACTTGACTATGGACCTTCTTTTAAGGTCCCTTTATTTCGGTGCAAATGGTTCAAGCTGGATGGAAAAGGGGTAAAGGTAGACCAGGTGTACGGAATGACAACGGTGGATACCAACAATCTTGGTTACGAGAGACGAACCATTCGTCCTAGCCAATGATGTGGCTCGAGGTTTTCTATGTGAAGGACATGTCCTCTAGACCGAAGAAAAGAAAACATAAGGAAACGAGCTCATCCGATGAGCCAAAGCGTCACATAGTTCTTTCGGGGAAAAGAACCATCGTGGGAGTCAAGGACAAGACGGACATGTCGAGAAGATTATAATAAGTTTGCTGAAATTCCGCCCTTCACGGTGAACATTGATCCAACCATCGCGTTAAATGCTGAAGATACTCCATGGTTACGGTCGAAGCGATCATAATGTACCTTGAGCTCATACTTGTGAAGCGTTTGTTGTGATATGTATCGAGTAACATTGGTCGTTTGAACTAAATGCAATTATCCAAGTTTATTATTTTTCTAGATACACATGTTTGCAAATTTATCCTCACCTACTTGGTTGTTGGGTGTATATATAGTAGCAGCTTCAGAGCGGGACTTGCGGGAAGAGTTACTCGGGCGGTGTGTGCCTCCCGGATAATCCCCTCCCCCGGATGAAACCACCCCGGATAAGGCAAATAACGGATAAAGGGGTATATAAACTAATCAACCAGTCTTTAGCACCGGTTCCAGCCATTAACCGGGATAAAGCGACAACGACTTTATTGAAATTTAACAAGATACGGTAACTAAACTTAAACTAAAATAACAACTTCTACTAGTTCTTCCGCGCATCCGCTCGCTGCCCTCCCGGATGCCGCCTCTGCCGCAGCTCCTCCTCACGACGACGCTTATGCATCTCCTCACTATCCGGATCCATCACACGCGGCCGCTTATGCGGTTCCTGGAGACTCTGCCTCTCAAATGCTTCTATGGTAGCCGCTAGCGCTGCCTCCTCCCACTCCTCTATCTCTGCGAGCTGCGGGTCCACCTCATCCGCTGCTGCCCTCCCGGTTGCCGCCTCTTGCCGCAGCAGCTCCTCCCACTCCTCTATCTCCGCGAGCTGCGGGTCCACTTCCACCGGCGGCGGGTGCGGCTTTGGGGGCATTGTGCAATGGGCTAGGGTTTGGTGATGAGTGAAATGGGAGACACGGGGCGTACTATTTATAGAGGGCGTTTAGGCGGGAAATCTCCGCGGCTGCGCGTCGTGGCGGGAAAATATCCCGCGCGGCGTCGTGCCGCAGAAAATGTCCCGCGCGGTGTCGTGGCGGGAACATATCCCGCGCGGCGTCGTGGCGGAAACCCGCGCAGCGTCGTGGCGGGAACTCGATCCCGCGCGAATCGGGGAAAAAGGCGGGAAGAAAGCCAAAAATTTCAGCCAAAATTTGACCCTTTTGCACCGGTTCGTGGCTGGAACCGGTGCAAAGGGTCTTTGCACCGGTTCCAGCCACGAACCGGTGCAAAAGGGTCGCGATATAACTGCCCCCGCGCGCCCCTTCTTCTCCACTTCGCGCGAGGACAGAAATACGGGAAACTCTGCCCAATTTTTTCCCCGGCCGCGCCGCCCGCCCGCTCGCGCCGTCGCCGCCGCCGCGCCGCCCGCCCACGCCGCGCCGCGCCGCCGGCCGCCGCCCGCCGCCGCCGCGCCCGCGCCGGCCGCCGCCAGCCCGCCCGCGCCGCGCCCTCGCTGCTCGGCCTCCTCCGCGCGCGCCGCCGCCGGCCCCACCCACTCCGGCCGCGCGCCCGCCCTCCGCCTCTCGCGCGCCGCCCGCCCGCCGCCTCTCGCGCCGCCGCCGGCCCCACCCCTCCGCCGCGCGCCGGCCAAGGTGAGGCCGCACCCCCGGCCCTCCTTTTTTTCTTTTTTAGTTAGATTTTAGTAGATTTTAATTACAGTTTTGTTAGAATTAGTTAGATTTTGTTAGATTTTTGTTAGGTTTTGTTAGAATTAGTTAGATTTTAGTTTTGTTAGAATTAGTTAGATTTTAGTTTTGTTAGAATTAGTTACATTTTTGTTAGGTTTTATTAGAATATTTGTTAGGTTTTGTTAGATTTTAATTAGTTAGGTTTAAATTTGTTAGTTTTAGTTAGAAAATTTAGTTCGAGATTTTAGTTAGGTTATTTAGTTAGAAAATTTAGTTATTTAGTTAGAAAAAAGTAGTAAGTACTTTATTAGTATGTGTTAGAAAAAAGTAGTAAGTACTTTATTAGTATGTGTTAGAAAAAAGTAGTAAGTACTTTATTAGTATGTGTTAGACAAAATTTAGTTAGTTTCATTCATATTCATAAGTACTTTATTATTATATTTGTTAGTTTGCATACGATGCCGCGGCCTCCGCGTCCTGGAGCTAGGACAGTTTTAGAGGAGATGCAGACGGATGGGGGAAGTCAGGGCCCGGGCTCCGCCGGGGTGGCACTGGGAGGTGTTATCTTGCAGGGCGCGCACCTTGGTGCGGAATCCGGGTCCCGTCGTCGACCCGGATATTCTCTGGTGGAGGTCTTATGGGCCACGTTCGTTTCGGAGGAGCCGGCCCCGCCGGAGGAGGTAGCTCAGCGCATTGAAGCGGAGGACCAGCACGTTCGCCGTTACATGTATGCGTTAGACAACATGTATAGGGGCGGATGGAGCGTTATGCAGGGATCTCATGTTAGCTATGCTCCCGTTGTTGTTCCGTGGCTTTGGGGGCACACCCAGCGCGGCTCGGGACCCGGTCGGCGCCCTCTAGGACCCGGTCTGCGCGGTTGAGTGTTTGTAGTAGTGATTGATGTATTATCGATCTATGTATGCATGTAAGCTGCACTATCCGCTTTCAGCACTATTATTGATCATGTATTGAGCATTATTCTTAATTACTTGTAAGTCTTTGCGAAACTTGTAAGTCTTTGCAGAATAATCTAGCTTCGTTGTGTTTATAGCATTAGAATAACTTTTAAGTCTTTGCGAAACTATGGAAAGAGACCTAGAACAAGAATACCTCGTCGAGGAGATTATCCGTGATGATGACGATATCACCTCTCTTTACCTAAACCAATCCGGCGAGGGAGACGAGCGAACCCGAGGAGACGGCTACGATGAGGAAGATGATCAAGACCACCGTGGAGACGGCTCCGGTGAGGGAGAAGGTGACGACTTGCGAGGGAGAAGCTCACCACGTCGAGGTGTATATATATTAATTAACCAAGCCTACGAGATATGTGCATATACATATATTAACGTTGTTTCTTCTTTTAGACCTCCCAATCAACACACTCTCTGGCGAGAACTAAACGAGGCGCGGCCGAGAAGATGGAAGACCATGAAAGGTGCATCATCACGGAAATCGCTATAGACGGCGAACCGATTTCTCCCAAGGATCACGCAAAAAAGTTTGTAAGTCAATGCGGAGTTATTGTTAGGGACACCATCCCGATCACCACTCAAGAATGGAAGAAACCTGCAAAGGAGGACAAAGGAGTTACTTACGTCGATACGAGATCCAAAAATCTGATGTTTAGGAAACTCATGGTAAATTTCACATTTCCGGAGCCAGTTGACTACGATAGTGATAATAAAGGCCGGACCACGAGGATCCCGAGCTGAATAGCATACAACGAAGAGTCAAGAAGTGGGCTCTTAAGAAGATGGCAACGCAGTTCAACGACTACAAGAAGAAATTGGACAACTCCTTTATCAAGAAAAAGAAGACTCCAGATTTCAAGGGCCCCTATGAGAAGATAAAAGACCACTCGGGAGGCATTTGTGAAGTACAAGACATCGGAGAGGGCAAAGACAAGGTCGGACACCAACAAGAAAAATGCTGCTAATAAGATGTACTTCCATACCATGGGGCGAGGAGGCTACAAGGTCGGCAGACCTAAGTGGGAGAAATGGGAGAATGACCTAATTAAGAACGGGATCCAGCCGGAGGTACGGAAATGGAACCAGCGGTCAAGGGATTGGTTTTACGCGCATGGGGGCACGTTGGACGCACAAGGGTTACGCATATATACACAAAGACATCGGGAAAACCCACTTCCCATCGAAGCCTTTAGAAATGCTGCAAAGGAAGTTGAAGAGGGGAAGTTCCGTCCCGAAAGAGAGAAGGACCAGCTCACACGCGCCCTTGGGAATCCTGAACACTCGGACGAACACGAACCACACCAGGTGGCAAGCCGTGGTGTATTGGGTTTCTGCGAAACGAAGAAATATCCCGATAGAAGCCGTCGGAGGCAAAAGGATGTGGTTCAAGAACGCGTTGCTAAGCTAGAGGAGCAAGTGAGGATGATAATGTCGGGCTCGGTCCACGGTCACCCAACCTCAACCTAATCCGCGGATAGAAGAAGTTGCATTCGATGCTACCGGCCGGGGATCTCGGCGGAAGAGCGAGCGTGGCTTCCACGGAGCTGCCTGGTGATGATGCGGATGTGGATCCGCGAGATGGCTCCTCCCTCCCCTGTGGATCCGCGAGATGCCTTCGATCTCTACCCTGTGGACTTTATCACGAGTCGACACCTTGTGAGCTACATTTCCAAACGATGGGCTACTTAACGCTCAAGGCGGCGATCGGCTATGTCTTACCGCCGGTACACGATCAAAGATATCACTTCAAGCCGGTTCCACCTGGATACGCTGTTGCCGGGGTGGATCAAGTTATGGATGGGTATGGGCCGGCGAGGCTTGACCACCCTGCCGGTGAAGGGGATTTGCTAGAGCTGGGAGAGGCCAAGAACACTACGGTTCTATGGCGAAAGGAATTCATTGTGATTCCGGGTTGGAAGGCGCCAACAAGGTCTCCACCGAGCCGGCATTCTCCACCGATGCGGCCGTCTCCGGTGCGTGAGCCTTCCCCGCCGGCGCGTGAGCCATCTCCGCCGCCGCGTGAGCCTTCCCGCCGGCGCGTGAGCCATCTCCGCCGCCGCGTGAGCCTTCTCCGCCGCCCAAGTATAAGAGGAAAATTAGGCGGGCCGCTACGACACGGCCTGAGTCGTAACAAATCACCGAGACGCAAAGAAGAGCCCCTCCCAAGAGTGCCTAAGGTTCCTCCCAAGAGACCTTATGACTATACGGTTGAGGAAAATGCCAAGATCGTAGCTGAACAGACACAAGCAACAAATGTTGAAACTTAAAAGCCCCGGCTTGAGCCGGAGCCAGCTATATCTCCGGAAAAGAAGTTGAAACTGCTTGAAGAACCTTCATCAACCTGAGCCAAGTCTTTCATCGAACTATGACCGGTCTATTCGCAAGTCAAATGTGTTAGCAAAGAGCGGTGGGAAAAAGTAAGGTAGATGGGAAACCAGTTCCCCAGCTTGGAGCCCGAAAAACTCGTGCCCCCGCTCCAAGTGTATCCCGATGTCCTAGCGTGCCTTGATCCAACGATGGTAAAACTATACAAAGATGAGGCGAGATGCGGCCGGTATGAGTATTCACGAGTACTTAAGCCGCATCGAATTCATGGCCACGGACGATGTCCAATTAGCATACCATTACACATACGGGGAACCTCTTGTCGAGCTGCGGAGTTGCCTAATCTATCAACACAGCTGCGAAGACTACATAATTGGTACTTGGATGCATGTAAGGACGGCCGGAAGCTGGATCATGGTGGCAATAAGAGATGAGCACTACGGGCGAACTGACGTGATGAACATCGAATTTTGTGAATTATTTCAGTTATTCAACCAAGACGCCCTCGACAAATCTCTGCTGAGTGCATCACGTACCGTAAGTATTATTTATGTAATTAAGTCTCTACCGCGACTCGTCCATTATTGCTAGCATATAACCATACTCTCACCTGTATTATGCGAGAATGAAGATTCGCGAATGCCGCAAGGGCAAATCTATGATCTTGGGTTCGTTGACCCATATACCGTGAATGGGTATACTTGTCGACAACTCTCCCAAGGACACGGAGAATAACTTGGTATATGTCTTAAGGAAAAACTCATACAAAAGGGCAATACTATTTCCTTACAACTTCGCGTGAGTGTTACTTGTCTTCACACATTAAATCTTTTTCGCTTACTCCATGTGTTAAGTGTAATTGATGAGTTATGCATATATATGTGTGTCCGTAGGTTTCACTATATCCTGCTAGTCATTGAACCCGACACCGGGATAGTAGAAGTCATGGACTCGAAGAGTAAACCCCTTGAGGCGTGGGGGGCATGGCTGATATCCTCCTCAAGGCTTGGAAACGGTTCACCAACAAGTCTCCGGGTTTAAAGAATAAAGAACTTCGAATAAAACATGTACCGGTAAGTACTATCTGGCTAGGCCGCGCATCTCTTTGATTGTAGTTTCAATACCATTATTATCATCCTTGATTATATATATATTATTTTGATTGAACTTTGTTCTCGTAAAGTGCTTGAGGCAGGAGGACGGGAATAATTTATGCGGGTTCTACATTTGCGAGTTCATCCGCCATAATACCCACCATAAGAGGGACATTTTGGAACAACTTGATGTAAGTAATTAAACAACATTCATGGCTTTATTTTATCGATCACCTTGTGTTTCATTCACATACACACATATATATATACTGACCATCGTACCTTCTTCAAATTATTAGATCGAACGGTTGCGGGACGGTCTTCTAGCAACGGAGCGTGTACGAGCAATTCAAGAAGAGCTGGCGGGGTTCTTACTTGAGCAAGTCATAGCTCCAGATGGAGAACACTATGTGGACAACCGCCAATATCAATGTTGATGTAGACATATATATATATGCATGAACGTGTGTCACTTTGATCGATATATGTAATACAATGGTTTCCTATATATATATATGTGAATTGTCTGCATTAATATTATACCGTATTTCGAATGGGGCAGAGTCTCTGCCGCGGCAGCGTTTTAGTGCAATTCCCTGCCGCGGCAGAGTCTGCCGCGGCAGGGAAGGGCACTAAAATGCTGCCGCGGCCCAACCCTTTTGCACCGGTTCGTATTACGAACCGGTGCAAAAGCTCCCCCGCCGAGCGCCCCACAGCCGGCCACGTGGAGACCCCTTTAGCACCGGTTCGTAAGAGAACCGGTGCAAAGGGGGGCCTTTTGCACCGGATGGTTTGCACCGGTTGGCCATCCGGTGCATATGGCCTTTAAAAACCGGTGCAAAAGGCCATATTTCCACTAGTGATAGAAGGATTCCAAGCTGCAGAGCATATGACTGAGAAATAATGTAAACCTTGTCGCCACACGTGCTCTTTCTAGTTTAATCTGACAAACTAGCTACAGATACAATAGAAGCAACTGTCCATACAAATCGATTAAGACGCATCTCGATGCATCCGGACACCTAAAGGAACCGTTTATGTCTGTTTAGTTCGGGTCGCTGCAACAAAATCGGTTGAATAGGACCGCATATCCGTTTGCGTCGGGGGTAGCCGCAGCGGGTTGACACGTTTTTTAGTCCGTCAAGCTCGCTATAATGACGATTAATGTCTCATCGAGCCCTCCCGCCGACGATTACCGGTTTCCGCGCAAGGGCGGTCGACTCCCGCACGGGGCTGAGCGATTGGCGCACTTGGCCGCTGTTTCGCGCACAACAGCGGCCAAGTGAAACGCTGGTTCCCGTCCCGCCGTGCCTATATAATGGACGCCACTGCCGGGTGATTAGGGAAAATCCTAGCTACAATCCTTGCCGGGTGATTAGGGAAAACCCTAGCTACAATCCATGGCCGACCACGACCGCATCTGGAGTCGCGTTTCCGCCATGGCCCGCACTCGCTATACGGATGATCCGGACAGAGCGGAGCTCGACGCGCGGGCCACGTTAGAGGCGAAGCAGACCGCCGCCTAATCCCGCGAGAACGAGCTCGACGGGCCGTACAGGGAGGGCATGGGGGAGGCGGCGGCACGCGTGGCCGTCGCCTTGGAGGACGAGCGTGGGTTCCTCGAGTCGCTCCACCGACAGCCGCTGTCGACGACCCACCATGAGGTGGGTGTACGAGCTGTCAGCCCTGGCGGGGGTTCACCGCGCGGCACGCGAGGAGGTGGTGGCGGCGAGGCGGCGGGAGCAGTTGTGGGTGGAGCAGGACAAACCGGGAGCTGGGGAAAACCGCCGGCTGGAGGACGCAGCTGCCACCAGCTCCCCCGTAGAGAGGGCCATGCGCCGCTGGGAGTCCTATGGCGCCCGCCGTGTGCGCGAGCTCACGCCTCGCGGATGAGCTCCGACGGCGCCGGGCCGTCAGGGCACGCCGGCGGCCTAGACTGTGAGTAACCCCGACCATAGCAGGCCCCGCGATGGCGAGTAGATACAATTGTCGTAGTTTAGGTTAACTCGTCTCTAACCATCTATGTAAAGATGGTCTTTTTGGCCAACCAATATTAGTGAAAAAAACTTTTTGCTTATCTGAGTCACTGGCCGCCCGGAATCCAGTGAGGCGGACGTAGAAGCTGATCGCGCCGTGTCCGCGCACACGAATTCGCGGCCAAAATTTGGGCGAGGAATGCGTCTCGCCTAACAGCTCAATCAGTTTGCGTCGGACCTGCCCAGAGGATGGATGCTCTGAGTAGCGGGGTGCCGAACGCCCTGCCCTGTTTCTCGGCGCCGGCGAGGAGAAATAGAGAAGCTGAGCTGTGATTCGTCGGCGAGGACACTGAGGCGGCAGTGCCACGAGTCGCTGTTTGCTCTCGACCCTCATTTGGGTTCGTCGGACCTGGAGGTGGCAACCGGCGTGTGGTCTCTATGGATGACCGGGAAGGACATTTTTTCGATAAAGGAAATATATTAATATCAAAAGATACCAATTACACCTAATGGCACTACGGATGCACACAGCAAAAAAAAAGAAAACTAAGAAACAAAAGTCCCGCGACAGTATCTCGGGCCTAACAACAGCAATACATCCACCGCTAAGACAACACCTGAAATACAGACTCTCCAAAAAACGACGCCTTCGAGAAGGGAACAGTGCTCTAACACCGTCGTCGCCCGATCAAAGATCTTAGGTTTTCACCCTGAAGATAGTCCCCGCTCTCAAAACAATGCCTCCAACAAGGTCATTGCCAGGCACAACCAGTTAAGGTCAGACCTTGGATTTTCACCCTGAAAGGTAGGACTCTGAACTTCACCTGTGTTGTCGCCCCCACTTTCATACCGCTGCTGTGAAGCCCGGAACACCAAGCAAGTCCCTCATCAGTGCGGAGACTTGAACCTCCCTTAGCTAGTCCTCCTATCCGGCCTTCATGAAATTCTCTTCTTCCGACTTTCATCATGGATCCATAGTCACTTGATGTCAACACAGAAAAAGAGCTTCGCACCGCTCCCTCTAGAACCAAACGGTCGGAATAAAAGCATGAGTGCGCACGACCGAATACCACCGATCCAGCAAACTCCAGGCAAAAAGCACTTTTACATTCGCCGGCGGCGTCTTCCGGAACTCAACACTCCTGCCAGATCGAGAAAAGCAAACCTCAGGAAAGTCTTCATCTTCGCCGAAGAGAGACCCTAGGACCGCCGCCTTTATTCAGGTCGGGCCCCCACGCCGGCGACCATCCCAGGCTGGCCACAGCTGCCGCCGGAGACACCAGGCGCAGATCGCATTGTCCGGAGACATCGCACACGCCCTGGGCACCGCCACAGCCGAACGCCAGCCCTCCACCGGCGACAGCCATCGCCAGCTTCCACGCCTCTCCATCTCGCCGTCGGAACTCGGTGGTGGATCGAAAGATCCACCACCAGCAACCGCAGGCCGACCCTCTCCGGCGAAGAAGGGGGCCACCTCCACCGTCGAACCCAAGGCTGCTGCCCCGGGCGACCTCGTGTCGCGGGAGAAGCCCGAGATCGCCTCCACGCACCGACGAGAGGCGGGGGAAAAGTGGCGCAGATCATGGCCTGGCCGCTTCCCTCCACCAGCCCCTCCGGCGTGCTGCGGTGAAGATCCGGCGGAAGGCAGGGGGCCACCGCGTCTGGCCGCCGCAGAGGTCTGGCCGCCGCCGCCGCCCATCACCAAGTCCGACCGGCCGCAGCTAGCGTCGAGGGATCGCGGTCGCCGTCCCAGCGCGGCAACAAGGAGAGGCCGCCGCCGCCGCCACGCCCCGCGGCCTTTGCCCGGCGGCGCTACCGGCGGCGGCGGCGGGGAGCGTTTAGGGTTTGGGAGGGGTGCGGGAGGAGGGGTGCGGGGGGAGGTGTCTCCTTTTCCTCTGATATGCAGACATACGGCCGGCCATCAAACCCTAGCTAGCTAGCCCCCTGGAAAGCGTGAACTTGCTCCAACATAGTCCAACTGCACCAAGTAAAAAACAACCGGGAAGGACATGGCTGGCGACTTCAAGATCGCTCAGTAAGTTTCTTCTTCCTTCCACAACCATGACCATACCAATGGGTTTCAGAGAATGATTTCTGAATGTTGATGATGCATATAAATTATTCAGAAAATGAATGATGAGTATACATTACTTTTGAGATGCAGTTTCCAGTTTGTCAAATAGTATCATGCCTTCTCTTTTATGAACACACGGAAAATCATAAGGCCCTGAGACTCAACAACAGTCTGACTCGGGCATGCTCATTTTCTGTTCCTCTGCCCAATGCACAAAACACCAGTACGCAGTCAAATATGCTGACTTGCTCTGAGATTTCAAGCGTTTCGCCTCGTTTACATTCATGCTTTCTTTAGTTTACTTTCACAAGCTAGCAACAGATACTGTATCATGCTCTAGAAGTGTAGAGCGAATGTTGCTTTCAGTTGTGGACCATGGTCAACCCAAGCATGTATCAGAATCATAAGTACGGCATAGATGGATGTCACAAAGATTACAAGTACACACTGTTTGGTAGCAAAAGGACGAAACTAACAGAACACCCAGAGTTATCACTGTTTCATCACAATGACATTCATGCTTTCTTTTAATCGAAAAAACGAAGCTAGAGACTATGAATCTCAATCAGTTTGAAAGAAATCTTGCAGGTTAATTCGGGCCCTCAATTTTGCAACCTACTGTGTGCGTATAATCTGTCTAGGTCACCAGTCCTAGTAAATTTCCTGCAAATGGAATAATGAACTCTTTGATTAGCTTGGGTTCTACTAGTAGTTCATATGAACAATAAGCGGTATACATGAAGCAAATGTCACGTTCCGACCAATTTCCAAGTGTGTGATGCACTGGCTGGTACTGCAAACAAATCCTCAGTCACTTGTGTCGATCATTTCATTAGCAGTGGCTATTATACACCACTGCATTGTGCTTCCTAACAATCCCACACACTACTCCTCTAGAAGCAAGGTCGTTGAGGCCGCAGACATTCCCGATAACAAGGTTGTGACTCATTGGGGATACAATTTAGACCTGACGCAAACTGACAAAAGAACAACGGCTTACTAGACCGGGGTAACCGGTGTTAGAAATAAACCACGCGTGTGTCTCATGTGTGTGCGTGAGTCTGTACTCGTGTAGTTATCTGTACGTAGGATGCAGTAGGGGCCGTTGGAGACAGGCCGGTTTGGAGCTGTTGGAGCAGCCGCGTCATACGCGTATGTGCGCGTCGTGCGTGCATGCCGGCCGGAGTATACGGATCAGAGCGGCAGCATGGAGGGTGTGGAGTTCGTGCTCCAGCGGCAGCCCCTAGCTAGCTATAAAAACCTCTCTGTACTGCTCGTTGTAAACGGGGTGTGCCAGAGTTTGAGCTCAACAAGAGGCCGTTCGTCGGCGTGGCGTTCGTCGCCGGAAAATACTTGTGTTCTTCTTGTTCGTGAGAGAGCTGTGAGGAGGGGGCTGCGGCAAGAAAGAAGAGGGGCTGCTCAGCCCCAACAATTGGTATCAGAGCCTTTATGGCCGGAGGCCGTGGAGCATGGCGATGCCATGCGTGCGGCGAGCGCGGCGACCGCGGCGGACCTGCGTGGTGGCGCAGAGGCCGCGGTGGCGCGGCATGGCGGTGGCGTGGAGGAGCTGCGCGGCCACGGAGGCCGTAGCGGCGCCATGCGACGGCCATGGAAGAAACTAGGCGTGTGTCGCCGAGGAAGAGGACCGCGTCCTGAGCGTGCCGGGCTGGCCGCGTTGCCTGCGTCAGTGCGCGGCATGGGCGTGAGCTGGAGGCGTGTGGAGCGCGGCGACGGTCGCCAAGGAGGAAGAAGATCGAGCTGCTCAAGCGGCCGCGTTGCCTGCGTCAGTGCGCGGCATGGGCGTGAGCTGAGGGCAGGCTGATCAAGGCGGAGGGAAGCCGTTCGTGAGGCGGGTGAAGGCAGCTCGGGTGGCCGCGTTGCCAGCGTGCGTGCGTGGCATGGGCGCGAGTCGAGGGTGTGCGGACCACCGGAGAAGATGGACGCGTTCGTGCGCGGGGCGTGCGTGCGCGGTGGAGCTCAGCGTGAGGTCGCTGAGGAAGAAGCTGGCGTGTGTCGCCGGCGGAGAAGAAGCTGTGGTGTGTGTCGCGGGAGATGAAGAAGGGACGTTCCCCGACAGTCGACAAGGAGCCAGTGTCCTGTAGGATGGCGACGAGGTCGTGGTTTAGGGGGAGATTGTTAGAAATAAACCACGCGTGTGTCTCATGTGTGTGCGTGAGTCTGTACTCGTGTAGTTTTCTGTACGTAGGATGCAGTAGGGGCCATTGGAGACAGGCCGGTTTGGAGCTGTTGGAGCAGCCGCGTCATACGCGTATGTGCGCGTCGTGCGTGCATGCCGGCCGGAGTATACGGATCAGAGCGGCAGCATGGAGGGTGTGGAGTTCGTGCTCCAGCGGCAGCCCCTAGCTAGCTATAAAAACCTCTCTGTACTGCTCGTTGTAAACGGGGTGTGCCAGAGTTTGAGCTCAACAAGAGGCCGTTCGTCGGCGTGGCGTTCGTCGCCGGAAAATACTTGTGTTCTTCTTGTTCGTGAGAGAGCTGTGAGGAGGGGGCTGCGGCAAGAAAGAAGAGGGGCTGCGAGAGCAGCCCCAACAACCGGGCGGGCGGCTTGGCTGGAGGGCGCCGTGGTCGAGAGGGCGCCGATCGATCTGCTCCGGTGAGAGGGTGGCTGTCGAAGGTTGCAGAGTACTTGCCGAGGACCTCGTCATCTCATCTGATTCCCTCTCCCTTTCAGCTATGGCGAGGCCCCTCTTGGAAACAACCAGCTTGCGCGCCAAGCATGATGGGCATCTGGGCGAGCTGGAGCAGCTGGAGTCCACCGCCCCAACAACAGGACCCATGGTCGGCGCGTCCCGTCTGGCTTGATCTGGGTCCTCCTGGCCCAGCGCTGAGAGCTCGACAGGCAGCATGATGGTGACTTGAAACCGGAATGTCGGCCTCGAATTCGTCAGACACATCGACCCGCACGGGTGTTCTGCGCGTCGGCGTGGCCTTTGCTTCCAGACCAGCACGGGTGTCACCATGGGCAGCAGCAGTTGCAGCTGGCATAGGGGCCTTGGGGGCCGTCAGTGCCAGCGTTGATGTTCATATACACTATCTAGCTCAACCAGCTAGCCCTAGATAATTTCCTGCAAAGTAAATAATGACAGTTCTTTGATTAGCCGGTACTGCAAAGGAATTGCCAGGTTACTATGTCGATCTTTACAACACTAGTGGCTATTATCAGTACATGTACTATAGAAAACTAGATAAGTCGTCCTTTTTCTACAGCTCTATTTTTCAAAGCGAAGTGGTGTTTAACACAAGGAAAATTGCAAGGCAAAGTAGATGAATATGTAGACATTTTTGCATGAAAGATTAATAAATGCAAGACAGAGTAAATTCTAATATAAGAAAAAGGAGAAAGAGTACGTAAAAATAAAATAAGATTAGTACTACACACTAGTGGAAAACAGGGCTTTCGGCACGTCGCCCCGAAACATTTTGGAGCGCTCCGGGCCTTTTGTGGCGGCCTTTTGTCGCGGGCCGTACCACGACCCGCGACAAAAGGGGTCTGAGGCTGGCTGTGGCCTGCTGGCACCCCTTTTGTCGCGGGTCGTGGTACGGCCCGCGACAAAATGTCCAAGCCTATATATACACACAGCCCCCCCCCCCCCCCACCTCCCTACATTTTTTTTCCTTGGTGGTGAAAGGTGGAGGTTTATGCTAGCTTTTTTTTTCATGTACACAAGAGGTGTTTGATGAAATGTTTGTGAGGATGCCACTTGATTTTATTTGATAAGATTTCTCCTCTTTTTGATCCTAAAAGGTTAGCAACTATTTTCTCGTATACATAGTCCGTACAATACTAATTTTAGCAAGGTGATTGCATCTGATACATAATTGTACTTATGATGCAGATGAGACATCCATGGATGTACGGTAACCGATGTGATCCTGCTTTCAGAGAGGGCGTGAAATCTTTCCCGCTTGTGGCCGAGGCCAACAAGTCGAAGCAAGGTTTTATGTGTTGTCCATGTCTGAAATGTAAGAATGAGAAGGATTACTCTTGCTCAAGAGACATTAAGAGCCACCTGCTTCGGTTTGGATTCATGTCCAGCTATAATGTTTGGACCAAGCACGGAGAAGAAAGGGTTATGATGGAAGACGGCGATGAAGAAAAAGATAACGATGACCAGTACCGATCTATGTTCTCTGAATACGATGATACCGCAATGGAAGACAATGAAGAAGAAGGAGGTGAAGAACGGGCACCAGATGATCATGTTGATGATGATCTTCGTCGGACCATTTCTGATGCAAGGAGAGACTGTGGCACAGATAAGAAGAGGTTGCAGTTCGACAAGATGTTAGAGGACCACCACAAATTGTTATACCCAGGTTGTGAAGATGGGAAGAGAAAGCTGGGTAGCGTATTGGAATTGCTGAAATGGAAGGCAGAGGCCGGTGTGACTGACTCGGGATTTGAAAAATTGCTGATAATATTAAAGAAGCTGCTTCCAACAAATAACGAATTGCCCGCCAGTACGTATGAAGCAAAGAAGTTTCTCTGCCCTCTAGGATTAGATGTGCAGAAGATACATGCATGCATTAATGACTGTATCCTCTACCGCGGTGAGAAGTACGAGAATTTGAATAAATGCCCGATATGCGGTGCGTTGCGGTATAAGATCAGAAGAGATGACCCTGGTGATGTTGAGGGCGAGCCACCCGGGAAGAGGGTTCTCGCGAAGGTGATGTGGTATGCTCCCATAATACCACGGTTGAAACGTTTGTTCAGAAACAAAGAGCATGCCAAGTTGTTGCGATGGCACATGGAAGAACGTAAGAAAGACGCGATGTTGAGGCACCCCGCTGATGGTCGGAAGTGGAGAAACATCGGGAGAGAGTTCTCAGATTTTGCAGGTGAGGCAAGGAACTTATGATTTGGTCTAAGTACAGATGGCATGAATCCTTTTGGGGAGCAGAGCTGCGATCCACAGCACCTGGCCCGTGACTCTATGTATCTACAACCTTCCTCCTTGGTTGTACATGAAGCGGAAGTTCATTATGATGCCAGTGCTTATCCAAGGCCCAAAGCAACCCGGCAACGACATTGATGTGTACCTATGGCCATTAGTTGATGAACTTTTGGAGTTGTGGAACGAACCAGGTGTACGTGTGTGGGATGAGCACACCGAGCAAGAATTTGACCTACGAGCGTTGCTATTCGTAACCATCAATGATTGGTCTGCTCTTAGTAATATTTCAGGACAGACGAACAAAGGATACAATGCATGCACACACTGTTTAGATGAGACTGAAAGTAAATATTTGGGAAAAAGTAGGAAAAATGTGTACCCGTACAATCGCCGTTTTCTTCCGCACAGGCATGCATTAAGGAAAAAAGGCAAGCATTTCAATGGCGAGGTAGAAAACCGTCCGAAGCCTGTCGCCTGTAGTGGTGCTGATGTATTTGACATGGTCAAGGATTTAAATGTTATCTTTGAAAAGGGTCCAGGCAGTCGACCTGTTCCGAAAGACGCTGACGGACACGCGCCCATGTGGAAGAAGAAATCTATTTTTTGGGAGCTAGAATATTGGAAAGTCCTGGAAGTTCGCTCTGCAATTGACGTGATGCACCTGACCAAGAATTTTTGTGTGAATATTCTAGGTTTTCTGGACGTGTATGGGAAGACAAAAGATACAACAGAAGCACGGGAGGACCAGGAACGTCATAAAGGACGAGACGGCAATCATCCAGGGCAGTTTGAAGGGCCTGCCAGCTACGCTCTTACCAAACAAGAGAAGAAAATCTTTTTTGAAGCCCTATTCAGTATCAAGGTTTCGTCTGGTTTCTCATCGAATATAAAGGGAATAGTAAATATGAAGGGGAAAAAATTCCAGAACCTAAAGTCCCATGACTGCCACGTGCTTATGACACAATTGCTTCCGGTTGCATTGAGGGGACTTCTACCAGAAAATGTTCGACTAGCCATTGTGAAGATATGTGCATTCCTCAACGCAATTTCTCAGAAGGTAATGGATCCAGAAACTTTGTCAGGGTTACAGGTTGATGTGGTTGAATGTCTTGTCAGCTTCGAGTTTTTGTTCCCACCATCCTTCTTCAATATTATGACGCACCTCCTCGTTCACCTAGTTGAAGAGATTAGAATTCTCGGTACTGTATTTCTACACAATATGTTCCCCTTCGAGAGGTTCATGGGAGTCTTAAAGAAATATGTTCATAACCGTGCTAGGCCAGAAGGAAGTATCTCAAAGGGCTACGGAACAGAGGAGGTCATTGAGTTTTGTGTTGACTTTCTTCCTGACCTTAAGCCGATTGGTGTTCCTGAATCTCGGTATGAGGGGAGGCTGACTGGAAAAGGCACACTAGGAAGGAAAGCATAGGTGTGCTGGGACAAGCTTTCTTTCAATCAAGCACACTACACAGTTCTATACAATTCCAGCTTGGTGGCTCCGTACATCGAGAAACACAAGAATGTTGTATGAGAAATAAACCTGGGCCAGCCCGAGTCCTTGATTACACGTGAACACATGAATACCTTTGGCAGTTGGTTGCAAAGACATCTCATGAGTGACACCACTGTTGGAGAGCAGCTGTACTTATTGGCCAGGTTACCATCTTCAAACATATGTACATTCCAAGGGCACGAGATAAATGGGAATACATTTTACACAATCGTCCAAGATAAAAAGAGCACCAACCAAAACAGTGGTGTCCGCTTCGATGCAAAAGACGAGAATGGGCAAACCACCACATATTATGGGTACATAGAGGAGATATGGGAACTTGACTATGGACCCACTTTTAAGATCCCTTTGTTTCGGTGCAAATGGGTGAAGCTCAGCGGTGTACAGGTAGACGATAAGTACGGTATGACAACAGTGGATCTCAACAATCTTGCGTACATGGACGAGCCATTCGTCCTAGCCAACGAGGTGGCTCAAGTTTTCTACGTGAAGGACATGTCTAGCAAATCAAGAAAAAGAAATCAACAAAAGAATACATCAACCGAGGAGCCAAAGCGCCACATAGTTCTTTCGGGGAAAAGAAACATCGTGGGAGTGGATGACAAGACGGACATGTCGAGAAGATTATAATAAGTTTAAAGAAATTCCGCCCTTCACGGTGAAAATTGACCCAAGCATCTTGCTAAATGATGAAGATTCTCCATGGCTACGGCGTAGAAGAAAACCACAGCACTAGATGGCGATGTTGGCGATATTTAAACCTGTAATGTAATAATGTATTCTTAATATATAGTTTCCAAGACTGTTGGAGGAGATGGAGTCATTCACGGGCTTGCAGGAAAAATTTCCGAGGCGGAACTTCCGAAGATACCATAGGGCGTGTGCACCAAGGGCATCTTCGAGAAGTTCCGCCACGGGAGATTTCCCAACCCTTTCCTCCATCCATGGGGATGAAACTCTCCCTACCTATGTTGGCTTGTTGAGCTGCTTGCCATAGCGTATCGATGCTCCTTTTATAGGCACGGCGCCGCTTTTACTTTGTCTTGTTCCTCCGACAGGGCGTCGTGCGCTACATGCTTTAACTCATCGAGCAGAGCATCCACCCACGCGTCCTTATCTTGCCGTCATCTTTAGTCTCGGTTGCACCCACCAGCCGGTACTAAAGGTTACCCGCACGTCCTTATCCCACCGATAATTTTGTTAGATGACACAAAAACCACCTTTAGTCCCGGTTGTACCCACCAGCCGGGACTAATGGTTGCCCGCACGTCAGCCACCCCCTAGATAAGGCCCTCCCAGATAAGCCTCCCCCAGATAAGGCCCCCCATCTTTTGTCCCGGTATGAGCCCCCACCCGGGATGAATGTTTCCCGTGCCACTGCGTTCCCACCTATTTTCTTCCCGCGCTTTCCACCGCTTCCCGCCTCCGTCTTTCCGCCATTTTTTCACTATATATATGTAGGCTTGGCCTCCATTTACATATCACATCTAGACTCATATCTGCAAACCTCATCACTCTCTACCATGGCTTCCATCGTACCTCTAACCCCCCGGGAGGTGGAGGCGCTTTGCGCCTCGAACTACCCCTGCCCGCCGGGCTACCGCGTCCCGACCAGCTGGTTGCTGAGCGTCGGAGGCGTACCGGTCCCTCCTGTCCCTCTAGGTGTGGCGCGCGAGATGGCCCTCACGAACCACTACTACTTCGAGCTCACGCCAGAGCAGCGGAGGAATCCCCAGTGGCATCCCGACTACAGCCCGACTTGGGACAGCTTCTTCATCAATCGGCGTGAGAGTGCGCTTGGCAGGCACGAGGAGGATGGCCCGCCTCCTTCAAACTTCAACGAGGCCGGCCGTCAGCTGTGGTGGCGCGGCCGGACTCTCCAGAGCGTCATGGCCTACCGTGGCCCCCGCCTGCGCTACCCTCAGTCCCAGCCCACGCGTGCTCACCCGCCGAGGTTCGACTACCGCGACCCCGATGCCAGCGACGATGATGTCGGCGACTACGACGACTACAGTGGCGACGTTTATAGGGCTAGGCACGAGTATGACTGAATGACTCCAACATTCGAATCTGGCCATGTATCTTAATTTTCAGTTGAGCTATGTACTTTAATTCCAGTTCAATCGTAATAAAATTTTATTCCCGCCCTTTTCCTCCCGCGCGGCGTCGTGGCGGGAAACTTTCTCATCATCAAGATGAAGCCACCGACAACGACTTTATTGAAAACAACCGACAACGACTTTATTGAACTAAAACAACCGACAACGACTTTATAAACTAAATTTAAACTAAAACAACCGACAACGACTTTATTGAAAATACAATTAAAATAGATAAACGACTAGTCTAGTCTCTACTCGTCGTCGGAGGTTGTCTCCGTCCAAATGTCGTCCCACCGAGGGTCGTTTTCGGCCCAAGTTGTATTCAGGTTGTCGAGCTCGAACTCGGCGACAGCCCAACGGTGGCGCCTGTTGGACCTGCGCTGTGCCCTGAGGTCAGCGAAGAACGCGTCGGTGTTGTCGACGTCGTTGGGGAACTGCACCCTCCACTGGCGCATCAACTCCTCGTCGTGCTCGGCGATGGCGATCCGGCGCTGCACCTGGCGGTGCCGGCGACGGTCCTCATCGTCGATGAGGCACGGCGCTGGCGCGAGGAACTCCGCCTCCTCTAGCGATTCGACATCCGGGAATCGCCACGCGGCCGCGTCGTAAGCGCGCGCCGCCAGCTCCGGCGTGTTGTACGTGCCGAGGGTGAGGCGGAAGCCACCGGTGCGTATCTCGGCGTAGAATCTACCGCTCGGACGCGCTCGGACGCCACGGAAACCGGACGACCCGCGACGGCGCGGCGGCATCCCGGAGATGAATGAGCGGAGGCGGCGGCGACGTGTGGTTGCGCGCGCACGCGGCGCTTTATATAGCGCACGCGGGGCATCGCACGTGTAAGCCGCGGCTACACGTCGCACGCCGGCGGCGGCGGGGCGAGGCACGTGGAAGCGGCGGCGACACGTGGCACGGGGAAGCGACACGTGTGGCACGGCGGCGGTGCACAGTAGAAAAGAAACAGAAACGGGGCTGATCCGTGGCCTTTTTCATCTAACGGCTCCAGGCCGTTGGATTAAAACGGTCGGAGCCGTCGGATGCTAAGTCCCACGGATCAGCCCCTTTTGTCGCGGGTCGTGGCACGACCCACGACAAAAGGCCCCCCCCTTTTGTCGCGGGTCGTGCCACCACCCGCGACTAAAGGGGGTGGCGTATAAAAGGAGGCCGCGCGTCGCGGGCCGAGGCACGAACCGCGACGACAGTGGCCAAACCCTAGCAGACGCCGCCAGGCTGCCGGATTTCACCGCCGCCGCCGCCGACGCCACCGCGCCTCGAGCCTCCTCTGCCGCCGCGCCGCCTCGTGCCTTCCTCGAGCCTCCTCTGCCGCCGCGCCGCCTCGAGCCTCCACTGCCGCGCGCGCCGCCTCCTCTCTGCCTCGGGGGCCGCCGCGCCTCGAGCTTCGGCGTCGCCGCCGCCGCGCCTCCCTCATCCTCATCCTCGGCCGCCGCGCTGCGCCTGGAGCCGCTGCCTCGGCCGCCGCGCCGCTCAGGTAGCGCCAGCAGGCAGTACCGGCGCCGGCCGCGCGCTCGGTGGTTTTTTTTTTATAGTTTTTTTATAGTTAATTAGTATATTTATTTAGTTAGTTAGTTTAGTTAATTAGTTTTATTTTAGTTTAGTTATTAGTTTAAGTTTTAGTTTAGTATATTTAGTTAGTACTTAGTAATTTAGTTTATGTTTTAATTAGTTCAAGTTTTAGTTTAAGTTTTAATTTAAGTTTTAGAGTTTAAGTTTTTTTTGTATATAATTTAGTTAATTAGTTTAAGTTTTAGTTTAGTAATTAGTTTTAAGATATTTAGTTTCGTAATTTTTGAACCCGACGCCAAACCCTAGCAGACGACTCCTCCACCGACGAACCCGATGCCGACACCGGCCCTCTCCCTCTCGCAAACACCCGTCGCCGATACCCTCTCCCTCTCGCAAACAACCGACGCCGACACCCTCTCCCTCTCGTAAACAACCGACACCCTCTCCCTCTCGCAAGCAACCGACACCCTCTCCCTCTCGCAAACACCCGTCGCCGACACCCTCTCCCTCTCGCAAGCAACCGACGCCGATACCCTCTCCCTCTCGCAAACAACCGACGTCGACACCCTCTCCCTCTCGCAAACACCCATCACCGACACCCTCTCCCTCTCACAAACAACCGGCGCCGACACCCTCTCCCTCTCGCAAACAACCGACACCCTCTCCCTCTCGCAAACACCCGTCGCCGACACCCTCTAACTCTCGCAAACAACCGATGCCGATACCCTCTCCCTCTCGCAAACACCCTCTTCCTCACGTGAGCATTGTCGAGATCCTCTACCTCACGCGCCCTCTTCTCCCTGCTCCACGCCGCCTTCCCCTCCTTGAGCCTACCCCATCCGTGGTTGGAATCAAGGAGCAAACACCTTGTGATCTCCATGAGATGTTCAGGAACATATCTCTTAATGTGGCGGTCGGCTATGTTTTACCTGCATTAGGACCTGAAGGTGAGCCGGCACTATGGCGTGGCAATGAGATTCCAGCTGGCTATGCTCGTGTCGGGGTGGATTCAATTGTACCGATGTTTGAGTCATTGCAGCTTGAAATCCCGGGAGGTGAAGGTCAGGTTACACTCCAAGACGTACTGGGTGACCTCATTCTTTGGGAGAAGAAAAACATCAGGCTTCCAGGCTGGGTACCCCCTACTAGTCATCGCAGGTCACCATCACCTCCTCCAAGTGATCGCAGGCCACCATCACCTCCTCCGACTGGTCACATGTCGCCACCATCACCCCATGAGTATGACCACCACATCCCTAGTCCATCTCCATCTCCTGCGCCGCCGCCTGCGCCCACTAAGACTCGGCATGCACCCAAGCGGAAGCATTTCAAGAGTCTTGTCCGCAAGCTGTCGCCCCTCCCAACAGTACCAAAGGTTCCTCCCCCCCGTCCTTATGATCTTACTATCGAGGAAAATGAGGCCGTTGCAAAGAAGGAACTGTATGAACATTTTCATAAGGAAAAACCCCCAGTGCCAGCGCCATACACTGAGAAGCAAAAAGCATATCTCTCGATTTTCAGAACACACCATCGCAATATGACTTACACGAGAAGAAGGATGACTATACACGCACACTTGCGAGGGTAATTGAGAAGAAGGATACTGCTAAGAAGGATAGTGCTAGCACGGGCAAATCATCAACTAGAAGTGTAGCCGGGAAGAAATCAAGTTCAACAAGTGCACCCCTCAAGGCCAAGCAAGCAGCGACAGCAAGCAAAAAAAGAAAGAAAGTTCCCCAGCTCGGAGAACAGGCCAAACAATCGATCCCACCACTCAAAGTGTTAGATGTTCCCTCGGTGTACCAGGAACTTGGTGGTTTCGATATGGAAGAAGCTACAAAGCTAGCGGCTCAAGTTGGTTGTACCGTGGAGGATTTGCTGAGTGCCGCAGATGCTGCAGTACCCACTGCTGATATAGCTCCTAAATTTGTCTACGGGGCCGACTTGGTCAGCAAAGAGCAGCTGCATCAACTGCCAACGTATATGCAGAATTTGCATCAGTGGTACCTTGATGCGTGCAAGGTGGACCAAAGATACATCGTGGTGAATATCCCAGAAGAATATTACTTCCGATGGGAGGATCTCCATATTGAGATTTCCGAACTCTGGCAGTTATTTAATTTTGAGGCCCTCGACAAATCTCTCATGAGTTGCTATTGCTTGTAAGTTGTTAACTACATATAAGTTCATGTTCATTCAGTTGTTCCTGTTCATTGCATATACTCATTATTTCTTATATGCTCTCTTATGCAGACTGAAGATCAGTGAATGCAGAAGTAATAAGATAATCAATATTGGGTTTGTTGACCCAGATAAAGTACATCATGACATGGTAAGGGATAAAACCGACGAAACGGGGGGAAACCTACTAAGGTTTATAGGGGAGCAACATTTCTGTGATTCAATACTGTTTCCTTACAACTACAGGTGAGAGTCTTACTGATCTGTTGTGCACATTCAATTTTTCTTACTCGATGTTAAGTGTAATTCATGACGTATATATATATATATAAACATGTGTAGTTTCCACTCGATTCTGCTAGACATTCAAGTTGATAAGGGAATAGTTGAAGTAAGAGACCCATTGAGTAGAGGCCTGGAAGGGTTCCGCGACTTGCAGAAGTTGCTCCAGAGGTAATTTCAATCATTGCCGCGCTATATCTTTCGTGAGATATCAATTAATTATCCACTCATTCAATCATTATTTTGCCTGGCAGGGTTTGGAGAGTTTTCAAGAAGAATACTGCGGGTAACTTCGCAGAGAAGCTAACATTTACTCCTGTACCGTGCGCCCAGCAGCCACAGGGGACGAATCTATGTGGATACTACTGAGAAGATATCAATTAATTATCCACTCATTCAATCATTATTCGCATGTTAACCACTGAGAAGCACAACGATAATAGATTCAATGTAAGCAATAACATTCACAACTTTAATTTACTATCGTCAATATTTCGTTATCAAGATTGATATAGTCATATTCATCTCATTTTCCTATATAGGTCGACTTCATGCGGGAGAAGCTCCAACCACACGAACACCTACTAGGAATTACGGAGGAAGTGGCGGGACTTCTGATGGGAGAAGTAATAGACGACAACGGCTTGTTTAGTCCAAATAGGCGCATCAAATGATCCCCATGTAATAGTTCGAATATACGACGGGCTTTAGTCCCGGTAGTCGTGAGCTCCATGTATATGTACGTAAGGGGAATCTACGAATAGACTTTTGCTTCCAATATTTGTTTGCTCGATCTATATATAATGAATGAACATGTACAGCGTACAAACATATGCAAATTTTATTTTAAAATGAAAAAATGAAATAAAAGGGGGCGGTGACGGGGGGGGGGGGTGTTGCACCCCTCAAACCCTAAAGCAGCAGCGTTCTGCGCGTGCCACGTAGAGGTCCTTTTGTCGCGGGCTGTCCCGCGACAAAAGGGGGTGTCCCCTGCGCGCCCCGTGGCTGCCACGTGGTGGACCTTATGTCGCGGGTGGTAAGCGACCCGCGACAAAAGGTTGGGCCTTTTGTCGCGCCCCCATTGTCGCGGCTGGCCGCCCGCGACAAAAGAGTCTTACGGCCCGCGACATTAGGCCTGTTTTCCACTAGTGACAGAGAGCAAGCTTTGGTAGGGCACATACCTTTTTTTTATGTGATCCAGCTTCATCATGTTCTCCTCTAATTCACACCACTGCTTTAGGTCAGGGCAATCATAAATATCTAGTGTTTGGAGGTTGGTGAGTTGTTCCATGCCCTCAGGCAAACACTTAATACCGTTACAGCTCCAGATTAGAAGAGCCTCAAGAGAGCTGGGAGACATACCCTTTCACCCAAGTGATTTAATTCAGGGCAGCCACTAATGTGTAGTATCTCGAGACGGGTGAGTTGCTGTATGCTTTCTGGCAAAGAACACAAGACATCATAGTCCAACAGGCTAAGTTCTTTGAGGGAGGGTAATTCTCCAAACCAGTGTGGGAGTGATGCCATGTTTTTCCAACCGATCAGATCTAGATTTGTGAGTTGCCACATGTTCTCGTTCAGCCATTTTGGTAGCTCTTCCAAATCTTGGTCTTCTAGCCTTAGAATCTGTAGAGAGGAAAGATGTCGGATGACCTCTGGTGAGCCAGTCAGATCAACTGAGCCCAAAATAACCAAAGTAGTGAGGCCAGGGAAGTGCTGAAGCAAGCTCCACTGATGCAGAGGTACGTTGCAGTTATCAACCCACAACTCGGTAGTTACCGCAGAAAAAGAGGAGGTGGCATTGGTGTGTGGTCCAGTACACTCTTCCCATGATGATAGCACATTAGCACTGTTTGATATCTTCCACTTTTTAGTTTTAGGTGGAAGCGGTTTCATCCTTAGCATGGGGCAATCATGAATTTCCAACTGTCCAATCATGTGCTCCTCACCACTGGAGTATGAGGTGTTCCACTCTTTCAGGTTTACCATGCCTCTGAGAACCAGATGCTCTAGGTTTGGTAGTTGGTCAAGTACTAGCCAGGCTGGAAAGCTAACACCATTGTAACCACATATTTCCAACTTTTTCAATGTGCTTGGTGGGACCAAACTTTCAATCAACACCTTGTCATCCACAAATCTCTCACCATCCCTCGTCCACTCTAGTTCCAAGAACTCAAGTTTTTGCTTCCCCGTCAAATTTATACGCTGTGCCTCTTCTACAGACTTCACATTTCCAAGTTCAGTTATCTTGAACACCACAGGATCAATGCGTTGTAGCGGGACGAGGTTGCTACTAGAGTCACCATCACCAGGCCGCACTCCGAAGTATGGTAATGATATTGCATTGCTACCAAGCTAAGGGACTTTGGAGATATTGATACAACCATTTATATCAAGAATCTTCAAACTATCGATTGTACCTATACTTCCTGGTATCCTACGAAGAAATATGCATTTTGAGAGGTTCAATGTACACAGCTTTCTCAGGTTACAAATACTTTCAGGTATACTTAGAATATGAATATTATCAGACAAGTCTAAATGCTCCAGATTGGAAAGATTACTGCATATATAGTTGATGAAACTGTCGATGTTATCTTTAGGAGTCATTTTTAGCCTAGACACATTCAAATATCAGAGTTTGTTCACATCTAATGGCAGCAACTTGATACATGTACCCTGTAAATTCAAATATTGCAGATTGGAAAGACCAACCAAAGATTCATCTAGACAATCAATTGTACGGCAGTCTGATAGATCAAGATGCACCAAACTTTTTAGATTTTGAAATGACCTTGGCAATTCTGACATACCTTGACAACCTGACAAGTTTAAGTACTTGAGTTGAATGAATGTGCCCAAAGCTTCTGGGAGCTTTAGAAGACTACATTGCTTTGAAGATAAGTTCAAATATTCAAGTTTGTTGAGGGCGCCCAAAAGTTTTCCTTCCTGGCAACTTTCAAGATATGAGCTGAATGATAATTTCAAATACTCTGGTTTGGATAGGACGCGCAGAGCTTCTGGCATCTCTCCAATATTTTGGCAGTGAAATAAGTTCAGATACTGTAGTTGTGTGAGGTCCCCCAAGAGTACTGATATACCTCCAACACGAGAGCAATTTGACATATCCAAATGCACCAACTTTTGTAGCCTCCTGAATGATTCTGGCAGTTTTGCAAGTCCTGAACAACCTGACAAATTAAGATACACCATACCTTCAATATCTCCAATTGACTCCGGTAGCTCCACAATTGTACGAGATCCATGAATGTCCAAATAAATTATTTTTGAGAGCTTGGTGATGCTATCTGGAATCGTTGTATGTTGGACTCCTGGAGCATTAAGATACCTCAACTGCTTCAGTACACCAATAGAATCTGGCAACTTGTGTATGATGCACTCACTTAAGTCCAAGACACGCAAGGAATTAGCGGATGAAAATGCAGCATCATAAACTGTGCTTTTATCACACTTCATAAAACGGAGTGCCCTTATCTTGGATTACTCCGAGACCAATGGCTTGCTACAATCATCGAGTAATTGTTATACACGGATTTTGGCCACATTGGGAGTTGGGCCATGATTGAGATGGGCTTAGAGGTACATTATGGTAGATTACGAGATAGAGTTTAGTTCGTACACAGTTAGGTTTATTCCGAAAATAGAAAGTCCACGGACTATAAATATGTACCTAGGGTTATTGAAGAAGGAGACGATCACGTTCACAACAAACACAACCTTGGCGCATCGCCACCCCTTGTTTCGAGGGTTTCTTCCGGGTAAGCGTCATGCTGCCCAGATCGCATCTTGCGATCTGGGCAGTATCAGTTTATTCGTTGTTTTGTGTTGCTCGTACTGAAGCCTTTTTGATGGCGAGTAACATTGTTATCTTGGATGTGTTGGGACTAACGTCGATGCCTTTTGATATGTTTGCTTAGTTAGGCGACCCCAACATATCTAGCTGCCTCTACACCTATCTTAGGTGTAAAGGTAGCAACCGGCTTAGTCTTTATTTAGTAGATCTGATCTGTTATGGTTGTTCCTTGGTTTCCAAGGATTAGTTTGATATCCGCATGGTTAGGCCTTGCAAACAGGTTGAATGATCCAGTAGTGCGTGAGGTATGGTTTGCCGATCCTAGAGGAGATGTTCCGAGAATCGACCTTATGTTGGTTTTTAGGCCTTTTCTAGGACTAGTTTTCCGTTATCTTTCGTATCTGCCAGGCTCAACTACGTGTAGGATGTTCCGATGATGCGGTGAAAACCCTAAACTGTCGTAGGTCGATTTAACTTGGTTTTGATTAAGCAGGACCCCCATGTTGTCGTAGATCCAATACGAACCATGGGTCGATCGGCTCCTTGAGCCGATTCACGGGGTAACCTGAGAGCCGATCGAGGCTCGGATTTAATGTTTACGTGTCTACCATGCAGGAAATAATCGAAGCAATCCATCACCTCCCTGACCAGGTATAGGTCAGGTTGCACGCCCTTGCAACAGCCCGGACGCGCGCCGGAGTTTTGCGGGCCGTTGCCCGAGGGACCAGGGCCCACCAGCAGTTCTGGGAGCCTCCCGGCTCTTCGTGTTGCTCGCCGCTGCTCGCCGGTGGGTTTTGGCAGGCAACACATTCTGGCACACCCGGTGGGACTTTCTACAACAACGGCGTCGACATCTGCAGCTGAGATGGCGAACGCACTAGTCACGTACGAAGAACTGCCTGAGGAGCACAAGAAGAAGTATGATGAGATTAAAGCTGCCTTCGAATCCGATCTCATCGGCTCTTTCGAGAAGACCCGTACACATGGCATTAGGTGGAAAGGGTTCTCACCTGAAGGTGTTCTCGATGGAGTAGATCTGTCTACCCCTTCAGAAGAACGCACCAGAGCTCTGCGCCAGGAAGTTAATTACATGGTGGCTCACTCTCTACACCGTCATTCTGAGAGCCTGGTAAATGCTTTCGAGCGCATTGCAGTTCGTGTGGTTCAGGAGATCATGAAGCATCAGTACTCTCCGTCAGGGCCTGCCCTAGGAACTCACCAAGGAGAGATACCGTTCCAAACCAGACCGCCGCTGCCATTCGCACTTGCAGCTCCGGAGCCGCCGGGTTCGCCGGCATACGTCGTCTACAAGATTGGAGGCGATCCTGGCGATTGCCAGTTCCTGCAAGAACCGCCTAAAGAGATCCCACATGGATACGTGTGCACATACGTGCCGGACTGCAATAACTTGGCGCGCACAAACCAGATTGCAACACATTCTGGCACGAACCAGATTGCAACAGGAGGGATTTCTGGAGTGGATGCCGATAAACAGGCGTGGCTAGCTAAATATGCCACCGGAACGAGTCATGAAAGCTTAGCCCCTGCAGCTAATACCGTGGAACAAATCAGTGCAATCTTGAGAGACCAGTTCGGCATCCTGCCAAAGAGAAGAGCAGTCGGCTATTCCAAGCCGTACCCCAACGATTATGATTTGATTCCACTGCCACCCAAGTATCGGCTCCCTGAGTTCTCAAAGTTCAATGGATCAGAAGGGTCTAGCTCGATTCAGCATGTGAGCCGATATTTGGCGCAGTTGGGCATGATTTCAGCATCTGATCCGTTGCGCGTAAGGTTTTTTGCGCAATCTCTCACAGGACCAGCTTTTGGGTGGTACACCTCGTTGCCACCAGATTCAGTCCGGACGTGGAAGCAGCTGGAAGAGCAGTTTCATGTTCAATATCACTCAGAAGCTACCGAGGCTGGCATTGTCGATCTGGCGCAGGTGCGGCAGAAGCGTGGAGAAACGGTGGCGGAATACATCCAGCGTTTCAGGACTGTCAAGAACCGATGTTATTCGGCTCGTTTAACTGAGAAAGAAGCAGTCGATCTGGCAGTGTTGGGCCTAGCAACGCCAATCAAGGATCTAGCTTTCCAAGTGGAGTACAATTCGCTGGCGCACCTGGCTCAGAAATTAACACTGTATGAACAGCGCCACCCAGAATTGTACCAAGATAAGTTCAAACGCCCGGTAGGCCTGGTCGAGGCAGAAGAGGTTGGAGACTCTGCAGAAGACCAGGAGGTAGCCGTAGCTGAATGGGCTCGGGGGGTAGATCCCGTGTCCTGCAAATGGGTGAAACAACAAGGGCCTGCAAAAGGGTTCGACTTTGATGTAAGCAAAGCTGAGCAGATATTTGACTTATTGCTTAAGGAAAAGCAGCTGAAGTTACCCGAAGGCCATAAAATCCCTACAGCGCAAGAGATGAACGGGAGGCCGTACTGCAAATGGCATCACTCATTCACCCATATCACCAGTGACTGCAAAGAGTTGCGTCGGCAGATTCAAACGGCGATAGAACAAGGCCGTTTGATCTTTGGTCAGTTTGCCATGAAGGTGGACACGCAACCGTTTCCTGGCGTCAACATGGTGGAGCATAATTTCTCCGCGAGGCGTCAGTTAGATTTCTCATTCGGTGTCAACATGGCAGGACCGGTGTACCATCGTAGCGGGGATAGAGAAGAAAGCAGTCACCCCCATGGCAAGGAAAAAGAGGGGGCCGGCCCACGCGATCGGCCCCGATATGATGACAGACGGTACATCACCGAGGAACAAGTGAGAAACGTGCGGTATCAACGACCACTCTCCGAGCACCTCCTTAACAAATATGAGCGTCAGTACGATCGACGCCGGCGGTACGATATAGATGACGAAAGATATCGTCGGTCTGGTGTAGACAATGGAAAATATCGCCGGTATGATAGAGATGACGAAGGGTATGAGCGTCGTGCTAAAGGGAAGTCAAGAGAGCAGGAAGACATGGACAGAAACTGGGATTGTCCTTTCTTTAAGCACTGCTGGGACTCAGGTATGAGCCGATTGCCTACAATCGACAACTGCCCGGAATGTAAGCAGCACAAGGAGGACACAGGTGAGGTTTCAGTGTTCAAACGTCTAGGGCCTTTCCCATCTCAGAACAGGCGAGCTGGGTCATCTAAATTGGAAGACGTCGAGGAGTCCGAAGATGAAGAAGAAGATAGATACCACCGTCCAAGGTGGTGCCCTGATGGACTCAGTCACTCCCAAAAGCGTAGGGTTCAGCGGCTACGAAGCTTGGAGGAAGCCGAGGCGCAATACCTGCACACGTTGAGAAAAGCACGGCCCGATCTGGCCGTAAAAATTCAGCAAACCTTGGACACGGAGATGCGTCCATAGAAGAAAGAATGGCGCCCCAAGCAAGTAAAAACCGATGCGAAGACATCGGCTGGCGCGAATATGGTGTTCATTCTTCCGTCAGAGTTTTGTGCTCCAAGAATCGAAGAAGCGCCGGTAGCACAGTTCGACTGAGGCCCACGGCCAGTTGTCTTTGAAAAGCCACGAGAGAAGAGTTACAGACATTTGAAGGCCCTGTACCTAAGAGGTTATATCAACGGGCAGCCTGTCAGCAAGATGATGGTTGACACGGGAGCGGCAGTCAATGTAATGCCATACTCCATGCTACGGCGTTTGGGACGCTCTAACGCAGATCTGATCAAAACCAACGTCACTCTAAGCGACTTCAATGGCCAAGCATCAGAGACGCAAGGCGTTCTCAACGTGGATCTAACCGTGGGCCAAAAAACCATCCCTACATCATTCTTCGTCGTCGACAGCAAAAGCACCTACGCTGTCCTGCTAGGGAGGGATTGGATTCACGCTAACTGCTGCATTCCGTCCACAATGCACCAATGCCTGATACAGTGGGATGGGGATGAAGTGGAAGTCGTTCATGCAGATGACTCAGTCGAAATCTCGCTAGCTGGCATGAATATTTTGGACGCAGACGACTAAGAGCCGATCTCTGGAGTCTGCTTGGACGGCTGTGAGCGCATCGAAGCTACAAAAAACTGGGTGAGGCTGGTCTTATCCACCGGCCTGACAGAGTAGCAAAAGCAAAGTCTAAGGACGAACGTGGCAAGGCCGATCCCTGCGATCGGCCCCAAAAAATAAAAGTCAATGATCTCACCTCAAGCATGTCACGTAGTTGCAGCAGGGAGACTCCCTCCCGTAGCAAAGCACAAATAAGTTGTAAAACTTCATTGGGCAATACAATCAAAAGGGGGGCCGATTCCAGCAATCGGCCCAAATTATCCTCCCCATACGTTTTGCCCGTGTTCAGCATCGATCTAACAGGCGACGGAAAGCTAGGGTATGAGTTTACATCAGCTGATGAGCTAGAAGAGATTAATATTGGTCCTGGGGATAAGCCGCGACCAACATTTATCAGCAAAAAGCTAGATCCACATCTGAGGGGCCTGATGATAGCTCTGTTGAAAGAGTACCCAGATTGCTTTGCCTGGGATTACACCGAGATGCCCGGGTTAGACAGGAGCATCATTGAGCATCGGCTCCCTCTTAAGAAAGGATTTCGGCCGTTCCAGCAACGAGCACGACAAATGAAGGCCGAAATTCTAGAAGAAGTCAAGAAAGAAATCGAGAAGATGTTGAACGCCGGGTTCATCAGGCCATGCAGGTACGCTGAGTGGATTTCTAGTATCGTGCCTGTACAGAAAAAGGACGGCCGATGGCGCGTCGCCATAGATTTTCGGGATCTCAATAGAGCCACTCCAAAGGATGAATATCCGATGCCGGTAGCAGAGACATTGATCAATGCAGCTGCTGGTCATAAGGTTTTAAGTTTCATGGATGGAAATGCCGGTTACAACCAGATTTTTATGGCTCTAGAAGATATACACAAGACTGCATTCAGGGTGCCAGGTTCAGTGGGCTTGTTTGAATATGTAGTCATGACATTTGGACTGAAAAATGCCGGCGCAACGTACCAAAGAGCCGTGAATTACATCTTTCATGACCTGATCGGCAAGTTGGTGGAGATTTACATTGATGACGTGGTGGTCAAGTCGGTTTCAGTAGAAGGACACTTGGAGGATCTGCGACGCATCCTGGACCGAACTAGAAAATTCGGGCTACGAATGAATCCAAAGAAGTGTGTGTTTGGTGTAACGGCCGATCAATTCTTGGGTTTCTTGGTTCATGAACGCGGGATTGAGATCGGTCTGAAAAGTCAAGAGGCAGTGCGAACAATGAAACCACCTACCACGAAGAAGGAGCTCCAGTGTCTCATCGGCAAAATCAACTTCGTCAGAAGGTTCATCTCCAATCTGTCAAGACGAATCGAGCCGTTCATGGGGCTGGTAAAAATTAAATCTGATGAGGAGTTTTGCTGGGGGATAGAGCAACAGCGAGCATTTGACGAGATTAAAGAGTATCTAACGAAGCCACCTGTGTTAGTTCCGCCCCAGCAGGACAGACCATTCTATATTTACTTGTCAGTAGCTGATACTTCCATCGCCTCAGTGGTGGTCCAACTTTACGATGGTCTGGAGAGAGTTGCTTTCTACCTCAGCAGAAGGATGTTGGATGCAGAGACCAGGTACCCTGAGATCGAGAAGTTGTGCCTCTGCCTATTTTTTACCTGCACCAAGCTTCGTCACGTCTTGCTGTCAGCAGAAATTCTCATCATTTGCAAATCAGATGTCATCAAATATATGCTGTCGGCTCCTGTGTTGAAAGGCCGACTCGGTAAGTGGATGTTTGCATTATCGGAATTTGATCTCCGGTATCAGCCTGCGAAAGCGGTCAAAGGACAAGCGTTGGCCGATCTTATTGCTGAACGAATCAATACTGATATAGCAGCACTGTCTGTGCGTGCATGGGCCATGTTCTTCGATGGATCGGCTTGTGATGATGGTTGCGACATCGGCATCCTACTCGTGTCACCCTGGGGGGCAACTTATTCCTTCTCCATCAGGCTACCTACCCCTTGCACCAACAATGTCGCTGAATATGAGGCCATACGCAAGGGAATGGAGTTGCTTTTGGAGGCCGGGGCAGAAGCGGTGGAACTTTTTGGAGACTCCAAATTGGTGATTTCCCAGCTCACGGAAGACTAGAGATGCGAGAGCGAGTCGCTCTTCCCATTATGGATGCAATGCCGTGAGCTGATGGCACAATTTAGGTACATAAACTTCAGTTGGATCCCGAGGTCGCAAAATACTGAGGCCAACGATCTTGCACAGATGGCATCAGGCTACAAGGACGTAGCAGGTGGAGCCGAGGTTCAGGTACAGTTCCTGGAACCGGATGACTGGAGAGCCGATATCTTCAATTACTTGAAAGATTCGGCTCGGGGGGCACCTAAACGGATAAGATACAAGGCCATGAAGTATGTCCTTATAGGAGATGACATGATCTACAGGACTTTGGAAGGGTTACTTCTCAAATGTCTGGGACCAGCCGAGTCAAATCGGCTCTTACACGAGGTACTCGAAGGCGCCTGTGGAACTCACCAATCGGCTCACAGGATGAAATGGTTGATCAGGCGATCGGGGTTTTATTGGCCCACCATGCTTGAGGATTGCTTTAAGTACTATAAAGGGTGTCAAGCGTGTCAGATGTTTGGGAAAATTCAGACGGTACCCGCATCAGCAATGAACCCCATCATCAAGCCTTGGCCATTTCGAGGTTGGGGTATGGATATGATCGGCAAAATCAATCCTCCATCGAGCAAAGGCCATAATTGGATTTTGGCCATTACAGATTATTTCACTAAATGGGTGGAAGCCGTCCCTATGAAGTCAGTGGCATCACAAGATGTTATCAATTTCGTGAAGGAACATGTCATTCATAGATTCGGGATTCCCCAGACGATCACGACCGATGGAGGTTCGGTCTTCATTTCTCGCGAGTTTAGAAAGTTCTGCGAGGACATGGGAATTAAGTTGATCCGGTCATCTCCATACTATGCTCAAGCAAATGGGCAAGCTGAAGCGTCCAACCAGAGTCTCATCAAGCTGATTAAGAGGAAAGTCGACGAGCACCCTAGACGTTGGCACGAGGTATTGTCGGAAGCTTTGTGGGCTTATCGCATGTCATGTCATGGAGCGATAAAAACCTCGCCATACCACCTGGTCTATGGACAAGAAGCCGTGTTGCCCTGGGAAATCACGGCTGGGTCGAGACGCGTTACGTTTCAGAATGATCTAACAACTGAAGATTATGCAACCCTGATGAGTGATACTATTGAGGATCTAACGGAACTTAGACTTTGGTCGCTGGAGAAAATTAAAGAGAACAAAGCCAAGGTAGCTCGCGCATACAACAAGAAGGTGAGACCAAAGGAGTTCCACGTTGGTGATCTGGTATGGGAAGCTGTATTGCCGTTGGGGACTAAGGATGCAGTGTATGGTAAATGGTCTCCAAATTGGCACGGGCCGTACAGGGTCGATCAAGTTTTAAAGGGTAACGCATATATGCTTGAGGAGCTGAGCGGTGTGAAGTTTCCAGTGGCTGTTAATGGCCAGCATCTCAAGAAATATTTCCCAAGTATGTGAGATAACGGACAGTAAAACATGGGGGCCGATGCATGAAATCGGCCGGTAAAAAAAAAATATATACAAAGCAACAGGACATAAAGTACAGCCGATGCACAGACATCGACTTTAGATTAAAAAGCCGATGCGCAGCCATCGACTCTAGAGGTACAAGCTGTTACAAGCAGTTGTCAGGTTACATGGATAGGCTATATGGAAGAAATGTCTCGAAGGCACGTAGGGCGTCAGCACGGACACGATCCACCTCGGCGATCTCGGCCTCATCATCTTCGTCCTTGCCCATCACTAGCTGCTTGTGCAGGTCACGTATTTCTGCCAGATCAGTTTTCAGCTGAGCTTTGAGACCTTCTGCTTCTTCTTGGGAGCGGGCGATGAGAGCTTCCTTATCAGAAATGAGCTGTTTGGTTGCTCGGACCCTTTCTTCGAGGTCCTCCAATTCCTTTCGCAGGGTCTCAAGTTCGGCGGTGCTGACAGAAGTGTCAGTTTTGGCATCTAGGGCCGCCTTTTTCACGTTGAGCCGCTGACATTTATCTGCAATATCGGTTTTCAACGGAAGTTGGGCGTGGCGTAGATCGATTCTCTGACGAGCCAACTTCACCCTTGACCTGTAGGCAGACAGAGTCACAACTGGCCAGAGTTTCACCTGCAACGTTACCGGGAGGTGGTGCTGGATTTCTTCAAGAACACTCTTCACTTCCGCGGGGTCCTCGACCAACGTCTCGATCGGGGAGGAAAGCAGGGTTTTGAGACGCTGGAATTGACGTTGGACGGCGCTGGGTCGTTGTTCATCGTAAGGAGTTGGTTCGATGGATTCAGGGTCAAACGTTAGCAAACCCGAGAGGTCATAACCCTGACAAACATAAACAACGTCAGTATCCAGCAAAACGGAAGGGCAAGCCAAACGAAAGGAGTATACCTCTCCCGAAACCAAGGGGACAGCCGATGATGAGGTAATCGGCTTTTGTGTTTCTGCTAGGGGCTTGGCCAAATCGGCGATCTCGCCAACAGCACCTGTAGGGATTGCTGGATACAGGTTTGCGGAGGACGTCAATACTTCCTCAACTTCCCCACTCGAAGTGTCATTAGTCTGCAAGGGAGGTGGTTAGCCGATGCGAGCAGAAGTGGATTAGCATGAAAGATGAGCCGGGGAGAGTGTGGAGGATAATTACATTTGAGGCCTTTTGGTTTGATGAAGAGGCTTGCGGCTCCTTTCGAGCCTTCTTGATGCATCGGCTCGTGGTGCGTTGACCGCCCTGCCCCTCTCTGATTGGAGCTTGGGGGGCAACAGGTTCAGGAACTGATCTTTTCCTGGAAGCCGATGGTGGCAAATCTGGCTGGTTCTGCGTGGTGACTTTCTCAGAGTTGCCTGAGCTCGAATTCCCTCGATTGGATTGTGTTGCCTCGCTGGAGTTGTCTTCAGTGGAAGCCTATAAAAAGGAGTTAGCAAGCACAAGTATGCTTGCAGAAGCCCATGAGGATAGATGGAGCCAGTCAGTGCATGGATCAACGTACGTGCGAACTCTCTTGATCCGGGGAAGGGTTCCGGCGCTTTGAAGTTTTCCTGGCAGCTACTTTCTTCACTGCCATTCTCGCCTTAAGTGGAGCTCGGGGGGCAGCTGGCCCGGAAGAGACTTTGCTCTTGGGAGCCGATTCTGGTGGAATCGGCTGGCTCTTCATCATGACCTTTTTCAAGGGTGGCGAGCTTTTGCAGAAGAGGACTACCGGAGCCGGTGGGAGGAATTCAAAGGGGGAGCCGTCATCATGTGTAGGTTCTGGACCATCTTGTTGCTGCAAAGAGACAGAGCTAGGTTATAAAAATCATGGTAAGCCACTTCAAGAAAATTTGCGAGTGGTAGTACACGTTACTGCGGGGACATCATAGTCGGCGTCGAGTTGCCTCAGCAACGGTCCCAGAGCTCTCCTGAAGGCATGAGTTTTCCACATCGACCACCAGGTCTCGAAACCATCGGTTGATGAGGTGAAAGAGAGATTATTGGGGATTCGGATGGCTAGAGCATCAAAGAAAGAGTAACATCTCTGACCAGTGAGGACGTCGGGCAAATCAGCTCTGCTCTCTGTTAAGTGATGAAGGAAGAGGTGAGGAGACACTTGCCCAAGACCAAGCTACCGGGCTGTTACGACCGGTTGATAGGACTCATAGCCAGGTTTGATTATCCTGTTTGATGTGCTCATGCCAACTGGAAGGAAGCAGGGACGGATCATGGTGGAATACAATTGCCGGGTGCTGGTGTCATCGGCAAAGCTGTCTAGCCTGAAGGAAACTGGATTTTCAAAATTTTCAGATTCCGTGTAAGGGAAGAAGAGAGGATTGTCCAGGCCTTGGAAGAAGGTCCTAAACCATTTTGATGCTTCCTTGGGGACCAGTTTACTACCCGGAAGGCTATACAAGGCTTGGCCGTAGCTAGTGCATCGGATCTGCTTCCCGTTAGCATCTGGAAAGGTGCAATTGGCCAATAGTGGGAAGTTTGGGACATGGTTCTGGAAATACAGTGAGCCCATAGCTGAATAAACCACCGGGGACCTCCTGTTTTGATCGTCCGTTGGGAAAATAATTTGACAGACATTAGTTGGAGGTATCGATAGACCTCTCCAAGGAACAGTTTGCCGATGCCAAGCTGGGTGCCTCGGGCAAGTTCATATGCCAAGGGAAGATAATTCTTGGTCGGAGCAAGTGAAGGGCCACAGAATATAAAGTGTTCCAACCAGAAATTCAGGAAAGCCGTGTGTTCTTTCTCTGATACAGGGCCTTTATTTTTCATGTGGCGTCGAAGGTAAGCACCCCAGTTTGTGCACTCTGTTTTGGAAGAGAGTTTGAAGGGAACCTTTGGCAGCATAAAAGCAGAGGGGCTGGGGGATGTGACGTCTAGGCCAGTGATCATTACCACGTCTAGCAAAGTTGGTGTCATGGGGCCGTGGCCAAACATGAAGCAGTTCAGGGCATCAGACCAGAAGTAGCCGATGGTTTTTAGAAGGTTTTCATGCTTCTCAAGGGGAGACAATGATAAGGATAGAGCATCGGCTATTCCTGTGGTTTCCCATTTTGACTGGTGAGTTTTGGATACTCTGCTGTACCAGGAAACCCAATCTTCAGGAGGGTTAGGCCAGGCTCGTAAGCAGTCGGCCCAAGATGTTAAATCTAAGTTCTGGTTCACGAAGGGAATCCTTTTGGCCTCGCAAGAAATCAGATGGGCAGGACCCTCGACAGTTCGTGGGCCAAGACAAAGGGAATTTTGAAGAGAAGGATGCGGCAACAGAATGTCTGATACCTAAAATTAATGGTGAAATAAGACATTAATTCAGATGTTTGCTATTAATTCTAACACTATGTTCGGATGGCCAGGGGCAATTGAAAGTTACCTTCAGGCCAGAGATTGTTGCGGCGACGTTGGACGATTCCGCCATTTGATTTGCTGACGGATATGAGTCTGCGCGATTAGGGATCTGGGTTCGCGTCGCCGCGAGTTGAATTTGTTCAAATGGGCAATTGGGGATCTGAATTTGGTCCTCTGGACGAGGGTCGCGAGTTACCGTTTGAAACATGGCCTTTTCTGGCGTTTTATGGAAAAGGACCGATGCGTTGCCATCGGCTCTTTGCACGTTGACCTACTTTGACAATCGGAAAATTGGACGGAAAAGCATTCTTCATTGATCAAGAGGGTTTTTTACAAGAAGAGCCGATTGCTCACAAAAGGCGGATTTGCTACCTAATGTACTACTACTAGCCCTATTCTAGTAGTCCCTAGTCTAGGGGCCGACGCCGCCGCTGCCGTCGCTGCCCTCGCCGTCGCCGTCCGTGCTGTCGTCGGCGCGGCTGCCGGCGACGTCTTCGTCGCTGCTATTGAAGCCGCCGGCAGGGGCTTCTTCTTCGTCTTCATCGTCGTCGTCGTCATCCTCCGATCCGGCGCGGAAGCGCTTCGCCGGTGGGTACTAGTCGGAGGAGGTGTCGTCCTCCGCTTCGTCCTCCTCGTCGGAGGAGAGGTCCTCGCCCCAGGAGAAGGCGTCGTCGTCGCTCTCCTCCTCCAACTCCCCGTTGACGAGGAACTGGAGGTCTTCTTCCCCGTCGGTCAAGGATTTGTCATCCTCTGGCCCGACGGAGTAATCCCAATCCGCCTCGTCCCAATGCAGTGGGGCGAGGGCCTCGTATGCCGCTATCGGGTCATACTGTTATCACCAGATTTTGGTCAAATCAGGAGATGGGCCGTAAGGGAGATGGGCTTGGAAGATTACACGTAGAAGATCTCTGAAGCGGCCTTGCACGAGGGGTTTGGGCTAGATTGCCCGTGTATCTATAGTTAGTAGATCGCATCTTAGGTTGCAAGATAGAGTTTAACCCGTGCACGGTTAGGTGCACGCCTAAATTAGAAAGTCCCCTGGACTATAAATATGTATCTAGGGTTTATGAAATAAACAACAACCAACGTTCACCAAAAATCAATCTCGGCGCATCGCCAACTCCTTCGACTCGAGGGTTTCTACCGGTAAGCATCATGCTGCCTAGATCGCATCTTGCGATCTAGGCAGCACAAGCTTCTTTGTTGTTCATGCGTTGCTCGTACTGAAACCTTTTTGATGGCGAGCAACGTAGTTATCTTAGATGTGTTAGGGTTAGCATTGTTCTTCATATCATATGCTGTCGTAGTGCAACCCTTACGCATCTAGCCGCCCTTACACCTATCTTAGGTGTAGGGGCGGCACCTCGCTTGATCATTATTTAGTAGATCCGATCCGTTACGGTTGCTCCTTGTTCTTCAAGGATTAGTTTAATATCTGCAATAGTTAGGCCTTACAAAGGGTTGGAGGATCCAGCGGCGCGTAGGGTGTCGTTTGCTAGTCCTAGACAGGATGTTCCGGGGATCAACCTCGTGTTGGTTTTTAGGCCTTGTCTAGGATCGGCTTACGATCACCGTGCGTGGCCGCGAGGCCCAATCGTGAGTAGGATGATCCGATTATGCGGTGAAAACCCCAAATCGTCGTAGATCGTTTTAGCTTCATCTTGATCAAGCAGGACCACCATATATTCGTGCACCTCGTACGAATCATGGGTGGATCGGCTCCTTGAGCCGATTCACGAGATAACCTGAGAGCCGATCGAGGCTCGTATTTAATGTTTACGTGTATGCCATGCAGGAAACTAAGCGAGGCATCCCCATCACCTTCCCGGCCAGGTATAGGTCGGGTGGCACGCCCTTGCACCAGCATCGGACGTGCGTGCCGGAGGCTTTGCGGGCCGTCGCTCGGAGGGACCAGGGCCAGCCGCAGCCCTAAGTTGTTCCCGGCTCTCTTGTGTTGCCCGTCGCTGTCCGCCGGTGGGTTTCGACCGCAACACATTCGGCACGCCCGGTGGGACAATCTTCGACATCAACCACATCGCCATCTACATCTGAGATGGCGGACGGCACCCCAGTCACGTACGAGGATCTGACCGACGAGCTCAAGAAGAAGTATGACGAGGTCAAAGCTATCCTCGAGGCCGATCTCATCGGCTCCTTTCACAGAACCCGTTCACATGGCATCAGGTGGAAAGGGTTCTCGCCTGATGGTGCGCTCGATGGAATAGACCTGTCTGCCCCGTCAGAAGAACGCACCAGGTCCCTGCGTCAGGAGATCAACTACATGGTGGCTCACTCGCTACACCGCCACTCTGAGAACCTGGTAAACACTTTGGAGTGTGTCGCTCTTCGGGTGATCCAGGAGATCATGAGGCACCAGTACTCTCCGTCAGGACCAGCTCTCGGGACGTACCAAGGAGAGATGCCACTCTAGTCCCGTCCACCGCTGCCATTTGCGTTGGCAGCACCAGAAGTGCCGAATTCACCGGCATTCATCGTCTACAAGATCGGTGGTGACCCTAGTGACTGCCAGTTCTTGCATGAGGCGCCTAAGGAGATCCCTCACGGGTACATGTGCACATACGTGCCAGACTGCGGTAACTGGGGCACTCACAAACCAGGCCGCAACATCGGGGACTTCGGGAAAGCGGGGAGGAACGTCGGCGACGGATCTTGAGAAGCGGACGTGGCTAGCTAAGTATGCCACTCCGACGAACCTCCGCAGCTCAGCTCCTGCGGTTGGCTCGAGCTGGAAAAGCAAGCATGGCTGGCTAAGTACGCCACCCCGGCGAATCTTCAGAGTTCGACTCCTGCAGCCAGCACCGCGGATCAAATCAGTACCATACTGAGAGACCAGTTCAGCATGGTGCCGAAAAGGAGGACAATCGGCTATTCCAAGCCGTATCCCGACGAGTACGAGTTGATCCCGCTACCACCCAAATATCGGCTCCCTGATTTCTCCAAATTCAGTGGATCAGATGGTTCCAGCTCCATCGAGCATGTGAGCCGATATTTGGCACAGTTAGGAACGGCCTCAGCGTCGGATCCACTACGCGTGAGGTTCTTCGCATAGTCCCTCACGGGATCGGCTTTCGGGTGGTACACGTCGTTGCCACCGGACTCGATCCGGACTTGGAAGCAGTTGGAAGAACAGTTCCACATGCAGTTTCACTCAGAAGCTTCCGAGGCCGGCATTGCCGGTCTAGCACATATACGTCAGAAGCGTGGAGAAACTGTGGCAGAATACATCCAGTGCTTCAGAAATCTAAGGAACCGATGTTATTCGGCTCGTGTAACTGAAAAAGAAGCAGTCGAGTTGGCAGTGGTGGGCCTTGCATCACCAATCAAGGACATGGCCTCCCAAGCAGACTACCCTTCACTGGCGCACATGGTTCAGAAACTGTCGGCATATGAACAGCGCCACCCGGACTTGTACCAGGACAAATTCAAGCGTGCGGTAGTCCTGGTTGAGGCCGATGAAGACGAAGGCTCTGCGGGAGATCAAGAGGTAGCAGTGGCTGAATGGACTCGGGGGCACCCCCGTGTCCTGCAAATGGGTGAAGCCACCAGGTCCGCCCAGAGGGTTTGATTTTGACGTGACCAAAACTGAGCAAATCTTCGACCTCCTACTCAAGGAGAAGCAGTTGAAGATACCCGAAGGCCTCAAAATCCCCACGGTACAGGAGCTGAACGGAAAGCCATACTGCAAATGGCATAACTCGGTCTCCCATGCCACCAACGACTGCAGGGTGTGGCGTCAGCAGATCCAAATGGCGATAGAACAAGGACGTCTGATTTTTAACCAGTACGCCATGAAGGTCGACACCCACCCCTTCCCCGCCGTTAACATGGTGGAGTGCACTTATCCTGAAGGTTGCCAGCCAGGATCCTCGTTCAGCATCAACATGGTAGGACCTGGACACCACGCTGGCAAGGATGGAGACGAGGGCAGCTGCTCTCGTAGCAAGGACACAGAGGAGGCCGCTCCACGCGATCGGCTCCGGCACGATGGCAAGCGCTACATCACAGAGGGAGAAGTAAGGAACGTAAGATATCAGCGACCTCTCTCTGATCACCTCCTCAACAAGTATGTGAGTCAGTATGACCAACGCCGACGATCCAGCGATGATGATGAAAGAGATCGTCTGGCTAGAGAAGCCAGAAGACATCGTCGGCATGATCGCGATGAGGAGGAGTACGAGCGCCGTGCCAAGGAAAAGTCAAGGGAGCGTGACGACGAGGATAGGCACTGGGACTGTCCCTTCTTCAGACACTGCTGGGACTCAGGAATGAGCCGATTGCCTACAATCGGCAATTGCCCAGAATGTAAACAGAAGAAGAAGGAGGCAGCCAACGTGTCCGTGTTCCAATGCTTAGGGCCTCTCCCGCCTCGAAGCAAACGCGCTGAGTCCCCTCGGGTGGAAGATCTCGAGGATCTGGAAGATGAAGAAGAAGAAGAAGAAGAAGACAAGTACCACCGGCCAAGGTGGTGCCCTGATGGACTCAGCCGTTCCCAAAAGCGTAGGGTTCAGCGATTGCGCGGCTTGGAGGAAGCCGAAAGGTTATACCTGCACACGCTAAGGAAGGCGCGACCTGATCTGGCCGCGAAGATCCAGCGAACCCTGGATGAAGAGGGTCGACCACAGAAAATGGAGTGGCGCCCCAAGCAAAGGAAAGCCGATGATGAAACATCGGCTGGCACAAACATGGTGTTCATTCTTCCTTCGGAGTTCAGTGCTCCAGGATTAGACGAGGCACCTATGGCACAACTTGACTGCGGCCCACGGCCGGTTATCTTTGAGAAGCCACGAGAAAGAAGCTACAGACATCTGAAGGCCTTGTACTTGCGAGGTTATATCGATGGGAGGCCTGTCAATAAGATGCTGGTGGACACCGGAGCGGCAGTCAATATTATGCCATACTCTATGTTACGTCGGTTGGGACGCTCTAGCTCGGATTTGATCAAGACCAACGTGACATTGAGCGATTTCAACGGCCAAGCGTCTGACGCACAAGGTGTTCTGAACGTGGATCTGACCGTAGGAAGGAAAACTATCCCTACGACGTTCTTCATCGTTGATAGCAAGAGCACCTATGCTGTTCTGCTAGGAAGAGATTGGATCCACGCCAACTGCTGCATTCCCTCCACGATGCACCAATGCGTAATACAGTGGGATGGAGATGAGGTAGAGGTCGTCCAGGCCGATGACTCGGCCGAGGTTTCAACGGCTGGCACGAACGCTTGGGAGACAGCAGGTCAAGAGCCACTCTCAGGCATCAATTTGGACGACTGCGAGCGCATCGACGTAACGAAGGGCAGGGTTAGGCTGGTCTTGTCCACCGGCCTGACCGTGTAGCAAGAACAAACCGATGAGCAAACGTGGTGAGGCCGATCCTTGGGATTGGCCCCAAAGATCTATGAAGAAACATTACAAAGCCTTCATTGAGCGATTCAAGATGGAGGCCGATTCCAGCAATCGGCCAAAATTATCCTCACCACATGTTCTGCTTGTGTTCAACATCGATCTACTGGGCAGCGGTCACGTCGGCGGATGAGAGTCAACACGAATCCTAACGGAGCCGACGTACAAATACATGTGCCTTGGCTAAACTACAGAGCCGATATCTGCAGTTACCTGACAGATTCGGCTCGGGGGGCACCTAATCAGATGAACTTGTGCAGATGAACATGTGTGTAGTGAAATGTTGGGGGCCGATAGAAAAAATCGGCCAGGTAAAAAAAAAAACAGCCGATGCACAGACATCGACTTTAGCTGATATGAGCGCAAGCCCGATGGAGCAGTTGTTGATGTTACAAGGAGAGGCTCTACTGGATAAATTCCTTTTCAAGACCTCCAACTCCTTCTGCAAGTCTTCAAGTTCAGCAGCGTGAGCACAGCCAATGACGAATCAAGCGGCTATGGCGTTTTGCCTGACATGGACCAAGGTGGCGGCTTGGTCGATGTCACTTTCAGAGGTTGTTACGTCCAGAGCCTTGGAGGGCATCAGAAATTCAAAACATCCTCACCGGAAGTTGCATCAGTCTGCCATCGATGACGAGCTGATCTGATCAGCAAGGCGCAAAGAATTGAATTAGGAGGAGTCGGAAAGCCATTATATTTGAGGCATCTTAGTTCAAGGAACGGATTTGCTAATCTTTCCGAAACCTTTCAGTGCGTCGGTTCTTTGGGCGTAAGCTTTCCTGCCACGTTTTGATGGGAGCTGAAGAGGCTCGGGGGGCAGCTCGCCTTGAAACATCTTTGCTCTGGAAAGCCAATTTTGTTGGAATCGGCTGGTTCTGCATCATAACTTGGAAGCCGATGGTGACACATTTGGCTGATTCATTACTGTTCTCGCCTTGGATGAGGCTCGGGGGGCAACTCGCCCGAAAGGTTCTTTGCTCTGGGGAGCCGATTTTGTTGGAATCGGCTGGCTCTACATCGCAACTGTTCTGAAAAGTGGTACTTTTGTTATAGAGTTATCAGTTTCAGCATCCAAGCTGATTCAGCAACAGTTCCAGGGCTCTCTTAAAGTCACCTGCTCAAGACCAAATCGCCGGCCTGCTGCGACCGGCTGAACCAAGTGCTATCGTCATCGGCGGAGCTGGCTAACTTGGAGGGATGACTGAATTGGCCTGTCCCGCAGATTATAGTGAGAGACCGATGCGTTGCCATCAGTCATTGAGCATTGATTAGGCTAACAGTTGACAAAGTCAGATGAGGAAAAATCGGCTAAAACAGCATAAATAGCATCGGCAAAAAAATCAAAGGAAGTTTTTTCATTGATAATAAGATTTCTTATAAAGAGAAGCCGATTGTTCAACAAAAAGGAACAGGTTGCTACTGCTAATCCTATGCTAGTAGGTCCCTACTCTAAGGGCTGTTGCTGTCTTCGCCGTCGCTGGGGTAGCTGCCGTCATTGCTGCTGTCGACGAGTTCCTCGTTGCTGCTACTGTAACCTTCAGCAGAGGCCTCTTCCTCGTCATCATCATCGTCCTCATCTGACCAGGCCCAGCCACGGATGCGCTTTGGCGGCGGTTCGTCGGAGGAGGTGTCGTCCTCCTGTTCCTTCTTCGTGCCGGAGGAGATGTCTTCGTCTTCGTCATCCTCTGTTTCTTCTTTGGTGATGGAGGTGAATTTACCCCGGAAGGGAGGGTCGTCGTCGTCGCTCTCCACCTCCAGTGCTCCGTCAATCAGGAACCGGAGGTCATCCTCCCCGTCAGTCAGGGGCATGGCCCCATCTGACCAGACGAGGTCCTCGGGTAGGCCCTCTGGCACGAAATCGAAGTCCCACTCCCGCTCGTCCCAATGCTTGGGAGCGCGCCTGTTGTACGCCTCCATCTGGTTGTGCCCTGGGATCGACTCGCTTGAGGAAGAGGATTGGAGAGAAACGGAAGAGGAGGAAGAGGACGACATGGCTATGGAAGGAGAGGGTTTTTTGGCTGACGGCTAATTTGGAGCAGAGGGACGAAGAGGTGAACTGTTCGATGCTGTAAATAAAAGGGGATAGAATAGAGATTTATTGCTCGAGCAGTTTCCGAGGAGGTGGAGCCAAAATTGTCAAATCGTGCAGAGAAGTTGAGAAGGCAAGTCATCATGATGAAGAATACTGCGACGGTTCTGATCTGCCACGACATGACCCTTCGAAGGAAAAACAGAGTGGTTTTGAAATTATCATTACCAAAACCAGGGGGGCATGTGTTATCACCAGATTTTGGTCAAATCAGGAGATGGGCCGTAAGGGAGATGGGCTTGGAAGATTACACGTAGAAGATCTCTGAAGCGGCCTTGCACGAGGGGTTTGGGCTAGATTGCCCGTGTATCTATAGTTAGTAGATCGCATCTTAGGTTGCAAGATAGAGTTTAACCCGTGCACGGTTAGGTGCACGCCTAAATTAGAAAGTCCCCTGGACTATAAATATGTATCTAGGGTTTATGAAATAAACAACAACCAACGTTCACCACAAATCAATCTCGGCGCATCGCCAACTCCTTCGACTCGAGGGTTTCTACCGGTAAGCATCATGCTGCCTAGATCGCATCTTGCGATCTAGGCAGCACAAGCTTCTTTGTTGTTCATGCGTTGCTCGTACTGAAGCCTTTTTGATGGTGAGCAACGTAGTTATCTTAGATGTGTTAGGGTTAGCATTGTTCTTCGTATCATATGCTGTCGTAGTGCAACACTTACGCATCTAGCCGCCCTTACACCTATCTTAGGTGTAGGGGCGGCACCCCGCTTGATCATTATTTAGTAGATCCGATCCGTTACGGTTGCTCCTTGTTCTTCAAGGATTAGTTTAATATCTGCAATAGTTAGGCCTTACAAAGGGTTGGAGGATCCAGCGGCGCGTAGGGTGTCGTTTGCTAGTCCTAGACAGGATGTTCCGGGGATCAACCTCGTGTTGGTTTTTAGGCCTTGTCTAGGATCGGCTTACGATCACCGTGCGTGGCCGCGAGGCCCAATCGTGAGTAGGATGATCCGATTATGCGGTGAAAACCCCAAATCGTCGTAGATCGTTTTAGCTTCATCTTGATCAAGCAGGACCACCATATATTCGTGCACCTCGTACGAATCATGGGTGGATCGGCTCCTTGAGCCGATTCACGAGATAACCTGAGAGCCGATCGAGGCTCGTATTTAATGTTTACGTGTATGCCATGCAGGAAACTAAGCGAGGCATCCCCATCACCTTCCTGGCCAGGTATAGGTCAGGTGGCACGCCCTTGCACCAGCATCGGACGTGCGTGCCGGAGGCTTTGCGGGCCGTCGCTCGGAGGGACCAGGGCCAGCCGCAGCCCTAAGTTGTTCCCGGCTCTACTGTGTTGCCCGTCGCTGCCCGCCGGTGGGTTTCTGACCGCAACACATACTCCGGCGTCGGCTCGCGGGAGGAATATGACTGGAAGGAAAGACCCGATGAGGAAGAGGAAGAGTCCATGGTTGCAGAGGAGGGGAGTTGCGATTGCGAATATGGAGCAAGAGGATGAGGAAGTGAACTGCTCGGATATGGTTAAATAAAGGTGATATAGTGGGAGTTGATTCAATGCTGTGGCGGTTTCCGAGGATGCGGTGCCAAAACTGTCAAATCGTGCAATACGGAGAAGTTGAGAAGGCAAGGCATCATGATGGAAGGGCACTGTAGCGGTTCTGCTCTGCAACGCGTGACCCGATGGAGAAAAACAGAGTGGTTTTGGAATTATCATTGCCAAAACCAGGGGGGCATGTGTTATACACGGATTTTGGCCACATTGGGAGTTGGGCCGTGATTGAGACGGGCTTAGAGGATATGCACATATAAGCGTTTCTGAATCGGCCTCCTGCGAGAGTTTGGGCTAGATTGCCCATGTATCTGTACATTATGGTAGATTACGAGATAGAGTTTAGTTCGTACACAGTTAGGTTTATTCCGAAAATAGAAAGTCCACGGACTATAAATATGTACCTAGGGTTATTGAAGAAGGAGACGATCACGTTCACAACAAACACAACCTTGGCGCATCGCCACCCCTTGTTTCGAGGGTTTTTTCCAGGTAAGCGTCATGCTGCCCAGATCGCATCTTGCGATCTGGGCGACACGCTTTATTCGTTGTTTTGTGTTGCTCATACTGAAGCCTTTTTGATGGCGAGTAACATTGTTATCTTGGATGTGTTGGGACTAACGTCGATGCCTTTTGATATGTTTGCTTAGTTAGACGACCCCAACATATCTAGCTGCCTCTACACCTATCTTAGGTGTAAAGGTAGCAACCTGCTTAGTCTTTATTTAGTAGATCTGATCTGTTATGGTTGTTCCTTGGTTTCCAAGGATTAGTTTGATATCCGCATGGTTAGGCCTTGCAAACGGGTTGAATGATCCAGTAGTGCGTGAGGTATGGTTTGCCGATCCTAGAGGGGATGTTCCGGGAATCGACTCTATGTTGGTTTTTAGGCCTTTTCTAGGATTAGTTTTCTGTTATCTTTCGTATCTGCCAGGCTCAACTACGTGTAGGATGTTTCGATTATGCGGTGAAAACCCTAAACTGTCGTAGGTCGATTTAACTTGGTTTCGATTAAGCAGGACCCCCATGTTGTCGTAGGTCCAATACGAACCATGGGTCGATCGGCTCCCTGAGCCGATTCACGGGGCAACCTGAGAGCCGATCGAGGCTCGGATTTAATGTTTACGTGTCTACCATGCAGGAAATAATCGAAGCAATCCATCACCTCCCTGACCAGGTATAGGTCAGGTGGCACGCCCTTGCAACAGCCAGGACGCGCGCCGGAGTTTTGCGGGCCGTTGCCCGAGGGACCAGGGCCCACCAGCAGTTCTGGGAGCCTCCCGGCTCTTCGTGTTGCTCGCCGCTGCTCGCCGGTGGGTTTTGGCAGGCAACAGTAATGCATAGTGATAGCAGCTTCCCTGCACATTATCGCCTTTGCTAATGACAAGAATTTCATTGTCCATAGCTGTCCTTGCTAAATCGTGCACCAAGTAATGCATGGTTAACAATGTAATATCTTCATCATATAGCTCGATATTCTGCAACAAAATAATCATTCCACGGCGTCAGATTCTCTAAGTCGATATATTTAAGACTATTTATATATGAATTAACTTCCTTACATTAATATATTTTATCTATTCACTCCTTTATTAAGTAATATATTTTTTATAGGTCCTCCACTACTTCCAAAGTCTATTGGTCTTTCGGCTCTAAAACTGTACTATTTGTACCCTTGTGTCACAAAATCCTACAATTTTATTTATCATTCAACCCATTGTAAAGTAGTTTTCAAAGACATGTCTTGATGTTTCACGCGTTTTGCGCACTGACATGCAGTTAATTATGGTTTTTTACAAAAATAAGAAATTTATGAAATGTGAGAATTTTAATCAAATTGGTAAAAATCATGTCACAAGATCATTTTTTTTATCACTCAAACCATTGTAAAGTAGTTTTCAAAGACATGACTGGATGTTTTACGCAGTGGCAAGTAGTTAATCATGTTTTTTTTTTTGTCAAAAATACAAATTTTCCAAATGTGAGAATTTTAATCAAATTGAAGAAGAAAAAAATCATGTTGCAAAATAAGTATTTCAACTTGAAAAATCATAAAAGATCGTAAAATGTGTGTACCTAGTCACACAAATAGAACAGCCCTCCGGCCCCTTCACTCATCCTTGCATCTAGGAACAACGAGCTAGCACCGAGAAGAACGATGAGGCCTTCCCTATGTCATCGCCCCGCCGCCTTGCCAAGGTAGGTGGTATCCGGCCTCGGCATGAATGCGTGGTTTCGTCAACAAGCAGATGCCCTCCTCCAAATGAAGCAAGGGCGAGTCTAAAAATTTTACGGCGGCGACCAGAACGGCGGCAGCTGCAATTTTTTAAAATTTATGTATTGCCCATCTGTGGTGGTGTTGTACGTGTACTATGTTGGGACCATCTGGTTTCCAAGCGGACGAGCATCTCCACAGGCAGCCACAATAGCTACCCTCATAGGGCTATTGGGGAGTTGGGTACAAAACGAACTCACATTGGCAGACCCAGTAAAAAATGGTGGGTTCTAGAGCCAAATCCAATAGCCGGCACCCCGTGCCGGCCACAAACGGCAGGGGTCAGCGTGGAGGTGTCGGCACCTACCGCCAAGTAGGATCTGGTAAGGTGGCACCGCTTAGAAGAGATAGTAGCGGGCATCAACGATGTTTATTGCCCGCTTCGGTTCCCCAGGCAAGGACATCCATCCCTCACATGCATGTGTAGACGCGCGACTCCCTATGCTAGAGTGAATGACGCACCAGACCATTCATTTGCCACCACATGCATTTAAGCGAGGCGCCTGGACACGACCTCCTGAGTGGCTGGAAGATTAGCGTGGGGGGGGGGCTTGGTGGTGTCACCATAAGACAGGCGCCTGGAGGCGCTCATCGAGGAGCACCGCGCCCAGCTCACCGAAGAGCAATGCGCCGACCTGAGTTTCGCAGTGGATAGCGAGCTCTGGCCGACCCTGTTCGAGGACAAACGGCAAGCGGCCCTCGACTACTTCATCGTGTCGTATCCTCCGAGCGTCCACACGCCGGGGGCGCCGCCAGTGGTGGTACGGGCACACCATCAAGTTGGTGCTGGCCTACTACGGCTACGTGCACACAGCGCCGCGGCCTGCGCCTCCCATCTTTGGCGGGGCGACCTCACACTCGTCTTCGTCGTGCACTCCTCCGTCGCCATCGGCACCCTACTCGCAGGGTTCCTCGTGGCATGGGCACTCTGCCAGAGCCATCGCATTCTTGCAGCCCAAGCCAGAGCGATGCATGGCACCGCGCTATGGGGGCGTCGCATTTCGGCAGCCCAAGACAGAGGGGCGCTCGCCACCTCGCTACGGGGGCATCGCGTTCTGGCAGCCCAAGGAAGAGCCGCACTCGCCACTAAGGGGCCGCCTCTTCCTCCGCCGCTCCAAGAAGCAGCAGCTACCAATGCCACCGAAGAAGGAGGTCCACCACCCCAACGATCCTGCGATACCCCTGGCCAGAGCCAGGCGCTCCGTGCATCATTTAAAATTCCTCCGATGGCGATGAAGGGCTTCAGCGAGGTGTGGTCAGTGTGGGATTACGACATGGTCATCGATCTGGAGGACGACAATGACTCGACTTTGACTTCAACGACTTCTCCCACTAGAGAGCTTTAGTTTGTTTCAATTTTCGGTCAAATTTGTAATGTAAACCTAAATTTTAAAGAAAATCGCCGTCTTTGTTTAGTTTGTTTGAATTTGTCTCGTCCCTTAAAAAATAGGCGCGCTGGTGTAGGTAGTACCTCCCCAAATGGAGGGCGCGAGTGCTGGCGCCACCAATAGGGCGCTGCCGGTGCCTATTTGGGCCGCGCCGGTAGAGATGCTCTCACATCTGTCTTTCATGAAGGTTGCCAATTATGGGGATAGTTCGAGACGCCCTTCGAAGAGGAAAGCATCGATTGCTATATTTGTGCTAGAGCTTTTATTTTGAAAACATGAAACAATTTTGTCAACGGTAGTAATAAAGCATATGAGTTATGTAAATTATATCTTACAAGTTGCAAGCCTCATGCATAGTATACTAATAGTGCCCGCACCTTGTCCTAATTAGCTTGGACTACCGGATCATTGCAATACACATGTTTTAACCAAGTGTCACAATGGGGTACCTCCATGCCGCCTCGTACAAAGGTCTAAGGAGAAAGCTCGCATTTTGGATTTCTCGCTTTTGATTATTCTCAACTTAGACATCCATACCGGGACAACATGGACAACAGATAATGGACTCCTCTTTAATGCATAAGCATGTGGCAACAATTATTATTCTCATATGAGATTGAGGATATATGTCCAAAACTCGAAACTTCCACCATGAATCATGGCTTTAGTTAGCGGCCCAATGTTCTTCTCTAACAATATGCATGCTCCAACCGTTAAGGTGGTAGATCTCTCTTACTTCAGACAAGACGCACATGCATAGCAACTCACATGATATTCAACAAAGAATAGTTGATGGCGTTCCCAGAAACATGGTTATCGCACAACAAGCAACTTAATAAGAGATAAAGTGCATAAGTACATATTCAATACCACAATAGTTTTTAAGCTATTTGTCCCATGAGCTATATATTGCAAAGGCGAATGATGTAATTTTAAAGGTAGCACTCAAGCAATTTACTTTGGAATGGCGGAGAAATACCATGTAGTAGGTAGTTATGGTGGACACAAATGGCATAGTGGTTGGCTCAAGGATTTTGGATGCATGAGAAGTATTCCCTCTCGATACAAGGTTTAGGCTAGCAAGGTTATTTGAAACAAAGACAAGGATGAACCGGTGCAGCAAAACTCACATAAAAGACATATTGTAGACATTATAAGACTCTACACCGTCTTCCTTGTTGTTCAAACTCAATACTAGAAATTATCTAGACTTTAGAGAGACCAAATATGCAAACCAAATTTTAGCAAGCTCTATGTATTTCTTCATTAATGGGTGCAAAGTATATGATGCAAGAGCTTAAACATGAGCACAACAATTGCCAAGTATCAAATTATCCAAGACATTTTACCAATTACTACATGTAGCATTTTCCAATTCCAACCATATAACAACTAACGAAGCAGTTTCAACCTTCGCCATGAACATTAAAAGCTAAGAACACATGTGTTCATACGAACCAGCGGAGCGTGTCTCTCTCCCACACAAGCATTTATTCAAACAAAAACAAAAACAAGAAACATACAGACGCTCCAAGTAAAGTACATAAGATGTGACCGAATAAAAATATAGTTTCAAGGGAGGAACTCCGATAAATTTGTCGATGAAGAAGGGGATGCCTTGGGCATCCCCAAGCTTAGACGCTTGAGTCTTCTTAAAATATGCGGGGGTGAACCACCGGGGCATCCCCAAGCTTAGACTCTTCACTCTTCTTGATCATAGTATATCATCCTCCTCTCTTGACCCTTGAAAACTTCCTCCACACCAAACTCAAAACAAACTCATTAGAGGGTTAGTGCACAATAAAATTAACATGTTCAGAGGTGACACAATCATTCTTAACACTTCTGGACATTGCATAAAGCTACTGGACATTAATGGATCAAAGAAATTCATCCAACATAGCAAAGGAGGCAATGCGAAATAAAAGGCAGAATCTGTCAAAACAGAACAGTCCGTAAAGATGGATTTTATTGAGGCACCAGACTTGCTCAAATGAAAATGCCCAAATTGAATGAAAGTTGCGTACATATCTGAGGATCACTCACGTAAATTGGATTAATTTTCTGAGTTACCTACAGAGAATTAGACCCAGATTCGTGACAGCAAAGAAATCTGTTTCTGCGCAGTAATCTAAATCTAGTATCAACCTTTCTATCAACGAATTTACTTGGCACAACAAAACACAAAACTAAGATAAAGAGAGGTTGCTACAGTAGTAAACAACTTCCAAGACACAAATATAAAACAAAGTACTGTAGCAAAATAACACATGGGTTATCTCCCAAGAAGTTCTTTCTTTATAGCCATTAAGATGGGCTCAGCGAGCTTTAATGATGCACTCGCAAGAAATAGTAGTTGAAGCAAAAGAGAGCATCAAGAGGCAAATTCAAAACACATTTAAGTCTAACATGCTTCCTATGCATAGGAATCTTGTAAATAAACAAGTTCATGAAGAGCAAAGTGACAAGCATAGGAAGACAAAACAAGTGTAGCTTCAAAAATTTCAGTACATAGAGAGGTGTTTTAGTAACATGAAAATTTCTACAACCATATTTTCCTCTCTCATAATAACTTTCAGTAGCATCATGAGCAAACTCAACAATATAACTATCACATAAAGCATTCTTATCATGAGTCTCATGCATAAAATTATTACTCTCCACATAGGCATAATCAATTTTATTAGTTGTAGCGGGAGCAAATTCAACAAAGTAGCTATCATTATTATTCTCATCAAGTGTAGGAGGCATAGTATAATCACAACAAAATTTACTCTCCATAGTAGGTGGCACCAAAAGACCACTATCATTATAATCATCATAAATAGGAGGCAAAGTATCATCAAAGTAAATTTTCTCATCAATGCTTGGGGGACTAAAAATATCATGCTCATCAAAGCCAGCTTCCCCAAGCTTAGAACTTTCTATATCATTATCAACAATGGTGTTCAAAGCGTTCATACTAATATTACTACCAAGCATGCAAATAAGATTCCATAGGTTTTTTAATTTTCGCATCAAACCATCCATGTCTTAAATCAGGAAATAGAATAAGAAGCTCATTGTTGTCCATTATGCCAAACTAGTGTAAACAAGAAACAAAAAGATGCAATTGCAGGATCTAAAGGAAATAGCTTCGAGTAATTACAACGGCGAAAATAGCTTAGTAATCGGAGGATGTGAATACCTTTTACCTTACCTCCCCGGCAACGGCGCCAGAAAATAGCTTGATGTCTACGGGTGCTTCTATTCTTGTAGACAGTGTTGGGCCTCCAAGAGCAGAGGTTTGTAGAACAGCAGCAAGTTTCCCTTAAGTGGATCACCCAAGGTTTATCGAACTCGTGGAGGAAGAGGTCAAAGATATCCCTCTCATGCAACCCTGCAACCACAAAGCAAGAAGTCTCTTGTGTCCCCAACACACCTAATAGGTGCACTAGTTCGGCGAAGAGATAGTGAAATACATGTGGTATGAATGTATATAAGCAGTAGGAACGCCACCAGAAAAGTGCTTTGCCCAGGACAGTAAACAAGCAGTAGTAACGCAGTAAAACAGTAAACAAGCAGCGATAGCAGTATTTAGGAACAAGGCCTACGGATTACACTTTCACTAGTGGACACTCTCAACTTTGATCACATAACAGAATAGATAAATGCATACTCTACACTCTTGTTGGATGATGAACACCATTGCGTAGGATTACACGAACCCTCAATGCCGGAGTTAACAAGCTCCACAATTCAATGTTCATATTTAAATAACCTTAGAGTGCACGACAGATCAACACAACTAAACCAAGTACTAACATAGCATGCACACTCGTCACCTTCACACTATGTAGGAGGAATAGATCACATCAATACTATCATAGCAATAGTTAACTTCATAATCTACAAGAGATCATAATCATAGCCTACGCCAAGTACTAACACGGATGCACACACTCGTCACCATTACACCGTGCAGGAGGAATAAACTACTTTAATAACATCACTAGAGTAGCACATGGATAAATTGTGATACAAAACACATTGCAATCATAAAGAGATATAAATAAGCACTTCACTATGCCATTCATAACAGTGAATAAGTATTCTCGTGAAATATAGCCTAAGAGACCCACACGGTGCACACACTCGTCACCTTTACACACGTGGGACAAGGAGTCTCCCGGAGATCACATAAGTAAAACCCACTTGACTAGCATAATGACATCTAGATTACAAGCATCATCATATGAATCTCAATCATGTAAGGCAGCTCATGAGATTATTGTATTGAAGCACATAGGAGAGAGATGAACCACATAGCTACCGGTACAGCCCCGAGCCTCAATGGAGAACTACTCCCTCCTCATGGGAGACAGCAGCGTTGATGGAGATGGCGGTGGTGTCGATGGAGGAGCCTTCCGGGGCACTTCCCCGTCCCGGCGGCGTGCCGGAACAGAGACTCTGTCCCCCGCATCTTGGCTTCGCGATGGCGGCGGCTCTGGAAGGTTTCTCGTACCGTGGTTTTTTCGTATCGAGGTTTTAGGTCTGGGACCTTTATATAGGCGAAGAGGCGGCGTCAGAAGGTCGAAGGGGCGACGACACCATAGGGGGGCGCGGGCCACCCCCAGGCCGCGCCGGCCTATAGTCTGGTGGGCCTGTGCCCCCTCTCTGGCGGCTCTCGGGTGTTCTGGATGCTTCCGGGCAAAATAGGAACCTGGGCGTTGATTTCGTCCAATTACGAGAATATTTCGTTACTAGGATTTCTGAAACCAAAAACAGCAGAAAACGAGAACTGGCACTTCGGCATCTTGTTAATAGGTTAGTTCCAGAAAATGCACGAATATGACATAAAGTGTGCATATAACATGTAGATATCATCAATAATGTGGCATGGAACATAAGAAATTATCGATACGTCGGAGACGTATCAAGTACCAGGTCGAACAAGAGTTGGAGAGGGACTCCGAGGGGCCATCCTCATAGGGCGGCGCGGCCAGGCTAGGGCCCGCGCCGGCCTATGGGGGCACGCCCTCGTGCGTCTCCTCCTCTCCGTTTCGATCTCGTAATTTTTCATATTTTCCGAAAATAGCAAAAACATTGTTCGGAAGTAAAACGCGGACTTTTTATTACCAGAATTGTTACCTATTCAAAGTCGAACTCTGCAGAACTGTCAATTTGACCTTTGATGAAAGCTTCCGGAGTCACCACTCGAATAACATCAACATCTTCATTATAAGAATCTCCGAAATATAATGCTTGAGTCTTTGTCCATTCACCACTTGTGTGGCATCACCTTTCGGAGAACGAATTTTAATTGCCCCCGAACGATACACCTCCACAATGACATATGGTCCTTCCCATTTTGAGAGTAATTTCCCCGCAAAGAATCTGAGACGAGACCGATACAATAGGACTTTATCCCCAACATTAAATTCTCTTTTGATAATTCTTCTATCATGCCATTTCTTAACTTTCTCCTTAAAAAGTTTAGCATTTTCATAAGCTTCACTTCTCCATTCATCTAGAGAACTTAATTGTAGCAATCTTTTCTTACCGGCAAGTTTAGGATCATTATTTAGTTCTCTCACAGCCCAATAAGCTTTGTGCTCTAGTTCTAAAGGTAAATGACAAGCTTTCCCATAAACCATTTTATAAGGTGACATACCCATAGGATTTTTATAAGCAGTTCTATAAGCCCATAGTGCTTCCTTCAACTTACTAGCCCAATTTTTGGTAGTTTTATTAACGGTCTTTTCCAAGATAGATTTAATTTCTCTATTTGATAATTCTACTTGCCCACTAGTTTGAGGATGATAAGCGGAAGCAATCCTATGATTAATACCATACTTAGCAAGAGTTTTTCTAAAACCACCATGAATAAAATGAGAACCTCCATCAGTCATAAGATATCTAGGTACTCCAAATCTAGGAAATATAATATCTAGAAGCATTCTTAAAGAGGTCTCACCATCAGCACTTTTTGTGGGTATGGCTTCCACCCATTTAGTAACATAATCAACAGCGACTAGTATATGAGTGTTACCTTCTGAAGAAGGGAAAGGTCCCATGAAGTCAAATCCCCAACAATCAAATGGTTCAATAACAAGAGTATAATTCATTGGCATTTCATTGCGTTTGGAGATATTACCAACTCTTTGACATTCATCACAAGATCAAATGAACTTTCTTGCATCTTTAAAGAGAGTTGGCCAATAGAAACCTGATTGTAGAACCTTTTGCGCGGTTCTATCTCCGGCGTGATGTCCTCCATAAACACTACCATGACACTTACTCAATATCTCTTGTTGTTCATATTCGGGAACACATCTTCGCATAATACCATCCACTCCTTCTTTATATAAGTGTGGGTCATCCCAAAAATAATGCCTCAAGTCATAAAAGAATTTCCTCCTTTGCTGAGCCGAAAAGGTTGGAGGCAAGTACTTGGAAACAATAAAGTTAGCATAATCAGCGTACCAAGGACTATCTCGCGAGCTCACCTTTATTACAGCCAATTGTTCATTTGGCAAACTATCATTAACAGGAACAGGATCATAAGCAATATTTCCAATCTAGATAAGTTATCAGCAACAGGATTATCAGCACCTTTCCTATCTATAATATGTAAATCAAATTCTTGCAAAAGAAGCACCCATCTAATAAGCCTAGGCTTAGCATCTTT